>NC_060145.1:386392178-386701678 GCF_021461385.2 Schistocerca piceifrons
TGGCAGAAGCGCTGGAAGCAGTGTGTGCAATCAGAAGGGAACTACTTTGAAGGAGACAACACTAAACTTGACTAAAACCGGTAAGCAACATTTTTTTTCACATCAGTCTCATTACTTTATCGTCGCACCTCGTATATATGCGGGGCAGAGACAAAAGGGGAACCATTATAGCTACAATACGGACCGGACATTGGGATACTCACTGACGTCAGCGACTTTGGCAGTGGACGGATTGTTATAGCCCGTTGCCCGGGAACGAGCATCTCGGAAACGGGAAAAACGGCCGGATGTTCGCTTACTACTGTCGTGAGCATGTGTGGCACGTGGGTGACAAGTCGTTGGCGGTCCACGCCTCATCACAGAACGAGGAGGCCAGAGGCCAGCCCGCTCTGTAAGGCAGGCTAGGGTGGTGAATCTGTGACAGGTCTGGCCGCAGAGTACATAATGCTGGTGCAGGCGCGAGTGTTTCGGAGCACAACGACAGCCTAACATGAGAGTCGCGACACTCCGTCCCGCTTTTATTGTCCACTGCGATAGGAGTGCGCTAAGCGGCCAGAAAGAGGCACTTCTGAACGCGGTATTGGATGAGTACTAATACTATCGTTTATATTGAATTGTAATACAGTTTTCACAATAGGGAGCGTATGTAGTACCATAAGAGTCGACAATAGCTGAAAATGACACCATATTTGTCATTCTTTAGTTTCCTAAGGACCCTGGGAGGTATGTAACACTACATTCCAGGGCAGTTTATTTACGATTCTCTTCTAACGCACAATTATTTGCTGAAAAATGTCGATTTCCTTTACTAACAAAAAATTATTATAAAGAGCAGAAGACCTGACCTTTTGCGGAAAGATGTCGTATATCTATCCAATAACATTTAGTTTTGTACGCTAACTTTGAGCCAAATCAGCGAACGTGGAACTCAGGAAACTTGTATGGAATGTACACACATCAAAAAAAGTTTTGCATCACCCCAGTTCCTAGAACTCCTGAAGATAGACGTTGACTGTGAATGTCACTAAACCCACCCACAGATGTAAACAACCATGCATGAGCAGCGCCTATTAGACGGAGGGGGTCCGACAGCCGGTCAGTCCCAGTCATTCCACCAGGAAGGAGGTACACGGCATGTGTTGTCTGTAGTTCAACCATGTCTAGACGGTCAATACTGCGGTCCGATCGCGTCCTCATTGTTACTTTGTTCGAAGAAGGGCTCTCAACAACGGAAGTGTCCAAGCGTCTCGGAGTGAACCAAAGCGATGTTGTTCGGACAAGCAAGAGAAACAGAGAGACAAGAACTGTCGATGACATGCCTCGCTAAGGCCGCCCAAGGGCTGCTGCTGCAGTGGATGACCGCTGACTACCGATTATGGCTCGGAGGAAACCTGACAGCATCACCACCATGTTGGATAATGCTTTTCGTGCGGCCATAGGACGTCCTGTTACGATTCAAACTGTGCACAATAGGCTGCATGATGCACAAGTTCACTACCGACGTCCTTGGCGAAGTCCATCTTTGCAACCGTGATGCCATGCAGCGCGGTGCAGATGGGCCCAACAACATGCCGAATGGACCGCTCAGGATTGGCATCACGATCTCTTCACCTATGAATCTTGCATATGCCTTCAACCAGACAATCGTAGGAGACGTGTTTCGAGGCAATCCAGTCAGGCTGAGCGTCTTAGACACACTGTCCAGCGAGTGCAGCAATGTGGAGGTTCGCTGCTGTTTTGGGGTGGCATTATGTGGGGCCGGCGTACGCCGCTGGTGGTCATGAAACGCGCCATAACAGCTGTTCCATACGTGGATGCCATCCTCCGACCGATAGTGCAACCATATCGGCAGCATATTGGCGAGGCATACGTCTTCATGGACGACAATAAGCGTCCCCATCGTGCACGTTTTGTGAATGACTTCCTTCAGGATAACGGCATCGCTCCACCAGAGTGGCCAGCATATTCTCCATACATGAACCCAATCTAACATGCCTGGGATAGAATGAAGAGGGCTGTTTATGGACGACGTGACCCACCAACCACTGTGAGGGATCGCCGTTGAGGATTGGGACAATCTGTGCCTTGATTAACTTGTATATAGTATGCCCCGCCGAATACAGGAATGCATCAATGCTAGAGGACGTGTTACTCGTTATCAGAGGTACGGTGTGTACAGCAATCTGGACCACCACCTCTGAAGGTCTTGCTGTATGGTGGTACAACATGCAACGTGTGGTTTTCATGAGCAGTAAAAAGGGCGGAAATGATGTCTATCCTGATCTCTATTCCAATTTTCTGGACAGGTTCGGGAACTCTCGGAACCTAGGTGATGCACAACTTTTTTTGATATGTGTAATATCTACTTTATTTAAAGTACCAAATAAGCCACCACACCTGTAACTTAAGGGAAAACCACAAAAGCAATAAAATAGTTTCCCAACAGACAAGAAACCAGTTTCAGAATTGTTGCTGCTTGTGAGCAACAAACGGCAAGAATGTTCAACACATTCGCTTTCGAAGCAAAAGTAATTACATTTACAAAAATATTCGTGTGTCAGAAAGTCTAATGAACTGCAAGAATGGACGAGTCATTAGACCCCTTAAAAATGTTTTCCCTCTCAAGGGAAGTTCCAATCATTCACAGAGACAACAGAAATACAGGCTTCTCATGCATGACATATGTATTTATAGCCTCTGACTACATATATTGGAAAGTATTTCTTCAGGAATAAGTTGTAGCTTATGTTAGTGAATCAGTGAGATTCTGCTATTTTACGTTTATTTCACGGTAATTCATGTCCGTTGGTAATTTACCAATGCATGGAACGCAAAAACATAATATTTATTTCGTTAATTAAGTAAAAAATTGATTAAAAACGTACATTAACCTTACGACTTATATGACTGTTGCTTTCTCACCGCTTGGAGCGCTGGTGTCGCTCCAGCTATCAACGGCAACGACTGGCACACCAGAGAGTGTCGCGACTGTATGTATTAGACTGTGGCACATGTTCAGCACACATGTTGAATGAGGAGGTCCGCATCAGTCGACCTCTACGTTTTGACCCAACGACAACATCAATTACGATTGCAGTGAACACGGTATCTTCTAGATGAGATCAATTGAAACGGTCAAATGGTTGGATGAATTACGTTTCTTCCTACACGAGATTGCTCGTGTCCAGATACTCCGTCATCAAGCATCCAGAACAAGGACCACACCACGAACGCAAGTCGATGGGAGTAGCATTGCGCTATGAAGGACGTGGCAGCTGTGGACTACGTGAACATTACTGCGGAACACCTGCATCCCTTCATGCTTGATGTCTGCCCCCGACGGCTACGGTGCTTTCCAGCAGGATAACTATCTAGCTTCTTTGTTGAGACCATTTGTTGGCAAATGTTCACACCATATACGGAACTCTGCTGATTTTATTAACAGACTGGGGGCTCTCCACTTAAGTAGTTCGGATCTTCTGCTGAGTTTTGATGTAGTTTCCCTTTTCACAAAAGTACCTCTTGCGCATTCCTTGATTCTAATTGGTCAACAGTTTGAATCGGACATTACTGCTTTGTTCCGACATACTCTTTCCTCAACTTATTTTATGTTTAACCAGGAATATTTTGAACAATCTGACGGTGTCGCCATGGGCAGCCCTATGTCCCCTCTGGTGGCTAGCCTCTTTATGGAGGATTTTGAGGAGAGAGCACTTGAATCAGCGATCTGTAAACCAACTGTTTTCTGGAGATACGTCGATGACACTTTCATAGTGTGGCCCCACGGAGAAGAAAAGTTAATGGAGTTTTTTCATCATCTTAACTCCATCCATGAGAATATTCAAATTACTATGGAACTAGAGAAAGATGGCTCCCTTCCATTCCTGGTTGTTTTGGTTAAACGGAAGAGTGACGGCACTGTGGGACATTCTGCCTATCGCAAGCCCACTCACACGGATTTGTATTTACATTCTTCAAGTTGCCAACACCCACCTCAGACCATGAGTGTACTTAAAACCCTTGTACATAGGGCACACACACAATGTCGGATGCAGAGAATTTGCCTAAGGAACTGGCACATTTGAGGACGGTGTTCAGAGACAATGGGTACTCGACCCAGCAAATAAACAGGGCCTTCTCAACTAGAGCCAGGGACCGGGAAGTGGATAAAGAGGAGGACGCGCCAGCCAAGTCCCTAGCTTTTCTTCCCTTTGTCGCAAATATCTCCTTCAAGATAGCAAGGATTCTTAATCGTTTTAATGTGAAAGTGGTTTTTCTTCCGCCTTCTAAGATTTCGGATTTGCTGGGATCGGTGGAGGATGATTTATTACTGCGGAAGGCGGGAATTTACAAAATACCATGTCAGTGTGGTATGGCCTATATAGGACAGACAACGCGTACAGTGGAAGAGCGTTGTACAGAATATCAACGTTGCACTCGCCTAATGCAACCCAGTAAGTCTGCAGTTGCGGAACATTGTATTTCTAACGGACATTCAATGGAGTACGACAAAACTTCGATTTTGGCCACTGCAAAAACTTTTTGGGACTCCATTATCAAAGAATCCGTTGAAATACGCATTGTGGGAAATCTAATGAACCGTGACAGTGCTTACCAATTGAATAACGCATGGAATCCCATCATCTCAGAAATTTGCTCGAGACGAAGACGCCAGAAGACTTCGATAGCTGCGGCCAGCGAGAATACCGACGGCAGCTGATTATTGCAGTTCCACCAGCGAGGGCGCTGCCGTTGGTCGGTGTGGCCCTTCTGTCTCCGCAATTGCAATGCATGCGCCGTAGTACTATCAGCGCACTATATAAGTTGGAGCGGAGAACGTCTTCGCGTAGTGGCTCCTCCGTCTCAACCCCTCCAAAACCCAGGCAATCATCATAGGCCGCACCACTCGCTCCTTTCGCCTCCATGATTTCTACCTCACCCTTTATGGTCGTCCTATCCAACTCACCCCCACCCTGAAATACCTTGGCCTCACCCTTGACCGACACCTCACCTGGACCCCTCATCTCCTGACCATCCAGCAGAAAGCCCATTCCCGCCTCCACCTGCTGAAACTCCTGTCCGGCCGGACATGGGGATTGCATCCTTCTACCATCCTCCACACCTACAAATCCCTCATCCGTCCTATCCTTTGTTATGTCAGCGTCGCCTGGATCTCCGCCCCCACCCGCTTTTACAAGGCCCTCCAAATCCTTGAACGCCATGCGCTCCGCCTTGCCTTCCGTATCCGCCTTCCTTCCCCCACACGGCTCCTGTATGAACTGATCCCCTTCCCCCACCTCCTCTTGTTCCTCCAACATCTCCGCATCCTTTACATTGTTCGCAGGGTTGATCCCCCCCACCCTCTGGTTTCCTCCTTCCTCTCCACCCCCCGCCCATTGCTGCGCCTCTATCGCTGTATCCCTCCCTCTCTCCACCTCCACACCCTCCATCTCCTTCATCAGGGCAATTTCCAACGCCTCCCCCTCCCGGATGACGAACTTCGCCGTGACATATACCCTTCCTTCCAACTATAACCCGGCCTTGTTCCCTCCCCCCCTCCCCGGGGCCCCCTTCTCCTCTTTCCTCCTTCTCCCAGAGCGGATCTTCCTCCATCCCCCCCTCCCCTGAGACCCTGCACCCCATACTTGCCTCTCTCCTTCCCACATCCCTCCCTACCTGGCCCTCTTCCGCGCCCCCCACTCCCCTCCCCCATCTCTTCCCCTCCCTCCCTTCTTCAGGTCTCCCTCATCTCCTTGCACCTGGCAGATCCTCTGTATTGATCATCAGTGTGCCCCATCAGTGTTGTGTTTAGTGCTGTTTCTCGTGTGCGTCAAGAGGTGTGATTTTAATTGTGTACTGCCTTGAGGTTCGCCGTCAGTGTTACGTTGTGTGCTATGCCATCCGTCAACACCTTTATGCCCCAGTCATACTGTGCCTTGTGTTCTTTTAATCGTCGCAGTGTGTGGCTTTTAGTGTGTGCTACTTTTAAACAGTTTTTTATCTCCATTTTACAGTCACCCCGTTTTTTTTTCCTTTGTCTATTGCCTTCCATGATGTTCTCCCTTTTTATATCTATGTTCACCTTCTTCTCTCCTTTGCTGTTTTTAAATGTCTTCTGTTGTTTTGTTCTATGTCTTTCGGCTGAAGAGCAGCGTATATGCTGCTGCCAGCCCGCACCGACGGGGAATTAAAAAAAAAAAAAAAAAAAAAAAAAAGTCTTCGTCAATCCTTGATCGGCTCACCTGAAGATAGCGGCAGTTGCCAGCCGAAATATCGTGCAATGAAGTTTACGACGACCGGCTGCAAACCCGAAATCTTTTTGACCAATGACCTGTAATTCACGGGAACTGTGTGACCTGTACTTAGGCATCTATGGAAATCTACCAAGGACTTTAGGACTATCACCTCCCAGAATCGCTGCTGTACTGCTTTCCAAAGGTGGATCAACACGCTGTGAAGCAGATGCTCATAATTTTTTGGCTCATTACTGGATGTAACGAACGTTACTCTGTTGCTTTTGGAGTGAAATGATCAACCGTCTACATCCATATACATACTTCGTAAGGCACTGCGGAGCGAATGGCAGTAGGCACTTTGCACTATTCCAACTTATACACTTCCATGTCCGTTCACTAATGAAGAAACAAAAAGCGATTGCCTGTATGCACGCATAAAAACACTAATCTTTCTTATGTTGTACTTACGGTGCTTACGTGTGGTGTACTTTGGAAGCAGAAAAATCATTCTGCAGTCTGCCGCAAATGTTGCTTCGCCAAACTTTCTCAATAGTGTTGCTTCATTCCAAGGATTCTAGTTTGAATTAACGCAGAATTTTCGTAACACTTTTGTTCTGATCGAACCGATCAGCAACAAATTTAGCAACACGCCTCTGAATTGATTTGATATTTCTCCTTTAATTTGACGTGGTTGTGATGCCAAACACACTATTAGTTCTCTAGAATAGCTAGCACAAGCATTTTGTACGATGCCTTTTCAAAATCCTTCGTCTAAATTGAGCAAATTTGAGCGCAGATGTTAAGAGTGAAATCATGTGACACGATAACTTGTGTTAAGTCCTTTTATCTGATGTTCTGATGACGGGCTGTACCCGAAACGCATAAACAAGTAAATTTTAACGAGTCGTATGTTGCAATTGTCAGTTAAGAAAGCGATGAAAAAGATGTGCTCAGGATTCACGTAATGGTCCCTGTGCTCCTAAGCGACCTCATGTCGCACATTAAACGCTGTTTCAACACACTGTGCATGTCGGAACTCCCACCATGAGCTGTTATGCTGGTGATTTGTATCTCGCCTACACGTGCAAGACAGCGCTAATGAGGGATGGTCATAAATTTCATGCTATCAGAGACGACACTCAAGAATAATTACACAGTTCACATCGTCTGGCAACCACGTGTCGCCGTAGCTTCCGTCACTTGAATTTTTCCGCGGCCATGTTTCACGAAACGCCACCGGGGTGCAAACTTCAAGATGGCTTACTCTGCTGAGAATCTTGGGCGGTGGTTCGTTTCCCACTTTAGAACGGAAAATCTACAAGAAAATTCACAATGAAGTTGCTGTTATATAACTACACAATGCCCAAGGTATGGACTCATACTTCAGTGGGGTAGGTGTTTGGGATGTGGACAAAACCAATTTGCGCAAACGAGCCTGGAAGACGAGCTAAGAAATAGTAGTCAGTAACGAAATGAGATTTAGTGCTCTAGTGGAGGCTCTGGTGCTTCACGTCCGACACATTTCTATCGAATAAATGGCGAACAAAATGCACATTAGTCCTGGTGCAGTAATAAATTACATGCACGTGCTTCCCATACGACAAAGATCTCCGCATAAAGGCTATTGCCGTTGACGTCAACAGAACAAAACTGACTCCGAAAGGAACCAGCATACAAAATGTTTCATATTCCTCAGTACCATCCTGGAACTGTTTTCGAGCAATTGCCACTGTCCATGAATGTGGTATGAATCATTACGCTGTCGACGCATTTAGCACAAAAATGAAGGGAAAAAATACAACATTCATGACGAGCATGCTGAGAGTTATTTAGGTGTGTTGTCGACCGATTAAGTCTGTGAGAGAAAAATGACACCAGATATCTTGACGATGTGTCAGGTGGTAAGCCGGCCTGGGTGGACGAGCAATTCTAGGCGCTACAGTCTGGAACCGCGTGGCCACTACGGTCGCAGGTTCGAATCCTGCCTCGGGAATGGATGTGTGTGATGTCCTTAGGTTAGTTAGGTCTAAGTAGTTCTAAGTTCTAGTGGACTGATGACCTCAGAAGTTAAGTCCCATAGTGCCCAGAGCCATTTTTTTGTCAGGTGGTAAACATGGATGAACGCCACGAGAAGCTGCACAAGTTATTTCGTTTTGTGAGCCACTGTAGGGCAACACGTTCGTCACAGCAGACATTGACGTATGCCGCTATTTTGGAAGATGACATTTTGTCCACCTTCCATGTTCGCTCATCCGGTGGACAGTCGTCCCACACCACAAGAGACAACTCGGTGGTAACCATTTTCAAGAGAAGAGGGAGACAATAGGAGAGGATATGCACTAGCCAAAATGATGATTCCTTCAATCAGAACATCTCTCACCTCATCCACTGGCGGGGAACAAGTATCACATTGTGTGGTGAATATCTGCAGTACACAGACGAAAAGCATAGGTTTATAAATTCTTCTAAATGCTGTCGTAACCAGTAGTCAAGCTCGGTTCAGCTACATTTTCAGTATGTCTTACCTTTTCTTGGCGAAGCATTGCTTGAGATTCCTATACAATGATGACTTTCCTCGTAGCAAGTGAGAAGTTGTTGTTGTTGTTGTGGTCTTCAGTCCTGAGACTGGTTTGATGCAGCTCTCCAAGCTACTCTGTCCTGTGCAAGCTTCTTCATCTCCCAGTACTTACTGCAACCCACATCCTTCTGAATCTGCTTAGCGTATTCATCTCTTGGTCTCCCTCTACGATTTTTACCCTCCATGCTGCCCTCCAATGCTAAATTTGTGATCCCTTGATGCCTCAGAACATTCCCTACCAACCAGTCCCTTCTTCCTGTGAAGTTGTGCCACAAACTCCTCTTCTCCCCTATTCTATTCAATACCTCCTCATTAGTTACGTGATCTATCCATCTAATCTTCAGCATTCTTCTGCAGCATCACATTTCGAAAGCTTCTATTCTCTTCTTGTCCAAATTCTTTATCGTCCATGTTTCACTTCCATACATGGCTACACTCCATACAAATATTTTCAGAAACGACTTCCTGACACTTAAATCTATACTCGATGTTAACAAATTTCTCTTCAGAAACGCTTTCCTTGCCAATGCCAGTCTACATTTTATATCCTCTCTACTTCGACCATCATCAGTTATTTTGCTCCCCAAATAGCAAAACTCCTTTAATACTTTAAGTGTACCATTTCCTAATCTAATTCCCTGAGCATCACTTGACTTAATTCGACTACATTCCATTATACTCGTTTGCTTTTATTGATGTTCATCTTATATCCTCCTTTCAAGACACTGTCGATTCCGTTAAACTGCGCTTCCAAGTCCTTTGCTGTCTCTGATAGAATTACAATGTCATCGGGGAACCTCAAAGTTTTTATTTCTTCTCCATGGATTTTAATACCTACTCCGAATTTTTCTTTTGTTTCCTTTACTGCTTGCTCAATATACAGATTGAATAACGTCGGGGAGAGGCTACAACCCTGTCTCACTCCCTTCCCAACCACTGCTTCCCTTTCATGCCCCTCGACTCTTATAACTGCCATCTGGTTTCTGTACAAATTGTAAATAGCCTTTCGCTCCCTGTATTTTACCCCTGCCACTTTTAGAATTTGAAAGAGAGTATTCCAGTCAACATTGTTAAAAGCTTTCCCTAAGTCTACAAACGCAAGAAACGTAGGTTTGCTTTCCTTAATCTTTCTCCTAAGATAAGGCGTAAGGTCAGTATTGCCTCACGTGTTCCAACATTTCTACGGAATCCAAACTGATCTTCCCCGAGGTCGGCTTCTACCAGTTTTTCCATTCGTCTGTAAAGAATCGCGTTAGTATTTTGTAGCTGTGACTTATTAAACTGATTGTTCGGTAATTTTCACATCTGTCAACACCTGCCTTCTTTGGAATTGGAATTATTATATTCTTATTGAAGTCTGAGGGTATTTCGCCTGTCTCATACATCTTGCTCACCAGATGATAAAGTTTTGTCATGACTGGCTCTCCCAAGGCCGTCAGTAGTTCTAATGGAATGTTGTCTACTCCCGGGGCCTTGTTTCGACTCAGGTCTTTCAGTGCTCTGTCAAACTCTTCACGCAGTATTGTATCTCCCATTTCACCTTCATCTACATCCTCTTCCATTTCCATAATATTGTCCTCAAGTACATTGCCCTTGTATAGACCCTCTATATACTCCTTCCACCTTTCTGCTTTCCCTTCTTTGCTTAGAACTGGGTTTCCATCTGAGCTCTTGATGTTGATACAAGTGGTTCTCTTATCTCCAAAGGTCTCTTTAATTTTCCTGTAGGCAGTATCTATCTTACCCCTAGTGAGATAAGCCTCTACATCCTTACAATTGTCCTCTAGCCATCCCTGCTTAGCCATTTTGCACTTCCTGTCGATCTCATTTTTGAGACGTTTGTATTCCTTTTTGCCTGCTTCATTTACTGCATTTTTATATTTTCTCCTTTCATCAATTAAATTCAATATTTCTTCTGTTACCCAAGGATTTCTACCAGCCCTCGTCTTTTTACCTACTTGATCCTCTGCTGCCTTCACTACTTCATCCCTCAAAGCTACCCATTCTTCTTCTACTGTATTTCTTTCCCCAATTCCTGTCAATTGTTCCCATATGCTCTCCCTGAAACTCTCTACAACCTCTGGTTCTTTCAGTTTATCCAGGTCCCATCTCCTTAAATTCCCACCTTTTTGCAGTTTCTTCAGTTTCGATCTGCAGATCATAACCAATAGATTGTGGTCAGAATCCACATCTGCCCCTGGAAATGTCTTACAATTTAAAACCTGGTTCCTAAATCTCTGTCTTACCATTATATAATCTATCTGACACCTGTCAGTATCTCCAGGCTTCTTCCATGTATACAGCCTTCTTTTATGATTCTTGAACCAAGTGTTAGCTATGATTAAGTTGTGCTCTGTGAAAAATTCTACCAGACGGCTTCCTCTTTCATTTCTTAGCCCCAATCCATATTCACCTACTACGTTTCCTTCTCTCACTTTTCCTACTCTCGAATTCCAGTCACCCATGACTATTAAATTTTCGTCACCTTTCACTATCCGAATAATTTCTTTTTTCTTTCATCATACATTTCATCAATTTCTTCATCATCTGCAGAGATAGTTGGCATATAAACTTGTACTACTGTAGTACGCGTGGGCTTTGTGTCTATCTTGGCCACAATAATGCGTTCACTATGCTGTTTGTAGTAGCTTACGCGCACTCCTATTTTTTATTCATTATTAAACCTACTCCTGCATTACCCCTATTTGATTTTGTATTTATAACCCTGTATTCACCTGACCAAAAGTCTTGTTCCTCCTGCCACCGAACTTCACTAATTCTCACTATATCTAACTTTAACCTACCCATTTCCCTTTTTAAATTTTCTAACCTACCTGCCCGATTAAGGGATCTGACATTCCACGCTCCGATCCGTAGAATGCCAGTTTTCTTTCTCCTGATAACGACGTCCTCTTGAGTAGTCCCCGCCCGGAGATACGAATGGGGGACTATTTTACCTCCGGAATATTTTGCCCAAGAGGACGCCATCATCATTTAATCATACAGTAAAGCTGCATGCCCTCGGGAAAAATTACGGCTGTAGTTTCCCCTTGCTTTCAGCCGTTCGCAGTACCAGCACAGCAAGGCCGTTTTGGTTATTGTTACAAGGCCAGATCAGTCAATCATCCAGACTGTTGCCCCTGCAACTACTGAAAAGGCTGCTGCCCCTCTTCAGGAACCACACGTTTGTCTGGCCTCTCAACAGATACCCCTCCGTTGTGGTTGCACCCACGGTACGGGCACCTGTATCGCTGAGGCACGCAAGCCTCCCCACCAACGGCAAGGTCCACGGTTCATGGGGGGAGGGGGGGGGGGGGGGGTGAGGAGTGCCAGGCGCATATTCTTAAAAATTTCATGACGTCGCAAAAATTATTTGTTATGGTTTCAATGTCACTCTGAACCTTTGATAAAGATATACTTAAGTATATCACAGTAACTGACTTAATTGTCAAAACGTGTACCATTAATTTGTTTAGAAATAGGAAAACGGAATTAGAGCCTCACAGTTTATCAGTCTGAGACTGTACCTATGTGCTGACGGAACAAGTTTCATTTCAGTTTTATCGTCACAACCATGGCACAACTTTGTTCGACCCTTATCGTATGAGCGGTATGTATTCATTTGTTTTGCGAGTAGTAATGGAATCATTAATCATAAGATACAGAATGAAAGCTTAAATGCGCATAATCTTTCCCTGTCTTCCTCGTTGAACGTTGGTACCAGTTAATATAGAAATTAAGTATTATACCTAACAGTATCGGCGTGCAAATGATTGTTAAATCTCTGGGTTATCTGAAAGTAGAGAAGCAACTGTAATCACAGGAGTAACTACTCACCATCAAGTTTTCAAGTAGAATTCGGCCTGAGATAACGATGTTGTCACATCCGGTGTCAGGTTACACACTTGGCCATTGAATGTCACCTCCTACTCCCACATCAACTAGGGAATCACTAGGAATTGAACAATGTCACCCAGGAGAATCCCTCACGCATTATCTACTGCTTATGTAAAAAAAAAAAAATCCGCTGCACTGTACAACAACATAAATGCAGATATCCTGTGAGACTAAGTTGTATCCGGATTTTACCGAATTTTTTTACATTTTCCACATTTTTCTCCATATGTAAATACACAAGTATACACAGTGCCGGAAAACTGGAAAGACGATGTCGATTTAGATCTGATGACAGCATAAGCCACCTAGGGAATAGCAGATGTCTGTTTCAACATTGTCTGCCAACAGATAGCGTAGTGGCATAGCTACCAGACCGCCATCTGTGTCTACCCTTTAACATGAAATGCTCGCAGCCAGAAGGCTCCGTGTGGTGCAGACGTGTGAAGCAAGCAGGCAACCATGCCATGGACATATTCCCATGCTTCCTAACAGACAACTGAGCGAGTTTGAAAGAGGTCGAACTGTGGCCTTCTGAATGGTGGAATGGTCCTTTTCGAAGAATTGCCACACAAGTTGGACGTTTTGTTTCAGTTGCGCAACGATGCTGGTATCAGTGGCCAAATAAACATTCTCATACCCATAGATGAGGTTCTGGATAACCACACAGTAGAGAAGCCCGCCAGGATTGTCATATTGTAAGGGCAGCTGTGGCAGATCGTACAGCTACCACAGTACTGATGGCAGGGCTTGTGATCCCAGACATGTCAACATGAATCGTTGTGAACCGTTTATTAACAGTGGGACTGTGGGCATTCACCTTCAGTCTGTCCTCCACTCATGACATAGCGTCGACATTCACAGTTCGACTGGTGGCGTCAGAGGATCACATGGAAGATGGAATGACACGCCATGGTCTTCAGCGATGACAATAGATTCTGCCTGCACACACATGATGGTCATTTACGCGTGTGACGTAGACCTGATGAGCACTGCCTCTTAGAATGCATTCGTACAGGACACTCTGGCTCCACCCCAGGTCTTATGGTTTGTGGTGTGATAGGCTTCAACTTTCGTTCACCTTTGCTCTCTCTGGACGAGTCGCTAACCAGTACTTGGTGCATGCAGAGTGTTGTTAGACTAATTCCTTTGCCATTCTTGCAACAGGGAGGTGTGTGTTTTTCCAACAGGGTAATGTTCGCCCACACACTACCTGTTAAACTCAACGTACCCTGCAAAATGTGCAGCAACTTCCCTGGCCAACACGATCTCCAGACTTGTCACCAATCGAGCACGTGTTAGGTACAATGGGATGAGAAGTGACTCGTGCAGCTCGTCAACCAGCAGCTCTTACAGAAATACATGAACAAGTCAAGCAGGTGTGGCATAATGTGTCTCAGAATGCATTTGGAATCTGTACATTCGACTGGATGCCAGAGTCAGCATCTTCATTGCCACCTGTGGAGGCTACACCATGTACTAATATGGGTTTTTCAGCATGAGTCGATACGTGATACCAAAGAAACGCTTATGTTGTTGATCTGTAAATGTAATCATTTCATGTACTCCCTTTGCACTGTTGCAACAATAAATCTTGAGTAAACTGGAAACCCCTAAAAGGGTGTACCAATTTTTTCCTGGTAGTGTATATTTGCTGTTATTGCTATTTTTTAGACCATCTAGCTTTTTTATACTGAGTCCCAACCCAGCCATGGTATCTTCAAAACTGTACTTGTTCCTCCAAATGTCAACACTAAGTGCCAAATCCAATGCTAAATAATACAGATGCACTAACATTGATTGCTGTAGAGTGTTATTCTGTTATAAACACACATTTAGCACTGTTATGCTATTTCATGTGTTGGCTTCCCTACTGGGGTCTCCCCCCCCCCCCCCCCTACCTTTGCCAGTGCTGGAAGCATCATCAGAAGTGGAAGGATTGGTGTCATTGATCGCACTGACAGCGTCTTGTGGTGGGTTTGGAGTTGAATCTGAAAGGTGGCTCCAGTTGCATTATTTGTCGTGTGTTAATGCTAATGGTAGTTCCACTCCACAGTGTGCTACACCCAGGAATATTATCAGGTGTGGATCCACCGTGTGCTACATTCAGGATATTTTATAAGGCAGATCCACTGCAAAAGGCCCAGGATAATGGTTAGTGTGGATCCATATCCACAAAAAAGATTCTGGGATAATGTTCATTATGGATCGGCCCACGTATGATCTGAGGCATTGTCCAAAAGGTGGATCTCCCAGCGCTAGACCTGGGAATATTGTTCAGGTTGGATCCAGTATGTAGTACATGTGGGAATATTGTTCTTGGGCATGTGTGTGTGTGTTTGTCCTTAGGATAATTTAGGTTAAGTAGTGTGTAAGCTTAGGGACTGATGACCTTATCAGTTAAGTTCTATAAGATTTCACACACTTTTTTTTAATATTGTTCGGGTCTATCCATTTGCCTGAAGTCTTGGGTAATGTTTCTAGGCAGATCCATGTGCAAAAGAATTCTGGGGAAATGTTAGGTACGGGTCCACCTGCATACAGTCTGAGGCATCGTCGAAAAGGTTGATCCACCAGCGCTATGTCTGTAAATATTGTCTGGGTTGGATCCAGCATGCGCTACATACGAGAATATTGTTTGAGCTGGATCCAGCATGCAGTACAGCCAGGGATATTGTTCGGATTGGACCCACCTACCCCAGATCTCAGGTAATGGTTGTGGTGGAGCAATCTGTGCAATAATTCTCGGATAATGTTTGGTATGGATTCACCAATCTGTTATCCAGGTTAGTGCCCAAAAAGAGATTCATCCTACACTACGTCCAACACTGCTGCCACCACGTATACACAATGTATGTATATTTACATAATGACAAGAACGTATAAATATCGAAAAATGTGGAAAATGTAAAAAAATCGATAATATTCAGATGCAATATGGCCATGCAGGATATCTGCTTTTGTATTTAGGTGCAGCCAAAATTTTTTTGTGACATAAGCACTGATCATATGGTGGTTTATCCTGGGTGAGCCTGAGTATCTCCCTGGTGTAGGTGGGAGCGGGGGAGGGGGGGGGGGCGGAGGTGGCCTTGAATATAAGTCTGCCAAGTGTGTGACCTGACAGAGGATGTGGTAAGCGAGAACTATCCTTGATAACATACTCTCACCTCTCAGCCTGTATCATGACGACGTAAGTTCCAGTAAACAGGCGTTCCATGGCTGAGAACAACCATCAACACTGCCTCAACAAGCCAATCATACACACAGTGACTCTTCAAAATTTTTATAAGGACGCAATGTGAAAATAAACATAAAGTAGATTATGAGACCTGATGAAACATGGGAGTGGAAACGTCAAGTACAACGGAAGCTGCGTCTGTACTGCCACTGTTCCGAAACGTCTTCCTTATAAGAACTGCAAGTCACATCAGTGCGCCGGCCGGTGTGGCCGAGCGGTTCTAGGCGCTTCAATCTGGAACGGCGCGACCGCTACGGTCGCAGTTTCGAATCCTGCCTCGGGCATGGATGTGTGTGATGTCTTTAGATTAGTTAGGTTTAAGTAGTTCTAAGTTCTAGGGGACTGATGACCTCAGATGTTAAGTCCCATAGTGCTCAGAGCCATTTTTTTAACCACATCAGTGCGTCAAATGTGGTACTGTTAAGGGAAGTCGTCGGGTTTTGATATTTACGAAGTCTGTTTTATTTTATTGTGCCCGCTGATCACGTGTCTTCAGGTTAGTATAAACTGAAGGCCTCTGGATGTAGTCTTGAAAAAGTCACAGGATTTTTATCCCGTGTTTGCATTCGTGTCTCACCGCATAATCGTTCAAAATATTCGTTCCTTAAACTTTAGTAATTACTATGGTATAGCACCGATTCGTACATTGCAGATATATGGGCTAAAAGTTGTAGTAAATACTAAGCAACTAAAAGGATGTATGATTTACGCCACACGCGTTTCGTTTCTTTTTGTTTACAAAGCATATTCAGTGGCCGCTAATATTTGTTCGTTGCTTGCAGATAATAAATGTGTTTCCTGAACATCCCAAAGGTGTCCTATAGGATCAGGTCAGGACTCTGTGCAGGCCAGTTCATTACAAGGATGTTATTGTCGTGTAACCACGCCGCCACAGGCCGTGCATTATGAACAGGTGCTCGATCGTGTTGAAAGATGCAATCGCCATCACCGAATGGCTCTTCAACAGTGGGAAGCAGGAAAGCGCTTAAAACATCAATGTATGCCTGTGCTGTGATAGTGCCACGCAAAACAACAACACGACCACACCATAACACCACCGCCTCCGAATTTTATTGTTGGCATTACACACGCTGGCAGATGACGTTCACCGGGCATTCGCTATTCCCACAACCTGCCATCGTATCGCCACATTGTGTACCGCAATTCGTCACTCAGCACAACATTTTTCCACTGTTCAATCGTCCAATGTTTACGCTCCTTAGTCCAAGCGAGGTGATGTTTGGCATTTACCGGAGTGATGTGTGGCTTAGGAGCAGCCGCTCGACCATGAAATCCAAGTTTTCTCACCTCCCGCCTAAGTGTCATAGTAACTGCAGTGGATCCTGATGCAGTTTGAATTTCCTGTCTGATGGTCTGGATAGATGTCTGCCTATTACACATTACGACCCACTTCAACTATGGAATGCCGAAACTAGTTGTCGTCTAAATAAAATAATATTTTAGCTACACTGCTGTTGGAAAATTTCATTAATATTGACATTAAAATGAACAAATACAAAGCTTAATACGCAACTGAGATCGAACTGTTATTCGACACGGTCTTGCATCAATCAACATGTTCCGTGGTCTCCTTTAGGTGATGGACTGTCACCCCTATTAATAACTTTGTGGACTACTGCGATGACAGACAAGCCACTTAACTAATCTTTTCCCTTTTAGTAATATAGAATCCTACATCGGTTCCTCCGGTGGAGACTCTTCTGTAACACTACTTGAAATAATTTTCCCTTAATGCCAACTCTTAAAAACCTACCTTTCGTGTCTTAAACAGAAGGTGGAGTGACTGCACTTATCTTTCACTCTGTACCACCTGGAGCCCTATAACGCTCCATTCAGTGAATGGGAATCCTTCAGTTCCCTAGCCCTTTGCTCGATACAGCCCCCAAGGCCGACCTCTTCCACAACCAAATGCTCAAACACCTATCGATGGACTGTCAGCGTTGCCTTACCATCTTCAACTGTATCTGGAGCGAGGGTGAGTTCTCATCTCAGTGGCGAGAAAGCATCGTTACCCCAGTACTCAAACCAGTTAATCATCCCCTGGAGATGGATAGCTATCGCCCAATTAGTCTCAGCAATGTTATCTGTAAGTTGTTCAAACGCATGGTGAGCTGGTAGCTTTGTTGGCTCTCTGAGTTTTGGATCCTCCTGGCTCCTTCCCAGGGCGGTTTTCACCAAGGCCGTTCCACTGCTGATAATTTGGTTTGCCTGGGCAGATGTTGACAGATGTCAACACCTTATTGTTGTCTTCTTCGAACTACAAATGGCGTATGACATCACATGGCGTCACCACATTCTTGCTACCTTCCATGTGTGAGGTCCCCAGGACTTGCTTCCGATTTTTGTTCAAAACTTCATGTCACACTGTACGTTCCAGATTCAAGTTGGTGCTTCCCACAGTACCCCCCCCCCCCCCCATATCCGTGAAAATGGGGTCATGCAGGGCTCTGCATTAAGTGTCTTTCTCTTTCTAGCGGTCATCAACGGTCTAGCGGCATCTGCGCGGTCTTCAGGATCAACCTCCTTGTATGCTCACAATATTTGCTTTTACTATTGCTTCTCTAGTGTGGATATTGCTGAACGCTGACTGCAGGGCGCCATTCGAAAGGCGCAATCTAAGCCTTCACCCACGACTTTCAGTTTTCAGCCACTTTTGTTAAGCCACAGAACATTACCTCGACGATCAAATACTCGCTGTGGTGGAGACATCGCTTTTTTAAACAGGTCTTCAATGTGTGGTTAAAGTGGCTTCCCCATCTTCGCCAACTTAGGCAAAAGTGCTGGCTATAGATTAATCGATTTCGCTGCCTCAGTGACACCAACTGTGATGCAGACTTCACTACCCACCTGCAGCTCTACAAAGCCCTGGTCCTGTCATGTCATGTCATAATGAGAGTCTGGCATATGGTTCAGCACCACCGTCAACACAGCAACCACTGGACCCGAATCATCACTGTGGGATCCGAGTTGCAATAGAAGTCGTTCGAACCAGCCCTGTGAACAGCCTACTCCCAGAGACTTGGATCCCTCCACTACGGATCAGGTGCCAACTACAGCTACTCAATTGTGCTACACACATTTGCACCTCCCCTAAGCATCCAAGCTACAATGACCTTTTTTCTAGTAGGGAAAAAATTGGAAATTTCTGGTAAGGTCCTATGGGACCAAATTGCTCAGGTCATCGTTTCCTAGGCTTACACACTACTTAATCTAACTTAAAGTAGGACAACACACACACCCATGCACGAGGAAGGACTCGAACCTCCGACTGGGGGAGCCATGCAAGCGGTGGCAAGGTGCCACAGACTGCACGTCTAACTCGTGAGGATTCTAGTCGGGAGATCCACCTCCTACAGCAGAGACATAGAACTTGGGTCACAATTGCAGTTCAACTACAGTGTCTCGGCTCCGAATTCCAATTGTCCCCACTGTCGCCTATTGTCAGGAAGCAACTGTGTATGCCCCTTAGCACATACCCCCACCTTGGATCTGTCTCAGTTTATCCTTCAGACCGAAAGATTCAGTTGACCCCTTGGTTTTTCGTTACCTGTCCTTGGCTGCCCTCCATGCATTTTCGGGTTTGGCTCAACAATCGATGGATGAACCAGTTTAACATATACACATGCAAGGTGAAGCGAACTATGCTCCCTGCCGAATGGATGCAGCGTCTTCACTGATGAATTGGTGACCATGAAACGAGCCCTTCGACATGCTCATTCCTGCACTAGTAAGATTTTTCTAACCTGAAGCGAGTCCTTGAGTGGGCTTCAGACTATGGACCAGTGCTACTCATGCTACCCATTAGACAGGACTATCCAGGATCTTCTTTCTGACCTCCATCAAGCTGGACGGCCGGTTGTCATTGTTTGGACCCCTGGACATGTTGAGATCTCACGGAATGAACATGCCAATTGGTTGGTAAAGTTAGCTACTATGTTGCCGATTTTGGAAATGAGAGTCCCCGAACAGGACCTTCAGTCGACTCTAGACCATCAATTGTTGGAAGTCTGCAACTTGGAATGGTCCAAGATAGACTCCCCAAACAAACTGAGGGGGATAAAGGATACCATGTATCAGTCTTTCTTTCACAGTTTTCACAGGGAATCCACGGCCCTTGTTGGCTACACATTGGCCACAATTGCCTGACCCATGGCCACATTCTCTGAACTGAGGACCCACTTTACTGCCAATGTGGTGACCATCTGATGGTGGCCTGCATCCTACTAAACTTCCCAAATTTTGGCTGCTTTGCAGCGCTATCTTAAATTTCCTGACACAGTAACTCTGGAGGACTGAGACTGACCTGGTTTTACATATCACATGCGAAGGTGGATCCTACTCATCTCTGTAAGATGGGGCATTTTCGCCACATTGACTGTCTGAGGGGTTGGATGGACACCAACCTGCTGTAGTCGAGAGGATCCATGGCGGCCCTTGCCCAGTGGCCCAGCCCAGATGCTACCCTTCCCATCTTTTTATTCTGCTTATTCTTTTATATTTGCCAGTTTTAATGTTTTGTCTTTCCTAAAATGTTATCATCTTGTCTGTGTTGCCGCGCGGGATTAGCCGAGCGGTCTGGGCGCTGCAGTCATCGACTGTGCGTTTGGTCCCAGCGGAGGTTCAAGTCCTCCCTCGGGCATGGGTGTGTGTGTGTTTGTCCTTAGGATAATTTAGGTTAAGTAGTGTGTAAGCTTAGGGACCTTAGCAGTTAAGTCCCACAAGATTTCACACACATCTGAACATTTTTTTGTCTGTGTTGCTCGTTTTCATGGGGTAACGGAGGGCGAGGTAGTCCTGGTTGGATGCAGAGGGTGTGTCTCCCATCCCATACCATGCCCTGGAGACCTTAAACTGCGTCCTGGGCAGAGTGGCTTTCCCATCCTGCTCTCTCTCACTCCTCTCCCACTTCTCCTTGTTTTTATCTCTACCTTATTGTATCTTTGTTACAGTAATAACTAGGAATTCTGATGGGAAGATCTGGTATTGGGTCACCCTAGTAGAAGGGCTGGGGTGCCCACATAACTACTTCAGCGTTCATCGTCTTCAGTATATAACTCGCCTTCATTAAAGTCAAACGAGTTTTAAAGACATTGAACAGTAAAACTGACCAAGCAGACTTTAGAAAAATGACATTTAAATAGCTGCTACCAATTATGAGCCACTAACCATTGACTATACTCCAAAAGTACAGAATTTTGAAAACAATTAATCACAGTTATCAAAACTCACTGAGCTGTTCTCTGAACTAAATTACCTATAAACAGCTGCCATTAATTATGAATCAACTGTCATTCAGTAGAAGGCAAAATACACGATTTTAAAAACTATTAACATTCACTGAATACACACCTACAGTTAAACAATGTTCACTAAACAGATTTTAAGCAAATAACTTTTAAACAGCTGCTATTAATTATGAGCCCACTGTTATTCAGCAGACAGCAAAATACAGAATTTTAAAAACAATTAACTGTCACTGAAAAGGCAGTTACAGTTATCCAAAATTCAGTGATCAGTTTTTAACCAAATTACTTTTAAACAGCCGCTATTAATTATGAGTGATGGTTGCATAAACCCTACAGAGGAGTGACAGGGGAGGGAAAGAGCAAGAATTAAGGACATGCACAGAATTTACCTAACTTGGAAACGATGGCCGCCGACCTTCCATTTCTTAAGTCTGCAGGAGACCAGACATTCACTGGCGTCGAACTGGCCAAACAATCGCAAGTCGCTGGTGTGTTTTCCAAAATACCATGCTCACTCATGAAAACCACTTCGCAGGAAAGGCAATAAACGACAGTCGAACCACCCTCGGCACCCTCACAGGAGCCGATTAGTTGTCTCACGTACCACCCAGAACTCCAAAACTCTCGCCGCCGCCCACCCCCCCTACTTCCCCGACCGAATCACGCACCCTCAATGCCCAAAACCTTCCTGCTTCTTGGCTTTTGTCTCCACTGATGGCGCCACCAAAGTACCTACAAAGTTATCCAGACAAAGACCGTCGAAGAAGCCGAAATCGATAGAAGGCTGAGCCTACACAGCTCAACCTCAGCCACTGTAACTCAATGATACCCCGCTGAGGTTTGGCACAATGGGTAGAGAGTAAAGATGGGTCTAGCAACCGGCTTTAACTTAATTAACATGTACTCTAGAGATCTTCCCATTCAACTGATCACAGAACAAGATATTAATTGAATTGATAAATCTTAGAATTTTACAGGGGCCTATTAAATGGTGAGCCAGTTTAAGAGCAGGGACTGCTCCAGCCCTGGCTCTGACGCTAAATCTACACACAAACACATGCTCTCCGACCTTCCCCTTGTGCTCACTCCTGCCAGAATTGTAACTAAGTGCCTCATGCCTATGTGCGAGCTCTATATCACGCCTCACTCTCTCCCAGCTGCGTTGGGTGTTTGGGAGTGACCCGCTCAGGGAGCAAATTGTCAGTGGCCCAAAGATGACTTTTTTTTTTTTTTGGTCATCAGTCTGCTGACTGGTTTGATGCGGCCCGCCACGAATTCCTTTCCTGTGCTAACCTCTTAATCTCAGAGTAGCACTTGCAACTTACGTCCTCAATTATTTGCTTGACGTATTCCAATCTCTGTCTTCCTCTACAGTTTTTGCCCT
This sequence comes from Schistocerca piceifrons, assembly GCF_021461385.2. Taxonomy (NCBI): domain Eukaryota; kingdom Metazoa; phylum Arthropoda; class Insecta; order Orthoptera; family Acrididae; genus Schistocerca; species Schistocerca piceifrons. The sequence continues at coordinate 386,414,776 of NC_060145.1, forward strand.
CTACAGCTCCCTCTAGTACCATGGAAGTCATTCCCTCATGTCTTAGCAGATGTCGTATCATCCTGTCCCTTCTCCTTATCAGCGTTTTCCACATATACCTTTCCTCTCCGATTCTGCATAGAACCTCATCATTCCTTACCTTATCAGTCCACCTAATTTTCAACATTATAGCACCACATCTCAAATGCTTCGATTCTCTTCTGTTCCGGTTTTCCCACAGTCCATGTTTCACTACCATACAATGCTGTACTCCAGACGCCATCCTCAGAAATTTCTTCCTCAAATTAAGGCCGGTATTTGATATTAGTAGACTTCTCTTGGCCAGAAATGCCTTTTTTGCCATAGCGAGTCAGCTTTTGATGTCCTCCTTGCTCCGTCCGTCATTGGTTATTTTACTGCCTAGGTAGCAGAATTCCTTAACTTCACTGACTTCGTGATCATCAATCCTGATGTTAAGCTTCTCGCTGTTCTCATTTCTACTACTTCTCATTACCTTCGTCTTTCTCCGATTTAATCTCAAACCATACTGTGTACTCATTAGACTGTTCATTCCGTTCAGCAGATCATTTAATTCTTCTTCACTTTCACTCAGGATAGCAAAGTCATCAGTGAATCGTATCATTGATATCCTTTCACCTTGTATTTTAATTCCACTCCTGAACCTTTCTTTTATTTCCATCATTGCTTCCTCGATGTACAGATTGAAGAGTAGGGGCGAAAGGCTACAGCCTTGTCTTACACCCTTCTTAATACGAGCACTTCGTTCTTGATCGTCCACTCTTATTATTCCCTCTTGGTTGTTGTACATATTGTATATGACCCGTCTCTCCCTATAGCTTACCCCTACTTTTTTCAGAATCTCGAACAGCGTGCACCATTTTATATCGTCGAACGCTTTTTCCAGGTCGACAAATCCTATGAAAGTGTCTTGATTTTTCTTTAGCCTTGCTTCCATTATTAGCCGTAACGTCAGAATTGCCTCTCTCGTCCCTTTACTTTTCCTAAAGCCAAACTGATCGTCACCTAGCGCATTCTCAATTTTCTTTTCCATTCTTCTGTATATTATTCTTGTAAGCAGCTTCGATGCATGAGCTGTTAAGCTGATTGTGCGATAATTCTCGCACTTGTCAGCTCTTGCCGTCTTCGGAATTGTGTGGATGATGCTTTTCCGAAAGTCAGGTGGTATATCGCCAGACTCATATATTCTACACACCAACGTGAATAGTCGTTTTGTTGCCACTTCCCCCAATGGTTTTAGAAATTCTGATGGAATGTTATCTATCCCTTCTGCCTTATTTGACCGTAAGTCCTCCAAAGTTCTTTTAAATTCCGATTCTAAAACTGGATCCCCTATCTCTTCTAAATCGACTCCTGTTTCTTCTTCTATCACATCAGACAAATCTTCACCCTCATAGAGGCTTTCAATGTATTCTTTCCACCTATCTGCTCTCTCCTCTGCATTTAACAGTGGAATTCCCGTTGCACTCTTAATGTTACCACCGTTGCTTTTAATGTCACCAAAGGTTGTTTTGACTTTCCTGTATGCTGAGTCTGTCCTTCCGACAGTCATATCTTTTCGATGTCTTCACATTTTTCCTGCAGCCATTTCGTCTTAGCTTCCCTGCACTTCCTATTTATTTCATTCCTCAGCGACCTGTATTTCTGTATTCCTGATTTTCCCGGAACATGTTTGTACTTCCTCCTTTCATCAATCAACTGAAGTATGTCTTCTGTTACCCATGGTTTCTTCGCAGCTACCTTCTTTGTACCTATGTTTTCCTTCCCAACTTCTGTGATGGCCCTTCTTAGAGATGTCCATTCCTCTTCAACTGTACTGCCTACTGCGCTATTCATTATTGCTGTATCTATAGCGTTAGAGAACTTCAAACGTATCTCGTCATTCCTTAGTACTTCCGTATCCCACTTCTTTGCGTATTGATTCTTCCTGACTATTGTCTTGAACTTCAGCCTACTCTTCATCACTACTATATTGTGATCTGAGTCTATATCTGCTCCTGGGTACGCCTTACAATCCAATATCTGATTTCGTAATCTCTGTCTGACCATGATGTAATCTAATTGATATCTTCCCGTATCTCCCGGCCTTTTCTAAGTATACCTCCTCCTCTTGTGATTCTTGAACAGGGTACTCGCTATTACGAGCTGAAACTTGTTACAGAACTCAATTAGTCTTTCTCCTCTTTCATTCCTTGTCCCAAGCCCATATTCTCCTGTAACCTTTTCTTCTACTCCTTCCCCTACAACTGCATTCCAATCGCCCATGACTATTAGATTTTCGTCCCTTTTTACATACTGCATTACCCTTTCAATATCCTCATACACTTTCTCTATCTGTTCATCTTCAGCTTGCAACGTCGGCATGTATACCTGAACTATCGTTGTCGGTGTTGGTCTGCTGTCGATTCTGATTAGAACAACCTGGTCACTGAACTGTTCACAGTAACACACCCTTTGCCCTACCATCCTATTCATAACGAATCCTACACCTGTTATACCACTTTCTGCTGCTGTTGATATTACCCGATACTCATCTGACCAGAAATCCTTGTCTTCCTTCCACTTCACTTCACTGACCCCTACTATATCTAGATTGAGCCTTTGCATTTCCCTTTTCAGATTTTCTAGTTTCCCTACCACGTTCAAGCTTCTGACATTCCACGCCCCGACTCGTAGAACGTTATCCTTTCGTTGATTATTCAATCTTTTTCTCATGGTAACCTCCCCCTTGGCAGTCCCCTCCCGGAGATCCGAATGGGGGACTATTTCGGAATCTTTTGCCAATGGAGAGACCATCATGACACTTCTTCAATTACAGGCAACATGTCCTGTGGATACACGTTACGTGTCTTTAATGCAGTGGTTTCCATTGCCTTCTGCATCCTCATGTCGTCAATCATTGCTGATTCTTCCGCCTTTAGGGGCAATTTCCCACCCCTAGGACAAGAGAGTGCCCTGAACCTCTATCCGCTCCTCGGCCCTGTTTGACAAGGCCGTTGGCAGAAAGAGGCTGACTACTTATGCCGGAAGTCTTCGGCCGGCAATGCTGATTATTTATCAAAATTTAGGCAGTGGCGGGAATCGAACCTGGGTCTAGGGGTAGCGTCTTTGATTCATAATCAAAAGATTACATAAGGGAGATTTAATCGGATAGGCCAGGATTACTGAGGCTGGAGTGACATTGATGGCCTCATGCTGGGTGGTATAAAAAACAAAATAACAAGACTTGACCATGGAATAGGTAGGCCCAGGCGTTTTTGGGGCCTAGCATGAAATATTATCAATGTGACCTTCAAATTACTATTAATGCTGTCAGCAAAGGGGCGGCTGGGGGTATTAAGGAGTAGTGATAACATGTCTAACGCCATGATCGAAACAAAATCTCCGGAATTCCCTAGATGCAAAAGCCAGATCATTATCATTTACTAGGGTGCTTGATGGTCCAAAGATGGCAAAGATTTTGGTAAGAAGTTGTACAGATATACCACTAGTGAAACCGCAGCTAAAACGGGAATAACCGTCCACAACCACCAAAATGTAACGGTCCCCCCTCCCCTCCCCCCGCTGGGTACGTGGAAGGGATCCTAGGTAGTCCACAAAGAGATGTTCCATGGGTCTGTTCTCAGGAGTAAGCTCTAGAAGACCCTTGTGTGCATAACTTACAGTCTCCAATTAACTGACGTACATACACACACATTGACGTTCAGGCCACATGTTGTCTAATTTTGGTAAAAGTCTTATAGAATCTAGATGACTGCCCACCACGGAGCTATGAAAATACCTAAAAACAGCAGAAACCAATACCTGAGGCAAACAAATTTAAGATAGAATATCATTATTGAGAACATACCCGTCTATGTGCTCGCTTTTGAAAAGCCTTTCTTTATTCAGATAATACGGGAATCTTCTTCCTGTCTACCCTTGAGATCTCAAAAGAGTTCAGGAACTTCAGTTAGAACAGCGCCGCACAAGGCAAGTTTTCCACCATCCACAGCATTTTGCAGGGAGCCCCAGTCTTCATACGTGGGACTTAAAGCGTCGGCTACGCTGTTGTCTGGACCCTGTATACGATAAACTTTTAAACGAAATTAGAAGATGCGGACTGCTGAACAAGTTTTAAAAACAGTCAACAGTAAAACTGATTGAGCAAACTTAAGAAAAATCACTTTTAAACAGCTTCCACTAACTATGAGCAACCAATAATTTTAAAATCGATTAACTACATTAGCAGAATTCACTGAGGAATTAATTAAATTACCTTTAAACAGCTAACATTAATTATGACCTCACTTTCACAGAATATACAGCAAAGGTACAGAATTTAAAAACAGTTAACAGCCACTGAATAGTTAGCTACTGTTAACCAAAATTCGTTGATCAGATTTTAAACAAATAGTCTTACACGGCAGTTATTAAATATAAACCCACTGTTACTCAATAGAGATCAAAATGCAGAATGAAAACAAACAATTAACAGTCACTGAATAAGCAGTTACAGTTAGCCAAAATTGATGATTAGACTTACGCAAATGAGCTTCAAACAGCAGCTGTTAGTTATGGAACCACTGCCTTTCAGTAGAGAGCAAAATACAGACTTTTAAAAAGAATTAACATTCACTGTGTAAGCAGCTACAGTTAGCCAAAATTCACTGATCAGATTTTAAGCAAACGACTTATAAACAAGTGCCATTAATTATGAACCCACCGTTATTTACTAGACAGCAAAACACAGAATTTAAAAAAAATCAACAGTCACCGAATATGCAGTTACAGTTATCCAAAATTCACTGGCCAGGTTTAAAGATAATGACTTATAAACAGCGGCCATTAATTATGAGCACACTATCATCCAGAAGACAGCAAAATACAGACTTTTTAAATCAATTAACAGTCGCTGAATAGGCAGCTACATTTAGCCAAAATTCAGTGATCAGTCCTTAACCGAATGACTTTTATATAGCTGCAATTAATTATAAGTGGTGGTTGAATAAACACAATAAGTGAAGGGGGGAAGAGTGATAGGTACGGACATACACCGAAGTTACTTAACTTGGACAGGATAGCTGCTGTCCTTCCACTTCTTAAGCCTGAAAGATACCGGACTGCCTTCACTAGCGTCGTACCGGCCAAATAACTTCCAAGTCGCTGGTGTGTTTTCTAAAATATCATGACCATCCACGGAAACTGCTTCACAGTGCAGGCTATAACTGACTGTCAAACCAGGCTCAGTGCCTTCACAGGAACCGATTTGTTCTCTCATGTACCATCCAGGACACCAAACCTCTCACACACCCCGCCAACTCGCTCCGCACACCACACACTCTATTCCCAAAACCTTCCTGCTTCGTGGCTTTTGTCCCCACAGATGCCGCCACCAGCGTACCTCCAAAGTTATCCAGACAAAGATCGTCAACGAGGGACAAAATCGACAGAAGTTTTACCCCGCACAGCTCACTCAGGATTTGTTCAAAAATGGTGCAAATGGGTCTGAGCACTATGGGACTTAACTTCTGAGGTCATCAGTCCCCTAGAACTTAGAACAACTTAAACCTAACTAACCTAAGGACAGCACACACATCCATGCCCGTGGCAGGATTCGAACCTGCGAGCGCAGCGGTCGCGCGCTTCCAGACTGTAGCGCCTAGAGCTGCGCGGCCAACAGGGACGGCCTCAGGACTTGTCGTCCATATCCCTCTCCTGAGGATTACTCCTGGTTCGATACATATAGGATGAAGGGACTGATGACCTCGCAGTTTGGTCCTCTTAACTCCAAACAACCAACTCTTAAAAATGTTGTTTTTAGAAGGATTATTTTTCGTTTCCGATGGTTCAAGGCCTGGGACATGTCCATCTGCTTATTGGTGAGGGGTATCTGCCCCCACAAACGGGATCTAACTTTTAGTTCTTGCCTATCGTGACGACTTTTTTCTAGAAATTTTCCAATGCCGTGCTTTGAATACCCACCATAATGAACTTCCAGTTCTCGGATGCTCTGAGTCATTGAAAGTCCCCTGCAGAAGTAATTAGCCATGTTGCCTCTATAGCCGTTCATAATTGCGAAAGTATTGCTGGTGCAGGATTTTGAGCATGAACTGACCTCTCGATTATGTCCTATAAATGTTTGATGGGATTCAAGTTGGGCGATCCGGCTGGCCTACTCATTCGCTCGAATTGTTCAGAATGCTCTTTAAGCCAATCGCGAACAAATGTGGCCCTGCGACATGCGCATTGTCATCCAGAAAAATTCCATTGGTGTTTGGGAACTGGAAGTCCAAGAATGGCTGCAAATGGTCTCCAAGTTCCGAGCATAACTATTTCCAGTCAATGATGGGTTCAGTCGGAGCAGAAGATCTAGTCCATTCCAAGTAAACACAGCCCACATCATTATGGAGTCACCACCAGCTTGCACAGTGCCTTGCTGACAACATGGGTCCACGACTATGTGGGACCTGCGCCACAGCTGGTCGTTCGCATCTGCCGCAAGGGAAAAACCTAGGGATCGGCCTGGGGCAACCCGTCACACCACAATTCGCCGGCCGATGCTTGAGCTGAAACAGCTACCTCTGGCAACGTGGAGTCTACCACTAATGACAGCAGATTCCGCTGCGGCCTACATAGCAACCTGCCGTCACTGAGGCCATAGAGCTACGAAATATCTATTGAACAATAAATTGGGTAAGAATTAATCTTGTTTTATTGGCATCTGGCTACGCCACACAGATCCTCAGGCCACGTACCCTGACAAAGCATTAGGAATTCCTGTCCGGGAGTGGGCGACAACTATATTTGTTATTTAATCTAGCTACGTGTTATATCTCACCACGTTACTGTTTTAGTGGCTAACATGTCAGTCCGTTGTTACTTATGTTAATTCACTCATTTATTACTTTCGTTGTTACTTGTATTACTTAGTTCATTTATTACTTGCTTTATCATTGCAAGAGTTCTTCGGCTATGAAAATTTTTCTGTCATGGTAGGTGTTTCCTGTTGCTATTGTTCATACTACTAATATCATATATAATTCGAATAATAATAATAGTGTTAGTTCCAGCACACGAGTAGGCGACCCCTGCAGTTATTATTTTATCTAGTTGTGTTCTACATCTCGCTTTGTACTGTTATAGTGGTTACATGATCAGTTAGTTGTTATTTATTTTACTTTTGTCCGTTTATTTCTTTCGTTCTTACTTATTTTACTTTGTTCATTTATTATTTTCGTTGTCACTTATGTTACTTTATTCATGTTTTACTTTCTTTGTCATTTCAAGGACTCTTTGGATGTGAAAATTTTCCTATAATGTTGGAAGGTTGCGCTTGTTCATTCTAATAATTTCTTTATATATATATATATATATTGTAGGAAAACTAATGAACAACAAAAAAATAAAAATAATTATGAAAGATTAGGGTATAATGTTCTTTCAGCATCATCAGATATGGAGCACAAGGCAGGATTGGGCAAGGGTGGAAAAGGATGATGGCCGTGGGATTTTAAAGGAACCATCCCGACTTGTGCCTTGAATAATTCCGAAAGATTATATAAAACCAAAATCTTTATCGCCAAACAGGAATTTGAGCTGTGCTCATCCTGAATACGAATCTACAGCCTTAACCGATGTGCTTGATCACTCCATCAGCTGTTGTGGCTTAGTTAGGACGGGGAGGGAGTAGTAGTTTATGGAGCTCATGAAAGTGTGTCGTTCGCTTAGTTTGTTAGTCCACAGCGAAGTCATTTTTCCGATTCTCTCGCAATAGCTCTACAGATCTTCCTACCATAGTAAAAATTAGTGATTAGAGATCATTCAGAGTAATTCTTTATATTTACAATGATTGCTTTTGTTCTGTGTATAATAATCGTAAAAGGGACAGACCATGGTAAAGTGTTGGAGGATTTCTTTGTTTCAAAAAAGGCTTGCTACAATTTACCGATGGGCAAATGTTGACAAAATTGCTTTCTATTGTCTACTATGCGGGTTTATCGATTCGTGAAAGGTTTAGCAAGGGCAAGCTGAATCTTTCATGCTGTGCCCTTTGCGTCGCTTAGGTTTGTTGATGCTTACACTCGATTCAAAGTGGGCGGTTTCCCTGGTGACGACCCGTGTGCCATGAGCTGGAAAATCAATTTCGACGACATTGAAAGCGTGCCAGGACGCTGCACATAGATGGGATCCTAGCGCGCTGGTTTCTTCTCCTTTCCTACATTGTTACATAACACCTGGGCAAATGTAGTGGCTCACAAAAATTTATTCTAAAAACTATGCAGCAAATGTGAGCGATTTTGTTTATTCGTTTACTGCACATCGTGGAATACTTAGACTATAGATAACATGTCCCTGTCTCTGCCATGTTGAGCTTTGAAACCAACATCAAATTCGCGTGATGAGTTTCTGTTAGTATGCGCCATGTGAAGTGGAGCGGACAGTTGCAATTCTCTTATTTGTAGCTGAAATCAAGCATTGACTTTAAGAGTTAAACCTGTTGTGTTGCTGTTACACATTTAGTAGTAGAGTAAAACTAATTTCTTCGAAATTTCTAAATATTAATGCGATGGTTATCGTTTTTACGCGTGACCAGCGGGAACATTGTAATGAGAGTTCTTCTTATTATTCAGTGAATATTTTTCTTGCGCCGTGAATTTTTCGGTTCACCGCTTCCACAGGAGTAGAAGACAAAATATCAGGTTAGCAGGAAGCATTAGTTTTCTGATGAATCTTCAACAGCACGTGTGAAATGTTCAATAATGCTTTCATAAGAAATCAATCCTTAAGTTATGTGTTGTGACTTTTATTTAATCCAGTATAGATACCGAAACAATATCAACATAAGAATGTTAGAAAACGTTGATTAAGGAAAAAGTTACTGTAGTGAATTAGATATTAATAATGAACTGTCTAACAATCATCATTCAGCGAGTTTTGTATCTAAGGCCCAACATACATCCTAACTTTCAAAACATGTGTTAGAGAATATTTTAACATTCGTAAAATAACTTTACCTATGGAAAGGTATATTACTTGTTTTCACACGTCTCTCGATACAACCAAACGCTGCACGAGATTTCACAAGATTTTCAACATTGTGATAAAGTAACATTTATTGAAAATACTACAGTAAAGATAAGATTAAACTGAACAGTAATCCAGAAGTTACCTAGAAACTGATGTCATCACTAGACGGATGATATATATATTGGTTTCAAGATAAGGACATCACGGGCAGATGACCTAATATGGTTTAGTCTTTTAATTCTTTTCCGTTTACTCTCTTCTTAAATGTGGCCACATCTAATACAGCTAATAAATGCCTATTTATAAGCTAATTCTAACTTGGTAACTCGTGTGTTGCGGTATTTAATTCGTCTACATCCAACCAATTCTACGTATAATTCCTGTCACACTGTTTACGTATGATATTCTGTTGAGCAACATTCTGTTCTTCCCATAAATTTCATTTCCGCGCTTTTTACTTAGGAAAAAGCTCTTTTTGATATGTTCTGGAGTCACTCAAATTGAGTAGCGCTAGTAGAGCCACTGTTTTGCCTTGTTCCTTGTCTGTTCTTATTTTTTTATGTATTGAGGATTTTGCCACATATAATTTCGAATCTAATCATTTCCACATCTAAATCAAAATTAATATTGTGTAGGCCACTTTGGCAACCCAAAAAACTACAATATAGTACTCGTTCCAGAACCATGTGGTTCACATAAAATCTCGTTTACGTCGGGATATTTACCCTCAGGAGCCGTCACCTTAAAATTTTAGAGATCTCAGTAATGCAGTCTTTACACAGACGTTAAAATTCATAAAATGCAGATTCTAAGTCATTTCCATTTTCCAGTAGTTTTTTATCATATCATCAATCATTATTTTTCCCTACATCTATTATAATATTTTATTCTTTCTGAGCCTTTTTTCCTTGTGATTAGTTACTGGGATTGTCCCTATTCGCTATATTTGTTTGAAATTTGAAATGGCACTCAGAAATGTGTGACTGTGGACTTATCAAGAATCCCAAGCACGTAATAGTAGTTTGCCTGATTATGCCAGATGCTGTGAAGCAAGTTTCTTCGAAAGATTTATGTAACATCCTGAGAGGTCCACAGCTATGTTAAAGAGTGGACACAACGGCGCGTATAGTTTCAAAAATAGAACCCAGAAACTTACTTGTTTGGCCTCTTGTCAGTCATTTACATTGGTCTGTACGTAAATGTTAGCAATACATATTTAGATGTTTTGTACAGAGTTATTATTAGGTTGGCGCATAAGGCGGTAGGGTTTTTTTCTTAAGTAATGAACACAACAGATGCACCATGTAACAGAGAATTTAGTCATCAACAATATTTTCTCCTCCGCCATTTACAACAATGTGTCAGCGCTGTAGTAACTTTGCTGGTCCGCGACAGCGGAAATTGCGTGGTTTTGAGGAGAAAAACTCGTCAAGCCATGTTCGGAGCAAATTTTCATGCGAAAGGATGTTCCTTGAAGGTTGTTAGATAGAGAGCGGAAAAGGTGAAAATCTGAGGGAGCAAGATAGGTGAATAAGGTGGGAACGGAATGACCTCCCCAACCCAACTGCCGTATAGCGCTTTTTGTCAGTCTAGCAGAATGCGGGCGGTCGTTGTCGTGGAATAGCATCACTTCACGCATTCTTCCTGGTCGTTGTTCTTAGACTACGTCTGCAAGACGTGTCAGTTGTTGACAGTAAATGTCATCAGTGATGGTTTCATCTCGGGAAAACAATTCGCAGTACATCAAACCATCGCTGTTCCAGCAATGGCATAATACTATCTTTTCCGGATGCATACAAGTCTTCGTATAGGGAGTTGCTGCTTCGTTTGGGCTCAGTCATTTCTTTCCTTTCCTTATGTTAGCACAGAGACACAGTTTGTCATCACCAACAACGATACAGGATGGGAATGGTCGGTGTCGTTCACGAGCCAATTGATGGCGCGCAGGCAGAGGTGCTTGTACGACCATCCGCCGATTTTTGTTATTTTGGCTTAGGGCATGCGATATCTACACACCCGATTTTTGAACCTTCCCCATTGCATGCAAATGTCGCACGACTGTGGAATGATCACAGTTCATCAAAATTGCCAGTTCTCAAGTAAAGTGACATGGATCATTGTGTTCCGATTTCTCCACTTGGCATTCTACACTCCCGGAAATTGAAATAAGAACACCGTGAATTCATTGTCCCAGGAAGGGGAAACTTTATTGACACATTCCTGGGGTCAGATACATCACATGATCACACTGACAGAACCACAGGCACATAGACACAGGCAACAGAGCATGCACAATGTCGGCACTAGTACAGTGTATATCCACCTTTCGCAGCAATGCAGGCTGCTATTCTCCCATGGAGACGATCGTAGAGATGCTGGATGTAGTCCTGTGGAACGGCTTGCCATGCCATTTCCACCTGTCGCCTCAGTTGAACCAGCGTTCGTGCTGGACGTGCAGACCGCGTGAGACGACGCTTCATCCAGTCCCAAACATGCTGAATGGGGGACAGATCCGGAGATCTTGCTGGCCAGGGTAGTTGACTTACACCTTCTAGAGCACGTTGGGTGGCACGGGATACATGCGGACGTGCATTGTCCTGTTGGAACAGCAAGTTCCCTTGCCGGTCTAGGAATGGTAGAACGATGGGTTCGATGACGGTTTGGATGTACCGTGCACTATTCAGTGTCCCCTCGACGATCACCAGTGGTGTACGGCCAGTGTAGGAGATCGCTCCCCACACCATGATGCCGGGTGGTGGCCCTGTGTGCCTCGGTCGTATGCAGTCCTGATTGTGGCGCTCACCTGCACGGCGCCAAACACGCATACGACCATCATTGGCACCAAGGCAGAAGCGACTCTCATCGCTGAAGACGACACGTCTCCATTCGTCCCTCCATTCACGCCTGTCGCGACACCACTGGAGGCGGGCTGGACGATGTTGGGGCGTGAGCGAAAGACGGCCTAACGGTGTGCGGGACCGTAGCCCAGCTTCATGGAGACGGTTGCGAATGGTCCTCGCCGATACCCCAGGAGCAACAGTGTCCCTAATTTGCTGGGAAGTGGCGGTGCGGTCCCCTACGGCACTGCGTAGGATCCTACGGTCTTGGCGTGCACCCGTGCGTCGCTGCGGTCCGGTCCCAGGTCGACGGGCACGCGCACCTTCCGCCGACCACTGGCGACAACATCGGTGTACTGTGGAGACCTCACGCCCCACGTGTTGAGCAATTCGGCGGTACGTCCACCCGGCCTCCCGCATGCCCACTATACGCCCTCTCTCAAAGTCCGTCAACTGCACATACGGTTCACGTCCACGCTGTCGCGGCATGCTACCAGTGTTAAAGACTGCGATGGAGCTCCGTATGCCACGGCAAACTGGCTGACACTGACGGCGGCGGTGCACAAATGCTGCGCAGCTAGCGCCATTCGACGGCCAACACCGCGGTTCCTGGTGTGTCCGCTGTGCCGTGCGTGTGATCATTGCTTGTACAGCCCTCTCGCAGTGTCCGGAGCAAGTATGGTGGGTCTGACACACCGGTGTCAATGTGTTCTTTTTTCCATTTCCAGGAGTGTATGTTCTAGCGTTCAAAGTTCCACTCATTATCTCCAAATGACAAAAATGACAATATGTAAAATCAAATAGCAACAGTGAACTACAAATGAATGGGAAATTCATTGAGAAGCCCCACATGTCCATTTTTTGACAGAATTGCGTTATCTACGATTTTGTACTTTAAATATGCAACCCGATCGTGGTATAGGGAAACCCCATACGTTCTAGCATTTTTTGTATTGTTATGCAGCAATTGTGTTACCTTAACTGAAGATAAACACCGTAAGTACAAAAGATATGGGCTTTCTCAAAATTTTAAGTTGTCAGTACTGTTTTAAACAGAGAGAATAGGCGATATTGCCTCTTACTCTTTGGTTTAATGGGTTTATGTTGTTATTTGTGGTAAAATGTCAGACAGCAGTGATGCTAATTACAAACGTCAGGGAGTATTGAAAAAAGAAAGAATGCACTGGTGCTTCCGGAACATATAGCCATAAAACCAGCAAAAGTGAAAAATGGAACATAGACAAATTGGAAAGAGAATAGACTTCAACCAAAATATCACGGTTATGGCTGTTATGGCTGCAGGTAAGTTATAACTTGAAGCTCGGTATTGCTGCAAAATTAAAGTTTAAGTAATTCTGTTTCTAGGTATCGGATGAAACGGACAACAACTAAGATAACGCAGAGCAGCGAGATAAAATTACACACTAAATTTATTGGCTACCAGACAAAAAAATGCAGTATGAATTCTTTCAAGAAAGTTAATCCAGAGGCAAGAAAGAAGCCTAGAAGTGATAAGGAAATAGGGAGGAAGCAACCAAAACGACAGTCACACACTTATTGGTTTCACGTTTGTAAAACTGCCTTCCAAAGTATTTTTGGTGTCAGCAGTGACCGAAAAAGGCGCCTATGCAGTCTGTTGACAGTCGGTAAACCTCCACAAGATAACAGGGGAAAATTTCGTCCTGAAAATGTGAAACCAGTGGCTTTAAAAGCGCTAATAAAAAAAATCACATCAACTCACTGTTAGTCAGGAAAGCACATTACACCAACGTAGAATGGAATTATCTTGGCCCTAAACTTAACGCGAAGATTATGTGACAGATGTTCGAAAACATTAAACTGTATATTCAAGTTAACTGTCAATTTTATTTGAAAATTTTCTGTGTACATTTGAATTTAAAATTTGGGCAACCAGAAGTGGATACGTGTTGCACACGCGAAGAGCTCGATGTAAAAATCGAAAGTCCGCCTCTGAGTGATGCTGCTAAAAGGGCAGAAATAGCTGAGTTAACAGTGCGCAAGAAGTGTGCTGGTAAGTTATTCAAGAAATTTCATGCAGCTAAAAAATGGTTGGTTCAAATGGCTCTGAGCACTATGGTACTCAACTGCTGAGGTCATTAGTCCCCTAGAACTTAGAACTAGTTAAACCTAACTAACCTAAGGACATCACAAACATCCATGCCCGAGGCAGGATTCGAACCTGCGACCGTAGCGGTCTTGCGGTTCCAGACTGCAGCGCCTTTAACCGCACGGCCACTTCGGCCGGCTTCATGCAGCTAAAATGAAAATAAACCTATTCTACACATTGCAGACCTCGCGTTTGATTTTATGCAGAACCTAAATTAGCTTCAGATACGTTTTACTCACGTCACCTTTCGGAGAAGTCTTTAACGTCCACGACTTACAGAATGGAAGAGCCAGGTTTTATCTCTATCATGAAGAAATAGCACAAAAAATCCCCAATAAAGTCTGTTCATTTCTTTTCGATTATATAAATGCAAATGTTGGACAAGATGTTAAACACCTTCTTTTGTTATCCGACTCTTGTGGAGCCCAAAATACAAACCATACAGTGGTGAGATTTTGTTCAATGCTTGTAGCACATGGAGGATTTCAGTTCATCAACCGTCGCTTTCCAATAAGAGGCCACTCTCACCTTATTTGTGCGATAGAGATTTCAGCATCCTGGAAAGGAAAATCAGAAAAGTGGACAGGATATATTTGCTGAAAGAATATGCAGAATTAATAATAGAATCGAACACAAAGATGAATATTGAAGAGAAAATATCAAAAACAGAAGAGGTGCTAAATTTTCAGAAATGGTGCACGAAGTTATACCGAAAGAATGCTAGTTCAGTTGAAACTCAAGGTAGGGCTACACATAGAAATAACAAACAGCACTTACGTGTAACATAATTCATTAAGTTCACGTATCCACATAAAACTCTTGGTGTTGTTAAATTTAGGCCTTGATGGGGCAGAAGAGCACACGTTCCAACTGGCTGTTTAGTCAGGCTTATCAACGTCATGTGCCCATAAACGAGAAGAAGATGCATGACCTAAAGTCATTTCTACCATTCCTACCAAAAGAAGACATCATCAAGAATTTCTATTCTGACATATAGAACTGACCAAAAGGTATCAAAAAATGAACCATGTTGTTGCTGTTGTCTTCAGTCCTGAGACTGGTTTGATGCAGCTCTCCATGCTACTCTATCCTGTGCAAGCTTCTACATCTCCCAGTACCTACTGCAACCTACATCCTTCTGAATCTGCTTAGTGTATTCATCTCTTGGTCTCCCTCTACGATTTTTACCCTCCACGCTGCCCTCCAATGCTAAATTTGTGATCCCTTGATGCCTCAAAACATGTCCTACCAACCGATCCCTTCTTCTAGTCAAGTTATGCCACAAACTTCTCTTCTCCCCAATCCTATTCAATACCTCCTCATTAGTTACGTGATCTACCCACCTTATCTTCAGCATTATTCTGTAGCACCACATTTCGAAAGCTTCTATTCTCTTCTTGTCCACACTAGTTATCGTCCATGTTTCACTTCCATACATGGCTACACTCCATACAAGTACTTTCAGAAACGACTTCCTGACACTTAAATCTATACTCAATGTTAACAAATTTCTCTTCTTCAGAAAAGATTTCCTTGCCATTGCCAGTCTACATTTTATATCCTCTCTACTTCGACCATCATCAGTTATTTTACTCCCTAAATAGCAAAACTCCTTTACTACTTCAAGTGTCTCATTTCCTAATCTAATTCCCTCAGCATCGCCCGATTTAATTTGACTACATTCCATTATCCTTGTTTTGCTTTTGTTGATGTTCATCTTATATCCTCCTTTCAAGACACTGTCCATTCCGTTCAACTGCTCTTCCAAGTCTTTTGCTGTCTCTGACAGAATTACAATGTCATCGGCGAACCTCAAAGTTTTTACTTCTTCTCCATGAATTTTAATGCCTACTCCGAATTTTTCTTATGTTTCCTTTACTGCTTGCTCAATATACAGATTAAATAACATCGGGGAGAGGCTACAACCCTGTCTCACTCCTTTCCCAACCACTGCTTCTCTTTCATGCCTCTCGAGTCTTACAACTGCCACCTGGTTTCTGTACAAATTGTAAATAGCCTTTCGCTCCCTGTATTTTACCCTTGCCACCTTCAGAATTTGAAAGAGAGTATTCCAGTCAACATTGTCCAAAGCTTTCTCTAAGTCTACAAATGCTAGAAACGTAGGTTTGCCTTTTCTTAATCTTTCTTCTAAGATAAGTCCTAAGGTTAGTATTGCCTCACGTGTTCCAACATTTCTACGGAATCCAAACTGATCTTCCCCGAGGTCCGCTTCTACCAGTTTTTCAATTCGTCTGTAAAGATTTCGCGTTAGTATTTTGCAGCTGTGACTTATTAAAGTGATAGTTCGGTAATTTTCACATCTGTCAACACCTGCTTTCTTTGGGATTGGAATTATTATATTCTTCTTGAAGTCTGAGGGTATTTCGCCTGTCTCATACATCTTGCTCACCAGATGGCAGAGTTTTGTCATGACTGGCTCTCCCAAGGCCATCAGTAGTTCTAATGGAACGTTGTCTACTCCCGGGGCCTTGTTTCGACTCAGGTCTTTCAGTGCTCTGTCAAACTCTTCACGCAGTATCTTATCTCCCATTTCGTCTTCATCTACATCCTCTTCCATTTTCATAATACTGTCCTCAAGTACTTCGCCCTTGTATAAACCCTCTATATACTCCTTCCACCTTTCTGCCTTACCTTCTTTGCTTAGAACTGGGTTGCCATCTGAGCTCTTCATATTCATACAAGTGGTTCTCTTCTCTCCAAAGGTCTCTTTAATTTTCCTGTAGGCAGTATCTATCTTACCCCTAGTGAGACAAGCCTCTACATCCTTACATTTGTCCTCTAGCCATCCCTGCTTAGCCATTTTGCACTTCCTGTCGATTTCATTTTAGAGACGTTTGTATTCCTTTTTGCCTGCTTCATTTACTGCATTTTTATATTTTCTCCTTTCATAAATTAAATTCAATATTTCTTCTGTTACCAAAGGATTTCTATTAGCCCTCGCCTTTTTACCTACTTGATCCTCTGCTGCCTTCACTACTTCATCCCTCAGAGCTACCCATTCTTCATCTACTGTATTTCTTTCCCCAATTCCTGTCAATTGTTCCCTTATGCTCTCCCTGAAACTCTCTACAACCTCTCGTTCTTTCAGTTTATCCAGGTCCCATCTCCTTAAATTCCCACCTTTTTGCAGTTTCTTCAGTTTCGATCTGCAGATCATAACCAATAGATTGTGGTCAGAATCCACATCTGCCCCTGGAAATGTCTTACAATTTAAAACCTGGTTCCTAAATCTCTGTCTTACCATTATATAATCTATCTGATACCTTTTAGTATCTCCAGGATTCTTCCAGGTATACAACCTTCTTTTATGATTCTTGAACCAAGTGTTAGCTATGATTAGGTTATGCTCTGTGCAAAATTCTACAAGGCGGCTTCCTCTTTCATTTCTTCCCCCCCAATCCATATTCACCTACTATGTTTCCTTCTCTCCCTTTTCCTACTGACGAATTCCAGTCACCCATGACTATTAAATTTTCGCCTCCCTTCACTACCTGAACAATTTCTTTTATCTCGTCATACATTTCATCAATTTCTTCATCATCTGCAGAGCTATTTGGCATATAAACTTGTACTACTGTAGTAGGCATGGGCTTTGTGTCTATCTTGGCCACAATAATGCGTTCACTATGCTGTTTGTAGTAGCTAACCCGCACTCCTATTTTTTTATTCATTATTAAACCTACTCCTGCATTACCCCTATTTGATTTTGTATTTACAACCCTGTAATCACCTGACCAAAAGTCTTGTTCCTCCTGCCACCGAACCATGTGAGAAGTATAACGCCAAAGAGAATGAAGAATAGCCATAATTTATTTCATTTTTGTTTATATTACCCAATAAAGTATGAGTTAAATACTGATTAATGTTTATTTATCAGAAAATAGTGAGAAAATCCACATGTTCTCTAATTAAATTGTAATATAACATCAAAAAAAGATATTAAGATTGCCTACAGAGCATTGGCATTCATCACTACTTTATCGAAAAATGAGAAGAAAAACGAAATTTCGGTATAATTTTAAGACCTAGAGTGTTTTTTTTTTCTGTCTCTCCTGAAAAGTTTAGTTTCTTGGACATGTGGGGTATCTCAGTATTCCCAATCAAATAAGAAATGACATTCTATGGATAAATCCATGGCGACCGGAATACCAACATGCTAAACAAAAACGCTAAGAACTTATGCACCAACCTAACATAAGTACTGTGTAGAATTTACTGCCAGAATTACGAACAAAGTAGCGGCAACTTGCACGGACTTCCGAAGACTCGAGTGCTACCAGAACACACATCTAATAGAGTGTGCCGAGCAGAGTACTGTAGTTACTTAGGTTAGAACTCACAAGAAGGGACTAGCAAGACTAGACGTTTCTCAGAGACAGCTGTGAAGCCTTGAAGTGTGCACGATATAGATAAAATAGTATACAAATAAAGGTTTAGTTTCTTGTCTTTATACCCATTTCATTTCATGTCATTTTATTGTGCTCTTTATGCTATGTTTAACATTTTATTTTGCTATAAATAACTTTGTGATTGTAATATGTACGTTAATAGGCTGTAATGTAATGTCACTTGCGTGTTAAACGACATGCAACAGGGAATCTTAATGCAATAACAATAAAAATAATAAATCAAAACTACGTCTCATGAGCAAGACGGCTAACAGTGAAACAAATAATGCCCCTATATCACGCAAGCAAACCATCATGATGACAATGCGTAAGGAGCAAGAAAAAGAATATATGTTGGTTACAGGCACCTGCTCGTCTATGGAAAATATACACTCCTCTCACGAGAAACGCCGTTGTCCTACATATCGCACAGGTTAAAAAAATTCCGAAGATATTCACAAAGTTATGAATCGCAGTAACAGCCACTGCCAGACATCATTAAAAAGAAAGTCGATTAATCTGTAGTCTAGTTTTCAAGTCTCATTAATCACCAGTGATAAGCTTAATTAAAAATTAGGTAGAGTTTATGAGTGTGTGGTACGAAAGAGAAACCACTGCAAAATCGAAGTCTGCTCTATATGTACTTCGTTGCCGCAGAGAGCGACGGGTTAACGCTTAACAAATTAAGTTCAAAAATGGCTCTGAGCACTATGGGACTTAACATCTATGGTCATCAGTCCCCTAGAACTTAGAACTACTTAAACCTAACTAACCTAAGGACAGCACACAACACCCAGCCATCACGAGGCAGAGAAAATCCCTGACCCCGCCGGGAATCGAACCCGGGAACCCGGGCGTGGGAAGCGAGAACGCTACCGCACGGCCACGAGATGCGGGCAACAAATTAAGTGCCTGTAGACTTCAGCTGTGGGAAAATAGCAGAAGGAAACCTTAAATAAGAAAACAATAAAGTATTTTGTCAAGAGAGATGGTAGTTTCTGCTGTTAAGGAAACTGTTCACACCTTGTAGGTAGAATTTTTTTTTACATTTTTTTGAGAAACCTAGTTCGTGTCCTTCAGACTATCTTGTAAAGCTGTATCAACCAGAGATACATCTTGTTTGTACCATGTAACGCACAGGAGGTGAAATTAAACTGCATGAAATCGAATCTACGTATGGTGTTGGCGACAGTTGTGTAGTATAGCAACGTGCATGCGTGTGGTTTTTATGCAGACTACTACATCCATTTTAGTGATTGGCTGGCTGGTTCTCAATTAGCACGTAAACAAAAACGCTTGAATGAAAACATACAGAACAAAGGATAGATGTTTTTAGGGTGTACACGATGTTTCATCTCGACTGAGGTGTCGCCGTGGAAGCGTGTTCAAGGAAAACAAGGTTCAAATGAGCGTCCGAGTACACAGATTCAGGTTTACTGCAGATCCCCTGACTCCAATCTGACCTGCTGTTCCGCCTCTAAACATCTCGACGTCGATGGGACGCATTGCTCAAGTCTGTCTTTCCTTCGTTCTCTAAGGTGACATTATGAAAAGAGTTATCAACGAGTTAACCTCGTAATAGCGGGAAAGAAATTGAAAAACTGGCATTGTATTGTTACCTGCTTTTCTTTTATTAGCCATAGAATATGATATCTCCTCCTGTACTCGGTGTTTCTGTTTCATTTGGGAACTCCACAAGCGCTCCGGTAAGCGATCGCGCCTTCCTACTCTTTCCCCCCACACACACACGATTGGCTCTGTGGCGTAGCCAGAGGAAATTTACCAACGACCTCCGTCCTATACGTGAAAGCGCGCCCTGTTGTTACGGTGCGGAAACGACGCAGTAGCAGACCAAAAGCACTCTGTTGTGTAAGGCTGTACAACGCTGTTACCCTAGCGTGGCGCGTAATAGCTGCAGCTGTTGACTTGCAACGGATGTCGCGACCGCAGCTCGTCACCGGAATTAGAAATCCAAATCAGAAATGCAACAGGTCAAAGAAAGTGCATGGATGGCTCAGTTTGGACAGTCTTTTTACATCTGTAGCTTTTGCTGTGAATTTCTTGATAAATTTATAGCTATGCATACGACTGAATGCGCACCTAATTATGTTCCAAAGTGCTGCGCATAAGAATGGGATTTTTCCGTTGCCATACCTCGGGTGCCACTGCTAATAAAAAGGTAGGGTCAAGTGTTTTGTATAATCCATGGGCTAGGGGCCATTTTTATACCCGACAGAAGCATCGTCTCAGTAGTATATCACATACGTCCTCATGCACAGGCAAACGGAACAAATCGGTCCGCGCTTTTTGTATTTGATGTGGTCTACGGTGGGCTTGATCGGACTTACGGAGGCGCCATTAGTTCATGGGTGATTCCTTGGGAAACTCCACAAAAAGGGATTTTTTACTGTATTTTTGCAGCCCCAGCAGACCAAAATCCAGTCGAGGATTCCAAGACGTCTGTGCACAGAAATGACTAAAATTTCTACGATATATTCCTATTATCCCAGGCTCGAACAACGGTGAAAATTTTCTTAATATCTTCATCTGTTAACAAGATACAGAGTTTCAAAGTTATCCTACTTGTACAGGTAAACCACACACGTAAAATCCGGTGGGAGGCGAAAACGCAATTTATAAACTGACGTAGCAAGGAGAAATATGCTATAAAGTGTCTCCGTTATCATCTGGGAACGCCATGTTGTGGTACTGAAGCACATGCAGAAATGTTTTGCAAGTAAAATACGGTCTGAGGTGTAAAATTAGTTTTGCGGTATTTCAGTTTCACACAAGTAAACTATCTAAACTTTACTGACCAATACATTCCTTCTATATGAGTTTCAATGCCCTGCTGCAGCAGGGAGAAAAGGGGAACTGGCAGAAAAATGCTCCATTCGGAGCACACAAAAATGTGAATGTTCTTGTTTATTTAAAAGATTCTAACTTAAATGTGGGGTACCAGCTGCTTCATTCTACCCTCTCAGCACCTTTAAAAAATTTCCCAAAACATATGGCATGCGAACATATCCGAGTTTTTTAATCTGATAGAGAAGACGACATTGGACAGTGGCAGACGGAAAAGTAATGAATACTGGAAGATAGTAGACACTGGTTGTGTTATAGAAAGAGCGGATGAGACAATGGCAGTCTGAGAGAAAGAGCAGGGGGGGGGGGGGGGGGGGTAAGATGGGACAGGAATAAAGAGAAACAGAAAGTGGAAGTGGCTAAGAGCCAGTGATAATGAGGAACAGAGACTACGTCAGTGGCAACGAGACACAGGAGACAATGACTGAGAAACACAAAGAGATAATAACAATAAGTTGGGCTGAATGAGTGAGTGTGAAAGGTCAACTGGGATTGGATTGGTACGAGTGACATACAGAAGTGGGCTAGTGGGTGAGAGTGAGCTACAGTTAGGGGAGCTTTTGGGAGTTTGAGGTGAGTTGTATGTTAAGAAAAGAGCGAAAATGTTCACACACCAATATTTTTTGGAAAAACTTTTAAAGGTGCTGAGGAAGGTAGAATGCGGCAGCTGGTACCCCACTTCTCAGTCAGGGTCTTTTACATAAACAGGAATATATTCGCATTTTTTATGCTCCGAAAGGAGCATTTTTCCGTTGGTCTTACCAAAGTTGACAAGTTGTTAACTTTACACAGTCGAGTAGTACCTGGTACACAGGGCGAATGAAAGAAGTAAACCAAAGGAATACGAAAGTATTCAGAAGCAGCAGAAATGAGATTACCGACAATATTAAAAATGTAGTAGACGAAATAAAGGAATTCCGCTGCATTGGAAGCAAAATGACGCAAGACGGACGAAGCAAGGAGAGTGTAAGAAGCAGACTAGCATAAGCGATGAGGGCGTTCCTAGCTAAAAGGGAACTACTGGTGTCGGACATAGACCTTAGCTTGAAAAAGAAATTTATGGAATGTACTCCAAGAGTACGATACGCATACAACTGAATAATGGGTTGCAGGAAGATAGTAAAAATTGAAGCGATTCAGACGTGCTGGAAATATCGGAAATTGAGTGGACCGATAATGTAAGTACCGAGGCTCTCTGTAGAATCGGCAGACAGAGGAATATATGGTAAACACTAACTAGAAATTGGGATGAGGTGATAGGCAATAAGGGCAGAAATTATAGATGGAGATGTAGAGATATTTAAGGACGTTGGATGTAATACTAGACTGAGGTGTAAAGATTGGCAAAGAGAGAAAACAGTGGAAGGTCGCATCAAATCAGAAGAAATTTGACTCAGAAAAAGAAAAAAACGAGGAACAGAAACTGCTCTTTATCGTCCGCTCAACACACGAATGTAATAGAACATAAAATCGGTTCTACTGGTACAAAGTAGCGTTCGCTACATACTGTGCAGTCACTTGTGAGGTGTGTATGCAGATGTAACTGCAGAAGGACTATAAGAACAAGATAAGAGTGGTGAAAGCTTCTGCGCGAGCACGAGGACAATATTTTTCGTCCAGGGGTCCATTCGCGAGTGAATCCGGAGAGAGAGGACCAAGCAGTGGTATCTTGCACCCTCCACAATGCACCGTACGTAATATTTCATTCATGTATCAAGATATAAACACCTACTTCTTTCGTATATTTTTTGTGTACCAAGATGAAGCAAATGGGAAGATTCGACGCTGGTGGCACAAATAATCAAGGCAAACTTGGTTGAACATCTTCAAGAATTGTGACGTCACATTTTGCACCTACAGCCTGAAGACTAGTTTTGTGGCTAGAAATGCGTCATCGTGTGTAAATAACCTCATAATCACATACATAAGTGTAGCATTTCTTCTGCTCATCGTCTCTGTACAGCAGTTTTTGCTCACGCAGGGAAGGAAGTCAGTGCTCGCGTTACGAGTCGTGAAAGTCGGGACTCGAGGTGACGAAATTTTGTCCGTGTCAATACAAAGCCTCTGGAGATGTCCCCTTGGGACGAAAACGGGCCAGTTCGTGAGAAACAGCGGTTCGAAAAGGCGTGTTAGGTGCCTGTTTCAGATAAGACACCTATACGCCGCTGCTTTGTGGCAAGGTTCGCCGTAATGGGGCTGGTGTTCGCCCGCTTCACACGAAACTACTACTTCCAAATCGATTTTCACCGTCGCATACCAGTGCTGCCTCAGTCTACAAAGTGAAACGGAAAGTTCCTTTCGCTGTAAGCAGGGAAGATTGCGCTACTTGTAGACAGAAGCTAACAGGGACCTAGTAGCAGGGCATCTGTTTGAATTAGCAAGTATTTTCGGGCTGTACAAGCAGCTCCTGCCGTACAATTTAAAGTACACATTTAAAGCCCGACAGTGGCACCAAACTTAGTGTCACGTACTTATGGATGATACAGAAAATGTTATTGAGGGTAACAAAGCAAAAGCAGTAATACTGAACTCTGTTTTCAAATCTTTCTTTAGACAGGAAAACCCTTAATTCTCGAACCACAGCAAAGATAAG
Organism: Schistocerca piceifrons; assembly: GCF_021461385.2. Classification (NCBI taxonomy): domain Eukaryota; kingdom Metazoa; phylum Arthropoda; class Insecta; order Orthoptera; family Acrididae; genus Schistocerca; species Schistocerca piceifrons. Next base: position 386,438,635 of record NC_060145.1, read on the forward strand.
GGATGTTTATAATAGTGTCAGGGGCGCTGAACCACAGCTGAAATCGCTAAAATTGCTCCAGGTTCCGACGGAATTCCTATCAGTTTCTGTATATAACTGGCGTCCAAGTTAGCCCTCTGTTAATCACAATACACCTAGATCCCCTGAACGAAAACCCCTTGCCCTTTAGTTGGAAGGTAGCACAGGTCACACCCCTCTGCAAGAAGGGTGTCAGCATTGACCCATAAAACTTCTGTCCAGTGTCTTTGACAGCCATCTGTTGGAGAGTCTTTGCCATATTTCAAATTCAAACGTAATGATGTATCTCGAATGGAATGACTTCCTGCAAGCCAACCCAAACGGAGTTTTCAGACTCAGCTATGCAAAATTCATCTCGTAGTTTCATAATATGATGCAGTATTACTTCACTTCGGAAAGCGCTCGACTCAGTACCGCAGCACCGGTTATTAATGAAAATACCATCATGTGGAAGTATCAAATGAAATTTGTGGCACTGGATTTAAAAATTTTTAGATAGGGAAGACACACTATGTTGCTTTGTATACAGAGCCTATGACGGATGAGGCAGTAACTTCAGGCGTGCGAGGGATGTGTGTTGGGACCTTTGTTGGTCACAGATTAGTTTCACGCACGGCAGAACACCATGGAAATGCAGATCTACCTGGCTGGCAGACGCTCGTAGACAAATGCGTACGATCCACCGAATAAAATAGGTACGTACTGCAACGCCGTACGTGTCGCTTCCGTAGGACCACGAAGACAAGATTAGAATAATTACAGTGGCCAGGTGCATCTAAGGGATTATTCGTCTCGCGCTACATCATAAACGGAACGCAAAGAAACATTAATAGTAGTGCAAGAACAATTGGAGGTGCCGCCTGTCAAACAATTCACAGTGATTTGCAAAGTATATGTAGACGCGTCCACTGATAATTTTCCACGCCGTATTGTACAGGGAGGATGAGGACTACTTCTACCCACTAGTATCGAATACTAATTGATGTAATTTATTTTAGCACAAGTAGTTAAGTACATACGACATGTGATCAAAAAGTAACTGGATTTTTTAAAATTTCGGGCTTTATACATCCGATTTTCAATTTTTTAAATTGTTGGTACTCATGTTCCTGATGTGTGTTTGCATTTTCAGCTGTTTTGAATATTTACTGTATTAAACTTCCTGGCAGATTAAAACTGTGTGCCCGACCGAGACTCGAACTCGGGGCCTTTGCCTTTCGCGGGCAAGTGCTCTACCAACTGAGCTACCGAAGCACGACTCACGCCCGGTACTCACAACTTTACTTCTGCCAGTACATCGTCTCCTACCTTCCAAACTTTACAGAAGCTCTCCTGCGAACCATGCAGAACTAGCACTCCTGAAAGAAAGGATATTGCGGACACATGGCTTAGCCACAGCCTGGGGGATGTTTCCAGAATGAGATTTTCACTCTGCAGCGGAGTGTGCGCTGATATGAAACTTCCTGGCAGATTAAAACTGTGTGCCCGACCGAGACTCGAACTCGGGGCCTTTGCCTTTTGCGGGCAAGTGCTCTACCAACCGAGCTACCGAAGCACGACTCACGCCCGGTACTCACAGCTTTACTTCTGCCAGTACCTCGTCTCCTACCTTCCAAACTTTATTGTTGATAGTTGAAAGTGTTATACATGTTTTCGAGCACTTTGCGATTTTTCACTTTCGAAAAAGATGGATCAAAGAATTTGCATTAACTTTTTGTTTCTAAAATAGAATAAAGTGTAGCCCCGCATTCTAAATGTTGACTGTGGCTTTTGGTGAATCTACTATGAGTGAGACAAAACTCTGCAAGTGGTATAAACGTTTCAAAGAGTGTCGAGAAGGCGTTGAAGACGACGACCGCCCTGGCCGCCCTAGCACGTCAATTACTGACGACAGTGTGGAAGAAGTAAAGGAAATGTTCTGGAAAATCGCCGAATCACCATCAGAGAGGTTTTCTGATGACGTCGGCATTTTTTCGGATGTTTTGGGCATAAAACGTGTAGCAGCAAACTTTGTGAGGAAATTGCTGAATTTCAATCAATAACGACGTCACTAAGACACTGATCAGAAATTGCTGAATGAAGCCGACAACGACACAGAATTTCTAAAGAAAATTATAACAGGTGACGAAACACGTATATACGGGTTTAACGTCGAAACTAAGACCCAATCGTTCCAAAGGAACCTGCCTGGAGAGACCGAAAAAAAAATTCGACAAGTTCGGTCACATGTGAAGGTTCTTCTCACTGTTTTCTTCGATTACAGTGGGATTGTGCGCAGGAGCTCCCGCCTCGTGATCGTTCGGTCAATAGGCAATACTGTATGGAAGGTCCGCACCGTTTGTGTGGAGCATTCCGAAGAAAACGACCAGATTTCTGGCATAAGCACGCGCGGCAGTTACATTACGACAATGTTCCCGCTTACACTCGTGCGTTAACGAGCATTGCGCTCTCATTTAAATATATAGAGATTTTCGCGTTGTGTGGTATCGCGGGACTTGGTCTCTGAGTGGTGAGCAGCCGCGCGCTGGGTGTGAACTCTAACTTTTCGTGTAAATACCGAGGTGGAGTATTGGACTTGGGTTTCGCGATGAGACTGTGAATGATCTGTGTCAAATGGATATGCGCTCGAGTGTAATAGTAATTCTAAATACGACCACTTTCGCTATTAGTTTTCTTTCTGAATAAACATTATCCTAACCAAATCGCAACTGTGTGGCCTACATCATTTATGCTAAGTGCCCGATATTATTGTTACTGTTATTGTATGTTACATTAACTTTGTTTCATACATTTTCGCAAACTTGGCATCAGTCAGACAATTTAACCAAAGGGTCACAAGTGTCTAATTTAGGGCGTGTAATGAGGCACGTGCGGTTCAACCCTTAGACGAGTTTGAGCCAAGACAATTCGACGAAGAGGAACCGCATGTGAGCCCGAACATCTTTTGGATGTTTGGTTGAGCACTTCAGTGCATGTTCGTAATTTTTTTTACAAAAACCAAAACCGTTATGTTGCCGCAGGCATCGTATTCGCCGGACATGGACCCTGCGACTTGTTTCTATTCCCGGGGCTGAAGAGAACGATGAAGTGACTTCGTTTTGTCACCAATGATGAGATAAAAGCAGAATCGCTGAGGAAGCTGTACACCATAAAGAAAAGTGAATTCCAGAAGTTCCAAGTTTGGAAAAAGCGCTGGCACATGTGTATTATATCTGAGGGCGACTACTTTGAAGGGAGAAAAGTTTATATTGATGAACAAATAAAGATTCTTTAAGAAAAACGACCGATTTTGAAATTTATTCTTAGTCTCCGCAACTCATGTTCTACATTCTTTGATGAGGCTTCGTGCGTTAAGAACAATGTTTCTTGCTTTCAACGACTCGTGGCCACACTAATGACAATTTGCGGAGCATTGCGAGCTGTTCATAACAGCAGTTTTTACTGCATACTTTTATGTATGTTCAAAGGTGGCTACACTGAGTCACAGGGCCAGAGATTGCGCCAAAGATTATTATTCCGCCGCCTCCACTGGTGCAGTAGTAGTTCAGAGGATGTCGAAGGCAGTAGTAATTCAGAGGATGTTGAGTGAAGTTGTTGTTCTGTTGGGCGAGAGAGTAGATGCTGTTCGGTTGGTGTAATGTATAGATGGAAGATGCAATGATCACAGTGTATTTCTCGTCAATATATATTGAGGTAAAAAAAAAGTATTACAGATTTCTTTAATGACAATGCCTCTTGGTCACAGGTTCAGTCAACAAAGCATCTGGCTCGTGTCCATGTATTAGACTTGTAATTCTCGTTTCTATGTGCAATTATAGTATTTCTGGTTTTTCAATTAGTTCATTGTAAATGGTGTTTAAAATATCTTGTCGTATTGAGGAAGAACGTAGCCAGACACATGTACGTTGACTCAGACTACCACACACAGAACAGTTACACTTGTGCTTTGTTGTTTCGTAGCTTTTATAGTTGCAGGGGACTTAAATTAATCAATTGTGTTAATGGAAATTTCTTGTCACTCTTTATTTTTATTTTATGCAGTCAGATTGCGTGCTAATACTACTCAGGGCCAACCGATTACGAGACTTCGTAACCGGACACATAGCTACTAAAGTTATTGCATTTATTCATTATTTTTTTAATTAAGCCCCCATGCAATGTATTGATCGAATTATTCGTGAGATATTTGGCCCAGTCACTGTCAATGGACCACCCTTTAAACTTGTTGCTAACTTAGATAATGATAATAAATACGATACATAGTAGCTTGTGGATGTATTTTAAATTTAAATTAAAAGTGTGTTTAATGGAAGAAACAAGAGAAGGCAATTTGACTTACAATTAGATATGCTGTGATAGTTCTTCCCTTTATAACTTCTGCGTGTATGCTTACATATGTTGTCTTGACAGTGATGATACTTAATTTAATGTATCGATTAGTTAAGTTAATAATGTGTTTCCGTACTTAAGGTGACAGTGGAGATTGAGAGTTGATTTAAAATGTCATAGTCAACTGCATCAGGTGCGAGGGCTCGGTTAAACTTCGAGCCTGTCACGCCTCATGCAACAAAAGGAGAAGAAATGTCGCATCTTCAGAGTTACATGCTATGAAATGATATAAAAACAGCTATATAGAGAGTTACATTTTCATATTGATTCGCCATTGTAGAACGTTCGCTTACTTTAACAAAGTTTGTATGTTTATCTCGTCTTCACTGCGTGTTTGTGATATATAGCGTCCAATTCCGTGTCTGTACTTGTGTCTGTGTCGTTTACTATGTACTGCTGGCCTGTCCGATGTGGGGCCTGAATTATTCTAGTGTATGGTCTCTCCTGTTTGTGCGCCGCATATACAGGGTTATTCACGAAGAGATGCAAATATTTTAATAGGTTATTCTACAAGTAAAACTAAAGAAAAAAATTCAGATAAACATAGGTCCGCAAATGTTTAGTTATGGAGTTACGGCTAATAAAAGATTTGCCTGAAATTTAGCAACTTCGCTAATATGTAAGCATCGCAAAACTGTACAAGGTTAAAGTAAAGGACGATTTCAATTTGTTTTGTTGGTCTGGTGAATCTAATAAAACATGTCCCAGACGTGTATCTTCAGTAGTTTTCCAGAACATCAAGGAAGCTAGGATTATTAAACAAGTAAATTTTTTTACCTTCCATTAATAATGTAGAAACGTTTATGTCATTGTTGGCAGTCGTTTCCTAGCCTTGAAACGAGTTAGTTTTATGTATTGTTCGGTGAAAGAACATAATAACAACAGCGTATTTAAGTCAAACCACATAGTAACTGTTGTGAAACGGAGATGCCGTTCAAATTTACGACAGGGGAATACACCAATATGGTGTCTATTTATGGCAAATGTGATGGTAATACTACGGCTGTTGTTAACGAATAACGCGTACGTTATTCAATCCGGAGGATTCCGAATGCACGAACCATTAGCGGAGTATTTCGAATGTTGCGAGAGACAGATTCTCTACCTAGCGTTGCTAATCGGTACGAGCGCTCGATGCGGGAAGACGATGATGAGGATATCATGGGTTCTGTTCAACGTAGCCCGGGTACCAGTTCACGACGGTATCTCTCAACAATAAGCCATTTCAAATTCCACGGTATGGCGTGCACTGAGGTACAATAATCTGTATCCTTACCACAAACAAAAAGTGCATTATTTACATCCGGGAGATCCTGCCCTTCGCTAGGTGTTGTGCAACTTGTTAAGTACTAGTCGGCGGCTACACAAATACATTTTATTTACTGATGAAGCATAGTTTACTTGATATGGTATAAATAATTTACATAACGAGCACGTATGGTCTGAAGCAAACCCACATGCAACAGTGGAATGCAACTTCCAGCAGCTATTTAGCATAAACTTTATTGGACCATTCATTTTCCCAGGACGTCTAACTGACGAGACGAACTTACAATTTCTTCAAGAAGGGATGCCCCGCTTTCTCGAAGATGTTCCACTTGCTACGCGATTGTGAATGTATTTTCGACATGACGACGTGCCTCCAAACACCGTATAAAAAATGTCGTGTGGCTTGAGCCTCCTATCAGGTAGACCGGTTACTGCACATTTAAATGCGCCTTTTCCCCAGAAATGCACTGGTCGTTGTGCTACAGGTCAGTGGACACCCAGATCGCCCGATGAACTCGGTGGCAACATTTTTCAACATTTATTGTGAATGTATTGTGAAATTGTATTTACGCTGAACAACTTCCTTGACACTGAGCTTTGTTTTTTTCCGGTTTAGCATTAATTCAGGTGCACTATGGTATTAATAAAAGCAGATTATCTGACAGAATCATACAGTTTCAGTTAACGTTATTACCATCAGTTTTCCAAAATTAAATTCTCTTCTGTTGAAAGCTTCGTGCAATAGTCTGGAATTTAAAAAACAAATTGGGCCAAGTAGTTAATAAATTAAAAATTTTACTATATTACGTCTTTTCTTCTCTGGGTGTTCTGGAAAACTACTGCAGATACAAGTTCAAATGGCTGTGAGCACTATGGGACTTAACTTCTGAGGTCATCAGTCCCCTAGAACTTAGAACTACTTAAACCTAACTAACCTAAGGACATCACACACATCCATGTCTGAGGCAGGATTCGAACCTGCGACCGTAGCGGTCGCGCGGTTCCAGACTGGAGCGCCTAGAACCGCTCGGCCACACCGGCCGGCGCAGTTGCAAGTTTGGGACATGTTTTCTTAGCTTCACTAGATAAATAACAACAAAATAAATGGAAATCGTGCTTTACTTTAACCTCGTATAGTTTTCCGATGGCTTCATATTAGCGAAGTTGCTAAATTTGAGGCAAAATCCTTTATTAGCCGTAGCTCCGTAACTAAACATTTGCGGACCTATGTTTATATGAACTTTTTTCTTCAGTTTTACTTGTAGAATAACATATTAAAATATTTGCATGTCTTCGTGAATCACCCTGCAGTGCCCGCGATACTTCGGACCAGACTGGACTGAGGATATCGTCGCAGACAGAACTCAACGCGTCATTGTCATTCTTAACGTAACAAAATCGGGGGGGGGGGGGGGAGTAGGGGGGGCGTAAACCGGCCGGCGGCTGGAAACTACGAGGTGGTTATGATGTCGATGACCAAGCACTTGCAGTTGTTGTTGTTGTTGTTGCGGTCTTCAGTCCTAAGACTGGTTTGATGCAGCTCTCCATGCTACTCTATCCTGTGCAAGCTTCTTCATCTCCCAGTACTTACTGCAACCTACATCCTTCTGAATCTGCTTAGTGTATTCATCTCTTGGTCTCCCTCTACGATTTTTACCCTCCACGCTGCCCTCCAATGCTAAATTTGTGATCCCTTGATGCCTCAGAACATGTCCTACCAACCGATCACTTCTTCTAGTCAATTTGTGTCACAAACTCCTCTTCTCCTCAATTCTATTCAATACCTCCTCATTAGTTATGTGAGCTACCCATCTAATCTTCAGCATTCTTCTGTAGCACCACATTTGGAAAGCTTCTATTCTCTTCTTGTCCAAACTATTTACCGCGCATACAAGACTACTCTCCTACAAATACTTTCAGAAACGACTTCCTGATACTTAAATCTAGTGTAAATACGGAGAAGCTTGGCGGCTGTAGACACAACAGGTGACGCCGCCTCCTGGCAGTGGGGCTCTGCTCTCGCGCTGGTCCGCAGCGGCGGCTGCTGCGCCTTTCATCGCCGGAAGTGCTGGCCGTGCCACAGGCAGCGCGATGTCCAGGAAGCGGTCACGCCCACTCCTGGAGGCTCCAGCGGGGGGCGGTTCTCACGCCAGGTGGCTGCCGCGGCCGGCGTGGGAGGCGCCTTCCGGAGCGCGGAGAATGTGCCGTCGGGGGCACGCGAGGCGAGGCGTGCCGGTCCGCCAACGCTAATGTCGCAGACCCGCCGCGGCTGTATTAGCACTCGGCGGCTGGCCTTGCCTACGTCCCGGCACGCCAGGCTGCACAGATGACGACGCCGTAGATCAGAGACATTTCGGCGCGCACCCCGCACCCTCCGCTTCTCACCGTCCTCCAACCACAACACTAGTATATTTTCGACTTCTACATCTACTTCCATACTCCGCAATCCACCATACGGTGCGTGGCGGAGGGTACCTCGTACCACAACTAGCATCTTCTCTCCCCGTTCCACTCCCAAACAGAACGAGACGAGGGAAAAATGACTGCCTATATGCCTCTGTACGAGCCATAATCTCTCTTATCTTTGTGGTCTTTCCGCGAAATGTAAGTTGGCGGCAGTAAAATTGTACTGCAGTCAGCCTCAAATGCTGGTTCTCTAAATTTCCTCAGTAGCAATTCACGAAAAGAACGCCTTCTTTCCTCTGGAGACCCCCACCCGAGTTCCTGAAGCATTTCCGTAACACTCGCGTGATGATCAAACCTACCAGTAACAAATCTAGCAGCCCGCCTCTTCTGAATTGCTTCTATGTCCTCCCTCAGTCCGACCTAATAGGGATCCCAAACGCTCGAGCAGTACTCAAGAATAGGTCGTATTAGTATTTTATAAGTGGTCTCCTTTACAGATGAACTACATCTTCCCAAAATTCTACCAATGAACCGAAGACGACTATCCGTCTTCCCCACAACTGCCATTACATGCTTGTCCCACTTCATATCGCTCTGCAATGTTAAGGCCAAATATTTAATCGACGTGACTGTGTCAAGCGCTACGCTACTAATGGAGTATTCAAACATTACGGGATTCTTTTTGCTATTCATATGCATTAATTTACATTTATCTATATTTAGAGTTAGCTGCCATACTTTACACCAATCACAAATCCTGTCCAAGTCATCTTGTATCCTCCAACTTGTCACTCAACGACGACACCTTCCCGTACACGACAGCATCATCAGCAAACAGCCGCACATTGCTATCCACCCTATCCAAAAGATCATTTATGTAGATAGAAAACAACAGCGGACCTACCACACTTCCCTGGGGCACTCCAGATGATCCGTCACCTCCGATGAACACTCACCATCGAGGACAACGTACTTGGTTCTATTACTTAAGAAGTCTTCGAGCCACTCACATACTTGGGAACCAATCCCATATGCTCGTACCTTAGTTAGGGGTCTGCAGTGGGGCACCGATTCAAACGCTTTCCGGAAGTCAAGGAATATGTTATCCGTCTGATATCCTTCATCCATGGATCGCAAGACATCATGTGAAAAAAGGGCGAGTTGCGTTTCGCAGGAGCGATGCTTTCTAAAGCCGTGCTGATGCATGGACAGCAGCTTCTCTGTCTCAAAGAAATTCATTATATTCGAACTGAGAATATGTTCGGTGTTTTTAATTTTCGTCAACAGAGGGATCGAACAGGAGATATGGAAACACCGTGCGAAATGCATGCTTTAAAATAAATGCAGATGCTACCCAAGCTTGTAGGTTGCGCTGCTGTATTTGACCACGAACGGCACCTCTGCAGTGACCTCAATACGTTGCAAGTGTTGGCCGTGGTCAGAATAGTGTTCTGTGTAGTTGTGAGTACGTTATAAAGTACCTAAGCGAATCGGAACGTGGGCAAATTGTTGGTGCTCGTATGGCGGGTGATTCCGTAACCAAGGCAGCCGAACTGTTCTCTTTCTGATGCCACCGTATCGATCATACCATACGCACGGAAAGTGGAAAAACAACATTCGCGAAATCACAACGAGGACGAAAGTGAATGCTGAGTGATCGTGACAGAGGGTCACTGAAGACGACTGTGACGAAAAAAATAAATCAGTACAGAACTGAATGTCACACTCTCGAACCCTGTCAACACAAAAACAATACAAAGGCAGCGCCATAAGCTGGGAACTGCAGAGAGAGAGCTGGCATTCCAAAAGCCATACATCAGTGATGCAAAACCCGTAACAGAAAAACATGATACTGAAGCCACAAAACGCGGACTATCGACAAATGGAAGATAGTCATTTGGCTGGATGAGTCTTGTTTGTAACTGTTGCCGACTTATGACAGAGTTTACGTCCCAAGTGTGAAACATGGCGGTGGTTCGCTGATGTTTTGGGCAGCCATATCGTGGTATCTACAGTTACATCTACATGGATACTCTGCAAATCACATTTAAGTGCCTGGCAGAGGGTTCATCGAACCACCTTCACAATGTCGTATAGCGCGCAGAAAGAATGAACACCTATATCTTTCCGTACGAACTCTTATTTCCCTTATTTTATCTTGGTGATCGTTTCTCCCTATGTAGGTCGGTGTCAACAAAATATTTTCGCATTCGGAGGAGAAAGTTGGTGAATGGAATTTCGTGACAAGATTCCATCGCAACGAAAAACGCCTTTCTTTTAATGATGTCCAGCGCAAATCCTGTATCATTTCTGTGACACTCTCTCCCATATTTCGCGATAATACCAAAAGTGCTGCCCTTCTTTGAACTTTTTCGATGTACTCCGTCAGTCCTATATGGTAAGGATCCCACACAGCGCAGCAGTATTCTAAAAGAGGACGGACAAGCGTAGTATAGGCAGTCTCCTTAGTAGGTCTGTTACATTTCCTAAGTGTCGAAAATGGTTCAAATGGCTCTGAGCACTATGCGACTTAACTTCTGAGGTCATCAGTCGCCTAGAACTTAGAACTAATTAAACCTAACCAACCTAAGGACATCACACACATCCATACCCGAGGCAGGATTCGAACCTGCGACCGTTGCGGTCGCTCGGTTCCAGACTGTAGCGCCCAGAACCGCACGGCCACTCCAGCCGGCTCCTAAGTGTCCTGCCAATAAAACGCAGTCTTTGGTTAGCCTTCCCCACAACATTTTCTATGTGTTCCTTTCAATTTAAGTTGTTCGTAATTGTAATACCTAGGTATTTAGTTGAATTTACTGCTTTTAGATTAGACTGATTTATCGTGTAACCGAAGTTTAACGAGTTCCTTTTAGCACTTATGTGGATGACCTCACACTATTCGTTATTTAGGGTCAACTGCCACTTTTCGCACCATTCAGATATCTTTTCTAAATCGTTCTGCAGTTTGTTTTGGTCTTCTGATGACTTTATTGGTCGAATAACGACAGCGTTATCTGCAAACAACCGAAGACGGCTTCTCAGATTGTCTCCAAAATCGTTAATACAGATAAGGAACAGCAAAGAACCTATAACACTACCCTGGAGAACGCCAGAAATCACTTCTGTTTTACTGGATGACTTTGCGTCAATTACTAGGAACTGTGACCTCTCTGACAAGAAATCACAAATCCAGTCACATAACTGAGACGATATTCCATAAGCACGCAATTTCACTACGAGCCGCTTGTGTGGTACAGTGTCAAAAGCCTTCCGGAAGACCAGAAACACGGAATAGATCTGAAATCCCTTGTCAATAGCACTCAACACTCCATGTGAATAAAGAGCTAGTTGTGTTTCACAGGAACTATGTTTTCTAAACCCATGTTGACTGTGACTGTGTTGGACTCCACGGTTACTCTGTAAGATCGCTTTGTTCCCGGCAAGATCGCATTACTGTCAGGGATTATGCTACCATTTCCGCAATGTGGTCCATACCATGGTACAATGTTTATTCCCCAATAGTTACGATATGTTCCAAGAAGGCAGAGTCACCGGTCACACAACTCGCATCGCCCAGAACTGGTTTTGCAAGTAAGAGGATGAATTTTGGCGTCTCCCCTGCTCATCACGGTCACCATATATTCTTGAGGCTCTGTGGTCTTCTTTGGAGAGAAGCGTGCGTCATCACCATCCACCTTCATCACCGTTACCTGAACTTCTAACTATTTTGCGGGAAGAGTAGTAAAAGATTCTTTTGAGAATCGCACAGGACCTGTATTTATCCATTCCGAGACGGCTGAAGCAGTTTTCGTAGAGCTTATTAGGCTTGGTAATGTGACTTTTTGTGTGTGTTTCCATACTTTTCTCTACCTCCTGTACCTCTGTTGCTATAGCAAATCAAGATAACTCGTTATAAAAATGTAAGCAATAATGGGATTACTTAAACGAAACATTGCTGTTGTTGTTGTGCTCTTCAGTCCAGAGACTGGTTTGATGCAGCTCTCGTTGCTACTCTATCCTGTGCAAGTTTCTTCATCTCCCAGTACCTACTGCAACCTACATCCTTCTGAGTCTGTTTAGTGTATTCATCTATTGGTCTCCCTCTATGATTTTTACCCTCCACGCTGCCCTCCAGTACTAAATTGGTGATCCCTTGATGCCTCAGAATATGCCCTACCAACCGATCCCTTCTTCTAGTCAAGTTGTGCCACAAATTTCTCTTCTCTCCAATTCTGTTCAATACCTCTTCATTAGTTATGTGATGTACCCGTCTAATCTTCAGCATTCTTCTGTAGTATCACATTTCGAAAGCTTCTATTCTCTTGTTGTGGCTCTGAACACTAGGGACTTCACATCTATGGTCATCAGTCCCCTAGAACTTAGAACTACTTAAACCTAACTAACCTAAGGACAGCACACAACACCCAGCCATCACGAGGCAGAGAAAATCCCTGACCCCGCCGGGAATCGAACCCGGGAACCCGGGCGTGGGAAGCGAGAACGCTACCGCACGACCACGAGATGCGGGCTATTCTCTTGTTGTCTAAACTATTTATCGTCCACGTTTCACTTTCATACAAGGCTACACTCCATACAAATACTTTCAGAAACGACTTCCTGACACTTAAATCTATACTCGATGTTAACACATTTCTTCACAAACGCTTTCCTTGCAAACGAAATATACTCTTTGAAATTCTGAAAGTATCAAGGATAAAATATAGAAAATGAAAGGCTATTTACAACTCGTACGGAGACAAGACTGTAGTTATAAGAATCGAAGGACGTGCAAGGAAGCAATGGTTTTGAAGGGAGCGAGACAGGATTGTAGCCTATCACCGATGCTCTTTCATCTATACAGGGTGTTACAAAAAGGTACGGCCAAAGTTTCAGGAAACATTCCTCACACACAAATAAAGAAAAGATGTTCTGTGGACATGTGTCCCGAAACGCTTAATTTACATGTTAGAGCTCATTTTAGTTTCGTCAGTATGTACTGTACTTCCTCGATTCACCGCCAGTTGGCCCAATTGAAGGAAGGTAATGTTGACATCGGTGCTTGTGTTGACATGCGACTCATTACTCTACAGTACTAGCATCAAGCACATCAGTACGTACCATCAACAGGTTAGTGTTCATCACGAACGTGGTTTTGCAGTCAGTGCAATGTTTACAAATGCGGAGTTGGCAGATGCCCATTTGATGTATGGATTAGCACGGCGCAATAGCCGTGGAGCGGTACGTTTGTATCGAGACAGATTTCCAGAACGAAGGTGTCCCGACAGGAAGACGTTTGAATCAATTGATCGGCGTCTTAGGGAGCACGGAACATTCCAGCCTATGACTCGCGACTGGGGAAGACCTAGAACGACGAGGACACCTGCAATGGACGAGGCAATTCTTCGTGCAGTTGACGATAACCCTAATGTCAACGACAGAGAAGTTGCTGCTGTACAAGGTAACGTTGACCACGTCACTGTATGGAGAGTGCTACGGGAGAACCAGCTGTTTCCGTACCATGTACAGCGTGTGCAGGCACTATCAGCAGCTGATTGGCCTCCACGGATACACTTCTGCGAATGGTTCATCCAACAATGTGTCAATCCTCATTTCAGTGCAAATATTCTCTTTACGGATGAAGCTTCATTCCAACGTGATCAAATTGTAAATTTTCACAATCAACATGTGTGGGCTGACGAGAATCCGCACGCAATTGTGCAATCACGTCATCAACATAGAGTTTCTGTGAACGTTTGGGCAGGTATTGTTGGTGATGTCTTGATTGGGCCCCATGTTCTTCCACCTACGCTCAATGGAGCACGTTATCATGATTTCATACGGGATACTCTATCTGTGCTGCTAGAACATGTGCCTTTAAAAGTACTACACAACATGTGGTTCATGCACGATGGAGCTCCTGCACATTTCAGTCGAAGTGTTCGTACGCTTCTCAACAACAGATACGGTGACCGATGGATTGGTAGAGGCGGACCAATTCCATGGCCTCCACGCTCTCCTGACCTCAACCCTCTTGACTTTCATTTATGGGGGCATTTGAAAGCTCTTGTCTACGCAACCCCGGTACCAAATGTAGAGACTCTTCGTGCTCGTATCGTGGACGGCTGTGATACAATACGCCATTCTCCAGGGCTGCATCAGCGCATCAGGGATTCCATACGACGGAGGGTGGATGCATGTATCCTCGCTAACGGAGGAGATTTTGAACATTTCCTGTAACAAAGTCTTTGAAGTCACGCTGGTACGTTCTGCTGGTGTGTGTTTCCATTCCATGATTAATGTGATTTGAAGAGAAGCAATAAAATGAGCTACGGCTATCGCCCCGTGCTAATCCATACATCAAATGGGCATCTGCCAACTCCGCATTTGTAAACATTGCACTGACTGCAAAACCACGTTCCTGATGAACACTAACCTGTTGATGATACGTACTGATGTGCTTCAAGCTAGTACTGCAGAGCAATGAGTCGCATGTCAACACAAGCACCGAAGTCAACATTACCTTCCTTCAATTGGGCCAACTGGCGGTGAATCGAGGAAGTACAGTACATCCTGACGAAACTAAAATGAGCTCTAACATGGAAAGTAAGCGTTTCCGGACACATGTCCACATTACATATTTTCTTTCTTTGTGTATGAGGAATGTTTCCTGAAAGTTTGGCAGTACCTTTTTGTAACACCCTGTATTCTTGAGGCTCTGTGGTCTGCTATGGAAAGAAGGGTGCGTGATCGCTATCCGCCTTCATCATCGTTACCTGAACTTTTCACTATTTTGCGGGAAGAGTGGTATAAAATTGTTTTGAGAATCATACAGGACCTGTATTTATCCATTCCGAGACGACTGAAGCAGTTTTCGTAGAGCATATTAGGCTTGGCACTGTGACTTTTTGTGTGTGTTTCCATACTTTTGTCTACCTCCTGTACCTCTGTTGCTATAGCAAATCAAGATAACTCATAAAAATGTAAGCAATAATGGGATTACTTAAACGAAACATTGCTGTTGTTGTTGTGGTCTTCAGTCCAGAGACTGGTTTGATGCAGCTCTCCGTGCTACTCTATCCTGTGCAAGCTTCTTCATCTCCCAGTACCTAGTGCAACCTACATCCTTCTGAATCTGTTTAGTGTACTCATCTCTTGGTCTCCCTCTATGATTTTTACCCTCCACGCTGCCCTCCAATACTAAATTGGTGATCCCTCGATGCCTCAGAACGTGTCCTGCCAACCGATCCCTTCTTCTAGTCAAGTTGTGCCACAAATTTCTCTTCTCTCCAATTCTATTCAGTACCTCCTCATTAGTTATGTGATCTACCCATCTAATCTTCAGCATTCTTCTGTAGCACCACATTTCGAAAGCCTCTATTCTTTTGTTGTGTAAACTATTTATCGTCCACGTTTCACTTCCATACAAGGCTACACTCCATACAAATACTTTCAGAAACAGCTTCCTGACACTTAAATCAATACTGGATGTTAAAAAACTTCCTGGCAAATTAAAACTGTGTGCCCGACCGAGACTCGAACTCGGGAGCTTTGCCTTTCGCGGGCAAGTGCTCTACCATCTGAGCTACCGAAGCACGACTCACGCCCGGTCCTCACAGCTTTATTTCTGCCAGTATCTCGTCTCCTACCTTCCAAACTAGGGCAGAAGTAAAGCTGTCAGGACCGGGCGTGAGTCGTGCTTCGGTAGCTCAGATGGTAGAGCACTTGCCCGCGAAAAGCAAAGATCCCGAGTTCGAGTATCGGTCGGGCACACAGTTTTAATCTGCCAGGAAGTTTCATAATGTGCCAGGAAGTTTCATATCAGCGCACACTCCGCTGCTGTGTGAAAATCTCATTCTGAATACTCGATGTTAACAAATTTTTCTTTTTCAGAAACGATTTCCTTGCAAACGAAACATACTCTTTGAAATTCTGAAAGTATCAAGGATAAAATATAGAAAATGAAAGGCTATTTACAACTCGTACGGAAACAAGACAGTAGTTATAAGAATCGAAGGACGTGCAAGGAAGCAATGGTTTTGAAGGGAGCGAGACAGGATTGTAGCCTATCTCCTATGCTCTTTCATCTATATAGTCAGCAAATTTCGAAGGAAAGCAAAGAGAAATTTGAAAAGTGGATTAGTATCCAGGGAAATGAAATAAAAACTTTGAGGTTTGCTGATGAAATTGTAATTCTGTTAGCGACAACAAAGGACTTGTAAGAGGAGTTTAATAGAATGAATACTGTCTTGAAAATACGTTATAAGATTAATTTCAGGTCAAGTAAAAGATTAATGGATTGCGGCCTGATTTACAGGCTTGTTGTATTTGGGAACGCGGCAACAAATGTCGTATACTGTAGATGAATTTTGATTTTTGGGCAGCAAAATAATTAATGGTGGTTGAAGAAGAGAGCCTATAAAACGTAGAGTAGTGAAGAGAAGCAGTAACAAATCCGAATATTGCTTTGACCATCACAGTGCTTTTCTAGGCATGGTCCTGTTGGAGGTGGTATGGTGTTGCCTTCCTTCGACCTCTGGACTGTCTTATCTAACCAGTTACAGGGGGACCTACAGTTTAGCGTGGATTCCGAACCACGGTGCAACTCGCTATTTTTTCACATCAACAAACACTGAGAGGTGAAATAAGCGTTGTAAGTGGCACACAAAAATGCTAGGACAGACCGTTGATCGAAACTGAGACCTTTGAATTAGTAATCTGGCATTTTCTTATTTTTAAAATGAAAAAACAGTAGATTTATTTTCGACCCCACAAAAACAGCAACAAAAATTATTAGCTTACAATGAAGTGACACAAATAAGGCGACATGTGCGTGGGAAGAATGATGGTTGGTAAGCTTCTGAATTGGCTCTAATTTAAGTTTAAATTAAGTTTAATAAACAGCAAGAGCGTATGTTTCAAGAAGAGTCAGACAACATATAACTTGCTTCCAAACAACTCGAAAATGGCCATTACGGTACAGGCAGAAATTTCAGCTCATAGCCGGCCGAAGTGGCCGTGCGGTTAAAGGCGCTGCAGTCTGGAACCGCAAGACCGCTACGGTCGCGGGTTCGAATCCTGCCTCGAGCATGGATGTTTGTGATGTCCTTAGGTTAGTTATGTTTAACTAGTTCTAAGTTCTAGGGGACAAATGACCTCAGAAGTTGAGTCCCATAGTGCTCAGAGCCATATGAACCATTTTTTTTTCAGCTCATAATGAGGCATACCGACAGGCGTTAATTTGGCACGAGTGTGAAATGTCGGTGTATGCAGTCACCCAACTAAGAAATAAAAAATGATTTATTTACTTTCCAAGTGATTCTATTGACACGTTATTTTACCAAATGTGGAACGCAAAACCGCCACCACCGCGCTCAAAGTATGTATTTGCAGACAGGCATTCCTTTCTGAAAACCCATCAGTTTTCCTGTTTGTGATTAATTTCTCTGTGCTGCAATGAAGAAAACTCAAGACACTTTTCTAGTTTGCTTTCGCGGTCATGGCACTGATCTTTTATGGTTCTGTCCCATTTACTCCGCTTTATGATCCAAAATTTCCGCTGGGAGGACGGTACAAAGTCTGAGAGGCTTGTGCAGTCATCGTAATAAAGTGCAGGGTTTTGTGCACAAACCTCTCGATTATGCTCCTTAAATGTTGGATGGGATTCATGTCTGGCGATCTGGGCGGTCAGATAATTCGCTCGAACTGTACAGGATGTTCTTGAAACCAATCGCAAACAATTGTGGTCCAGTGACATAGCGCATTATTGTTTGGGAACATGCAGTCCATGAACGGTTGCAGTTGGTCTCCAGGTAGCCGAACATAGCCATTTCCAGTCAATGATCGGTTCAACTGCATCAGAGAACCCAGTTCATTCCATGTTAACGCAGCCCACACCACTATGCAGCCACCACCAGCTTGCACAGGGTCATGTTGACAACTTGGGTCTGCTTCACACTCGGACCCAATCATCTTTCCAATGACATTGGGACTCATCTGACCAGCCCACGGTTTTCCAGTCGCCTAGGGTCCCACCGATACGGTCACGAGCCCAGAGAGGCGCTGCAGGCGACGTCGTTCTGTTAGCAAAGGCACTCGCGTCGGTCGTCCGCTGCCATCGCCCATTAACATCACATTTAGCCGCACTGCCCTAACGGACACGTTGACTGTACCTCCGACATTGATTCCTGCGGTTATTACATGCAGTTTTGCTTGTCTGTTAGCACTGACAAGTCTACGCAAACGCCGCTGCCTTCGGCCGTTAAATGACGACCGTCGACCACTGCATTGTCCGCGGTGAGAGGTAATGCCTGAAATCTGTTATTCTCGGCACACTCTTAACACTGTGGATCACTGAATATTGAATTCCCTAACGATTTCCGAAATGGAATGTGCCATGCGTCCAACTCCAAATATCCTTCTGCGTTGAAAGGCTTAATTCCCATCGTGGGGCCAAATCACGTCGGAAACCTTTCCACGTGAATCACGTGAGTGCAAACGACAACTCCGGCAACGCATTGCCCTTTTATACATTGTGTGCGTGATACTACCGCAATCTGTATATGTTTGTCGCTATTCCATCACTCTTGTCATCTCAGTGTATTTTAGTTTAAACATTTCTGAAATAGAACTCTAAAACCTCCTGCGGCCGTTCAATACTTATTGACAATGCTAGTTTGTCAAGGCTTCAGTATATTGAAGCGACCTCACACTGTCAGTTGACAATGCGGTTTTACAAGGTTAAGATGTCGGACATCCAAAAGCTATATCCATAACTTGCAAGCAACAGAAAACAACGAAAAAGAGGAAATGGGTCCGAGAATGGTTGGAAAGAAAGGGTTGACTGGTCGTGTATTAATTTACCGACTGAAATCAGAACCACGGACCCGAAAGATTCATAAATTATTTTCCGATAACTTCAAAATGGCTCTGAGCACTATGGGATTTAACTTCTGAGGTCATCAGTCCCCTAGAGCGTAGAACTACTTAAACCTAACTAACCTAAGGACATCACACACATCCATGCCCGAGGCAGGATTCGAACCTGCGACAGTAGCGGTAGCGCGGTTCCAGACTGTGGCGCCTAGAACCGCTCGGCCACTCCCGCCGGCTTTCCGATAAGTCTTGCTTCGCACTAACGGTTATTAATGTAGATACGAGTTAAAATAGAGAAGTAAAAATAGTTAATGAGAGGGGCAATCGCAGTGACAAGAGATTAGGAGTAAATCTGAGATGTCTGGCAACAGACAGGTCATTCTAATGCTCGAAGTTTGGAAGTTTAGATCTGTAATATCAACAAAAACAATCACTAAAATTCTGTGGAAATCTGTTAAGCAGTTGTATCTGCCTGACAAGGTATGTTCAGGCAATTGACGTCAAATTTTTTTTTTGCGCTTTTTGATAATTTTGTGAAACTGAATGTGTTTCGCAGACGTCTCACTAGCATTGCAGCTCTATGACGTATTTTTCGAAGTGGAACCGTGTTTTCAAAAGCTGTGTAATTCACCAATCTATACTGTAATTTCAAATTAATAAAGCAAGCAGTGCCATCCTCCTTCAACCATTCTATAATGGTATATACAATGATTACCCTTGCATAGGCCTATTAAAATTGTTTTGTGTTAAATAACTACTTAAAAATGGAATATAGGGTACGACATACACATAGGCGAGTTGAAAACTTAAACAACTCACAGTAATGCCGTGTGGCTGGTTCATGGATCTCTGTCAATATCTGAGTGAAGAATATTGTCAGACCGTCAATGCTTGACCTTACACGTTTAGTATGCATTGACAGTACTAAGAATACTTTGAAGGCCATCAATACTGTTCGTCATTATTTCTGGTATTAACAATAATACGTCAATATGCGCCCTCACAACATTACTGAATGTAGGAGGGCTCCTTCAAAATACACAAGAACTGTAGATTGTATCTAAAAAACGAATAGTCTCGGTTATTATTTGAAACTGACGATATCCCCTAGTTACAATATATTAGCAATTGACAATGACAACGTATTTTACCTAGTCATTCGGATTTTAAGCTATCATACAAAAATTAAAAACGTTTTTCTTTTCAAAGTTTACTTTAATAAAATTCCTTTATTGGTTGGTTGGTTGTTTCGGGGAAGGAGACCAGACAGCGAGGTCATCGGTCTCATCGGATTAGGGAAGGACGGGGAAGGAAGTCGGCCGTGCCCTTTGAAAGGAACCATCCCGGCATTTGCCTGGAGCGATTTAGGGAAATCACGGAAAACCTAAATCAGGATGGCCGGACGCGGGATTGAACCGTCGTCCTCCCGAATGCGAGTCCAGTGTCTAACCACTGCGCCACCTCGCTCGGAATTCCTTTATTGTTCTTTGTTAGTTCTGAGGTGTCTGCTATTCAGTAGATAGGACGAAAATGGGTCTTCTATGTCTGCAGAGAACTTTTTGGCCGTTCAGAGCAAAACATTGGAAAATAAAGTTTGAATAATTAAAAGTCCTAACCCAAATCTGAATAATTATTTCATTGCTTTTCATTCACTTAACGGCAAAAGGAACCAGTAACGCTTTGGCAGAAGCGAGCTACAAGGAAATAATACTGCTGTCCGCTGTAATACGACGGTCCGTCAGTGATTGATGTACTGGAACTACAAACACTCGAGTTGCATTGTATGACTTTTCCTCTATGTTGGTTACACGCATTGTGACAGTGTCAGCTTATCGTTGGCCGTCCGTCTTTGTCACTACATTCAAGTGTCACAAAATATGAAGTAGATCCATAGTAATTTTTCCGTAAGCCCAAGTTACAACGTCTCGACAGTATGTGTGATGACATTAACTATAACCAAGAAGATTTAAATCTGCGTCACATCTGACACGCAGCATCCTCATTCTGGCGTATTACAGAATCGTCATCAACCAGTCGCCTACGGTATTTTCGATAATCCTGTCAGATGCATCGTCAGTATGCTTTCAGTTTCCGCTGTCTGTGTCACATTGTGGAAATGTGGTGTAACATTACTAAAACTCAACCACGACTACCGAAATTACATGAAATTATTATTATTCTCCTGTCGGAAACACCTTAACTTCGGTGATCTGATGGGAACCGGTGTATCCACTGTGGCAAGGCTGTTGCCATATCCTTCAAGAGGACACCCAAAAACTCCAACAGAGTATGCCAAACCGAATTAACTGCTAGCACAAGGAGCAGAGGTGGATCAACGCGTTATTGACTTGCTCAATTGGTAAATCTCTTTCTCTAGAATAAATCATCAATTTGTTCTTAAGTTGTAAACATTTGTTTGTCTGTACATGGACATTACACCTACCGATTTCCGTGCTATTTTGCTAATTCCCTCCTGGTGCGGCTTCGTCACGATGGAGTAGCAACCATCTTCTACGGAAGACTAACTGTTTCAAGAGATACTGGATGCACCATACTATTGCTAAACACTTTTTCATTTCTGTGTAAAGCTGTAATGCTGTACTGTGAGGGTGCCGCGGATGACAACCGAAGGAGCCGTGCTATACAATGAAATCGCAACCCAGATCCATGACCTGGCAGTTTGGCCTTACGATGGCCGATAGTCAAGTTGGAATCCCAGTGCTATCTGTGTCGTCTCCACACACATCTTCGCTGGTGATTCAAAGTGGGACTCATCACTGAAGTCAAATCTGTTCCAGTGAGTGAGGTTTCAGGCCAAAGACGTGTCTGGAGGTGCCCCACACAGCACTGGGATACCATCCTGACTGTCGCTCGCAATACGACCCAACAACCAGCAGTGACGATCTGGGGTGCCATTTATTTTCATAGCAGGAGCCATTTGTTTGTCATCCGTTGCGTCCCTACAAAACAGCGGCACGTCAACGATATTCTACGTCCCATTTTGTTGCCCTTCATGGAAAGACATCCTGGGCTTACGTTACAGGAAAATAATATTTGCATACACGCGGAGAGAGTTTCTACTGCTTCTCAACGTGCTTGCGAACGCTTTTATATGATTGTTAAGTATGGAGCCAATGCATCAGCATACTCCAAAAGGAACCTAATTGTTATACAGTCTGGACCAGAAGACTTGCTTTTATTAAGTGACTGAAGTTGCTTCACAACTCCGAGGATATTTACTTCTACGTTACTCATGTTGGCAGCTGTTCTCGATTCGAATTCTGGAATATTTACTTCGTCTTGTTTTGTGAACGCATTTCGGAAGGCTGTGTTTAGTAACTCTGCTTTGACAGCACTATCTTCGATAGTATCTCCACTGCTTCTTGCCGCTAACATACTTCAGTCTCTTTGGATTTTCTGCCAGGTTTCGATACAAAGTTTCGTTGTGGAAACTGTTATAAGCATTTCGCATTGAAGTCCGCGCTAAATTTCGAACTGCTGTAAGAGATAGCCAATCTTGGGGATTTTGCGTCTGTTTAAATTTGGCATGTTTGTTTCGTTGTTTCTGCAACAGTGTTCTGACACGTTATGTGTACCAAGGAGGTTCAGCTCCGTCGTTTGTTAATTTATTTGGTGCAAATCTCTCAATTGCTGCCGATACTATTCCTGCGAATTCAAGCCACATCTGGAATACATTTACATTATTAATTTGGAAGGAGTGGAGATTGTCTCTCAGGAAGGCGTGAACTGAACTTTTATCTACTTTTTTGAATAGATATATTTTTGGTTTAATTTTGGAGGATTTGGGAGTTACACAATATTCAGTCTCTCTACGACAACCCTGTGTTCACTAATCCCTGTATCCGTTGTGATGCTCGTTATTAACTCAGGATTATTTGTTGCCAAAAGTCAAGAATGTTTTCATAACCGTTTACTATTCGCGTGGGCTCATGAAGTAACTGTTCGAAACAATTTTCAGAGAACGCGTTTAGCACAATTTCGGATTATGTTTATGCGTACCTCCGGAATTAAACATGTATTTTCGCCAACATATCGAAGGCAACTATAATTTTATGAGTCAGGTACGTGTTCGAAATCAAACTCAAGTTTTCTTTGAACGTTTCAGCAACTGTATGATCTGAATTGGGAGGTTCATAAAAGTATCCGATTATTATTTTATTACGGTTGCCAACAATGACCTCTGCCCATACTAACTCACAGGCAGTGTCTACTTCAATTTCGCGACAAAATAAACTACTTCTAACAGCAACCATCACGCCACCGCCAACCGTGATTAGCCTATCCTTCCGGAACAGCGTTAGGTTCTTCGCAAAAATTTCGGCTGAGTTTATCTCCGGCTTTAGCCAGCTTTCAGTGCCTATAACGATTTGAGCATCAATGCTTTCTATTAGCGCTTGGAGCGCTCGTACTTTCCCAACACAGCTACGACAATTTACGCTTTGTAAATGAAGCCCTTCTTGTATTTCCCTGAGACCCTCTGAACTAAAAACCGCCCAGTCCACGCCACACAGCCCCTGTTACCCTTGTAGCCGTCTCCTGCGTGTAGTGGAACCTGACCTATTCAGCGGAACCCGAAACCCAACCACCCTTTGGCGCTAGTTGAGGAATCTGCAGCCTACACTGTCGCAGAACCGTCTGAGCCTGTGATTCAGACCCTCCACTCGGCCCTGTACCAGAGGTCCGCAGTCGGTCCTGTCGACTATACTGCAGCTTGTCAGCTCTGCTTTCATCTTGCAAGCAAGACTGGCAGCCTTTACCACTTCTGTTAGCCACCCGAAACCAGAGATAATCTCTTCTGATCCAGAGTGACACACATCATTGGTACCGACCTGCAGTTGGCTGCACCCTGTGCTCTTCATGGCATTCAGGAGGACCCGTTCCACATCTGGAATGACTCCGCCCGGTACGCACACGGAGAACGCATTCGTTTTCTTTCCCTTCTTGGTAGCCATGTCCCTAAGGGCCATGCAGCACTGGGATGCCACGGCATCTCTGCTGGCAACACGCGGTCTGCCGGTGCGGCTGCCAGCAGGGACGCCACAGGGGGGGGACTCCTTCGGTCTGCGCTCAGTGTCGAAATGGACGTAGAGGAGCTAGTAGCTAATTATAATTTTACTTTCGTAGACGTCGGAGCTTATGGAAAAAGTAACGATTCGGCAATTTTCAAAGACAGTTTGTTTTACAAGAAACTAATGAACAATTCCCTGAAGATACCTAAAGCTTCACCACCGACAGAAAAACATTCAGCTGTTTTTCCTTATGTGTTGGTAGGAGATGAGGCTTTTAGCACGAGTCAAAATTTGATGCGTCCATACGGTGGAAATAATCTTAGTTACGAGAAGAAGATCTTCAATTACAGATTATCCAGGGCTAGGCGTTATGTGGAATGTGCCTTTGTTATCCTCTCCAACAAGTGGAGAATCTTTCATCGTCCACTAAATGTGGGCATTGATTTTGCGCAAGATATAGTTAAAGCTTGTTGTGCTGTGCATAATTTTGTATGTGCAAGAGATGGATTCGTCTATGAAGACTCACTTGAAGTTATTGGTATTGAGAACAATGAATGTACAGGCATTCAGGCAGAAGCGGTCGATCTGCACTTGCAGTGAGAGACAAATTTTCAGAGTATTTTGTTAATCATGATCCCCTCAAGTGGCAAAGTACTTACGTTCAGTAAACTTTAGTAATGAAAAATAAAATGTTTTTGAAGCACTTACCGAGTTCTTTCTTCACTTCCAAAGACGACTCTTTTCCTCCGAAAATATCAACAACTTGTTCCCAACACTTTTTTTCAGTTCGCGGTTCGAATAATCCACGGATGATGTGTCCCAAATTGCTGGTCTCGCCTGAATTTCACATATAAAAGCTTCCGCATAGAAACTATCCATGGTGGCACGCATGCAGAACTGCAACGAAAGTGAGCACAGGTGAGCGGCAGGTAGCGCGTGGCAGGTGTGCTGGCGTCCGGGTGCGAGAGCTCCCGTAAGCAGCCCTGTGTTTCAGTGGCAGAGGCTTGGAGCGGCGGGTCTGCTGCCAGCGTCAGGTGGATGCCAGGTGCGGGAGGCCCCCCTGAGCCCCATGTATTGCATCGGGAGTCTCTGCCAGCAGAGATGCCGTGGCATCCCAGTGCGGCAGGGCCCTTAGGGGCCCCATAACGCGCCTAACGTTGGAGCTCTCAACTATCAATAATCCCACCCTCTGTGATTGCCCGGATCTTGCAGGCTGAGAGGTTTTCTCTGAAACAGGACAGGCGACAGCATCTGGCTCAGCGACAGTGTCAGCCACAGACAGCACCAGGAACCTGCTTGTCAGACAAGCCGGGGAGGCCTTACGTGCGGCCGCCTAGGAAGTCTTTCGCCGCCTACTACGCCCCGGAACGACCTCCCACTCGATCACAGGTGAGGGGTCAGCCTCAGTGAGAGCAGTACCTGGGCTGACCACTGGTGAGGACCGATCGGAGACTCTGACGCGCTGGACGTCCGCTGGATCCCCACGGCCAGCCCACAACAGTGGTGCCATCCACTGCAGCCTCAAGCTGTGTAACCGAAGCCATCACAGCCTGAAGCTGAGAGCGAAGTGTCACCAACTCGGCTCGCATCCGCACGCAACAATCGCAGTTCCTGTCCATACTAAAGACCATGGAAAACCCAAATATGCAGATAAACTGACTACTGGCACGTGCTGCGCAACTCTACTGTAGACATTGACGAAAACGAGGGAGCTGTGTCTAATAAATTAGATTAACCTAACTACCGAAGCACTCAGGTGAAAGCTAAATAATTCACCCCGATTAGGAACTTGTAATGTCACAAAATTGGTTTACTTTCCGACGCAAACGAAAATGCGAGAACTATGGATATTAGATATTAAATAAACGCGTAGAAACCCAAGAAACTAAACTATTTAAAGCACACAGATGATATTATAAAATTCGCCCCTGGTTAAGAACTCGTAAAAGTAACAAAATCGGTGACTTCCCTGTCGCTGCTTGAGTATCGGTCGGCTACTGCTACTTGACTTAGGGTTTATTTGCAATTTGCAATTCATACTGAATTCCTTAAAACTGAGAGTACTCCCATGCAGCCGGCCGAAGTGGCCGCGCGGTTCTGGCGCTGCAGTCTGGAACCGCGAGACCGCTACGGTCGCAGGTTCGAATCCTGCCTCGGGCATGGATGTGTGTGATGTCCTTAGGTTAGTTAGGTTTAACTAGTTCTAAGTTCTAGGGGACTAATGACCTCAGCAGTTGAGTCCCATAGTGCTCAGAGCCATTTGAACCATACTCCCATGCTTTACACCTATATACGAGACCTATTCAAAAAGTAACTTCCGATCGGTTGCGAAATGGAAACCACTGTGAAAATCCATGAGGCTTTTCACGCCCATCGGTAGCGTCACGTCGCTCTTTTCAGTTCTAAGCGCACAGTGACCACGTAAAGATGCCTAGAAAACAGTGTCTCTCGCCAATTACGAGGGCCCGATGAGAAATTTTACCTGAAGCTATGCAGCCCACATAACATGACTGTCATGCCTTTCCTTCTTCAAGACAATTCTCAGCTGCATTTTGCAAGGGAAATGAAGACGCTCCTGCAGCGTTTTCAGTGGGAAGCGTTTGATCTCCCACAACACAACCCGTAATTGGCTCCCTTTGAGTTTCAACTCTGCTAACATGAACCGCTGGCTAAGAAGACAACATTTTGGCACAGACAATGAGCTGTTGACCAGAGTAGACAATTACCGAAAAGCACCGGAGGCTGCCTTTTATGATGAGGGTATTGGAAAGTTGGTACAGTGCTATGGCAAATGTGTTTGTCGGAGCGGCGACTGTGTAGATAAGTAGCTGAAAGTTGTAGCTAACTCTTGCAAATATTTTTTTTTTAATTTCAGATTGGTTTCCATTACTTTCCGAATACCCCTTCTATTCCGGAGAGACAAATGTCTGTCTGTAGTTTGCTAACTAACCGCATTACTTTGATATTGTAATGAGTTTCGTTATTTCTCAGATAAAAACCGCACAGCTGCTAAGTTGGGCGTTCACTAGTTTAGGCTATAATATTACAAAACAGATTCTCATTCTGCGATTATTCAGTGACGTCAGCTGCTTGCTTGGTCGCAGAATGCGAGTCTATTTCGTAATGTTTACCATAGCTGACGTAAGTGACAGTGACTGTTCCTTATACAGACACTGTATAAACACAGACATTGTAACCATCAGTGATGTACTGTCATAGGTTGGCAGGCGGTTAAGAGCAGTAGACAGAACGCTTTCCACTGTTTCAGTCTCTGCGTTGTATGTGACTAGGACAAGGCCGTCACATACTAGAGGGTTCTGGTGCCTGAGAATACTCTCTAGTCATTTGTTTGGGTTTTAAGAAAAACTGGAGCCAGTAGGCTCTGTCAGGCTGTTCTGTCTTTCTGATCTTCCTTCAGGTGGAGTCGAGTAAAAATCTGTGATACTAGAACAGAGTGGCGATGGCCATAATTAATCTACTTGCAGTCCTTTGTTGAAAAACATTGGAAATATTGTGAATAGTGGTGGAGCTATCGCCTTTCTGAGTCTGTACGTTATTGTTACAAGTTAGGTGCACAGAAGACAAAATGCGAGGGCGACTGACCGCCCACTTTCCCGAGAATCCAGAAACGGCAGGTGCGGCGTAAAGAACACCTGTTCGGGCTACGGGGCAGGTGCGCAAATTTTCTGCACGCGGACTGCGCACTTTTTGTTAGGACCCCCTGTCCACCTGCTCTTCTTTCGAAGTGATTTTTTTTATCGTCAGTCTTGTGACTGCTTCAGTGTGACCCGCTAAGATTTTCTCTCCTGTGGCGACCTCTTCATCACAATGTGGCCCTTACATCCCAAGTATTCAATTATTTGTTGTATATATTCCAAACTTTGTCTTCCCACAGAATTTTTGTATTATAAATTTATAACGACTCCCACTAATACCATGGAAGTTGCTACCTGCTGTTCAAACACGTGCCCTATCACCATGTTCCTTTTTGTAATTAATGTTTTTCGTAAATTTCCTTCTCGTCATGTCTGTGGAGAACCGCCTCAGTCCCTATCTTCCCAGTTCACCTAAAATCATACAGACGAGAGAGGTTGCTAAACTGAGTACCTTGAGACGACCAACTAATGGTCGAAAGTGAATATTTAGTTTTTTTTTATCGACATAACGAACTGTCCGCCTCCGTAGTGTAGCGGTAGCGTAACCGTCAATCACGCAGGGGGGGCGGGTTCGATTCCCGACAGGGGACTGAGTGTTGTGTGTCCTTCGTCATCATTTTCATCATCATTGACTCGCAAGTCACCGATATGGTGTCACCTAAAAAGGACTTGCAATACGGCGGCCTAACTCCCCCGAATGGGCCTCCGGGACAACAATGCCATACTTTCATTTCATAACGAACTTAAAGTTTGCAGCTAAAATGAAGCTAATAACAACTGTTCAAAATGACGGCTGTCGGTCTCAGTGAGTGTGCACTATCAGATCAAAAGTATCCGAACACCTCCTAGGTAATGCGGAATGAACCACTAGATGTCACGAGAGGCGGACCCGCCAGTGTGAAAGAAAACAGAAGTATCGTGTTGTAGTAGAAACTAACAGCAGAACAAGTCGCTCAGGACAGCTGTGACTTTGAAAGCTGACGAGTCATTTGATGTTACCTTAGTAACAAATCATAAGCGATATTTCAGCCCTTCTGAAGATTGAAATGTATTCGGAAACTGCGAATATGGTACCACCACAACTACACAATTTAGTGGAAACAAATTAAAATTTTTGCCAGACTGGGACTCGAACCCAGACTTTTCCGCTTTACGCGAGCGGCCGCTTTAACTGCCATTTTTTTTAATTGATCTGTTAGTTATTACTCGTTGTGTTTGTTCGGAGCGGATGTCCAATGACACCCGCTCAAATTCATCGTTGATCCATTCACTCAGGTTTTTTTTTTTTTTTTTTTTTTTACAAAAGCAACTAACCATCGGACCGGACACGCTGAGTTACCGCGCCGGCCAGCTTGAAACTTCTTTATTTAGATGTGTGTGTCTGTACTTAAATTGCAGACTGACTGAGAAGATGAAACTTCTACGTTATTTGATTCTGAAACAGCTGAGTAAAACTGTACGTACTCTTTACTTTTTATTATCACGTCAACACTGACCCACAATATTCTAGCGCAACGCAATCTGACTGCTCAAAAAGAAGATAACCTGACGTCAAATAATTAATTCAAAAGAATGGTCCTGACTAAAAAGAAATCGTAACAATAACCTATACATTTCATTAAGCACTTACCTTACAAAAATCTTCATTACGCGAACTACTGCAATACAGCGAGCGGCAACACTGCCAGCTAGATAAAAGATTCTAACTATTAAAGCCACTAAATACTAATAGACATGTGGTTAGCAAAGGAAAGATTTTGTTGCAAACCAAATAATGTTTTTTTAATCTTAATAATGTGACATCCAGTTCAGACAAGAATATAAATCGTCATTGACATCTAGTACAAAGGTATATATAGTCATGGATAATATTCAATCTCCAAGTCGAACATGTACAGACCGGTGGCCTACGCTAACACTTCAGACCTCTACCCTCCATCAATGCTAACTTTTCACATCTACCATCCATCATTGCTGGCGACTAACTTCCAACCGCCCAACAGTACTGGCGATTAACTTGCAACGAGTCCAACCAGCCACAGAGTCTCTTACAAAGAAAGCGCAGTCAGAGATCCAATGCAAAGCGCTACACAGCGCTGCCAACACAGAAGCAGCCCTCTTACGAGCCTCGGCTATGCGAGCACGTTCTCAAGACAGAACCAAACTTCCACACGTCCCCATGTCTGCTTCGTACAATTATATGATTCCCACACAGAGAGAGAGACTTACTTTTCTCGCCAGGTTGACTTGGCTTTGGCATGGAATACATTAGTGCAGTGTCTGTATTTGATAGTGCTTGTAAAGGTCGATGCAAAGTTCCTTGGCAAATTGCAAATACGTTTCATGTTTTAATACGGCTATAAATCGTCAGCAGTGTCTGTTCCTCCGCACACGCATGCTTGTCCGAAGGAAGACTGCGTCGGACTTAACAGACACTGTCAAATACAGGAACTGTACTAACGCCTTCTACACCTGCCCAAGTCGACTGTTAGCGCGGTGATTGTGAAGTGGAAGCGGGAAGGAACGACCGCTGCTAAACCACGACCTAGCACACCTGATGTACTGACGGACAGGGGGCGTCGGGTTGTGGAGAGTGGTTGTAAACGATCTCTTGAAATCTGCGGAAGCTACCAGCAGCTCACCGAGCACAATGACTGCGCGTATGGAGTTAAAAGGAATGGGGTACAATGGTGGAGCAACTATTCATAAGCCACACATTTCCGTAGTCAATGACAAGTGACAGGTGTGTAAAGAGAGACGCCACTGCATAGTGGAGCGCTGGAAGTAAGTTATTACTATTATCGTATGCATCAATTACAGTAATACACATTTAGCAAAACAAAGAAAAATATATAAAAATGAACATGTGAAATTATATACAGCACACAAGTTTTAAGACGGCTCGGACTACACTCGGATGTTGATGGACTCGATCCAGCGGAGTGCCTCGTGTGATGCTTGATGGAGCTTCTCAATGCCACCAGCGAAGCGTCTGATTGGACATTCATTCACAATGTGGCTCATTGTTTGGGTGTCACCACAGTCACACACACTGTCACTTGAAAAGCCCCACTTGTGCATGTTGTATTTGCACCTATCCTCTTCAGTCCGATATCTGTTTAACTGCACCCACACCTCCCTTGGTTGGTGGAAGCCTGAAACTGGAACTGTTGGATTGTCCACAAGTTCGTGGTTTCGGGTTCTTGAAGCTTGCCACTCACGTTTCCGCTCTGCGTCCTGTGGATAGCATTTGGACTCCCATTTCATATGCTGGTCTTCTAGATTTGAGGCTTTTCCTGGGCAGTGATAGCAAATCGTCATGAAGAAGGATCGAGTTGATTTCAGAAACTTGCAGACAGAGGTTGCAAAGAGCAGCCTTTCGACGCAGGTCTGGTGGGCAGAGATTTGAAAGCCCTGGTAGCCAGCAAGTAGGGGTAGACCGGACTGTACCACTAATTACTCTCATAACTGAGTTCAGTTGGATGTCTACTTTCACTACGTGCGCGCTTCAGAGCCAAACTGGTGCACAGTATTCTGCTGCAGAGTATACCAGTGAAAGGGATGCTCCTCCGAGGACTGACGTGGTTGCTCCTTATGTACTGCCTGCCAGCTTTCTCACAAGGTTCATTCGTGTTTGTATCTTCTTGGCCAAGTTGGAAAGGTGTTTTTTGTATGTGAAGGTTCTGTCCAGAGTGACTCCCAGGTATTTTGGGCTTTCGTTGTACCTGACTGTGCCAAGAGGACCGAACTGTGGACTGATCTTTGCCGATGAAAGGCGGTTAGAGAGGTGGAACAGGCTTACCTCGGTTTTAGAAACATTTGGTTTAGTCGCCATGTCTCAAAATACTCATAAAGTTTAGTAAGGCTGTTCGTTAGGTGTTCTTCACATTCAGAAAGGTCTTCACTCTGATATGAAATTGCCAGGTCATCTGCATATTGAAATTTTCGGCAGGTCAAATGTGGCAGGTCAGCTGTGTAGAGGTTGAATAACACTGAAGCAAGAACAGAGCCCTGAGGTAATCCTGTCATTGAGTACATGCCATCTCTTCGACGCGCAGGTCGCCGAAGTGGCGTCAAATCGAAAGACCTGCACCAGGCGAACGGTCTACCCGACGGGGGGCCTTAGCCACACGACATTTCATTTCATCTGCTTTTCTCTTCTCCTTGATGTACTTTAAACCGCCCATTGCTTAACATGTTACTTAAGAGGTTGCCTAGAGTTTTGCAAGGTATTGCTTTCAAAAATTTCAATAATAGGCCCTCGCACCACACCGTGTCATACGCTGCTGACAGGTCAATGAACACTACTCCAGTTTTAAGTTTCTTTTGGTATCCAGATTCTATGTAAGTAGTCAAGGAGAGTGCTTGTTCACAGCAGCTTCTATAGGGTCTGAATCCAGCTTGTTAAGGTGGTATCAGAGCAAGTAAGTGATTTGAAGTAAGTGATTTGGAGTGATGAACCACGCTGTTCCGTGAGGCAATCCGACACAAGGGTTTGATTTTGGCGAATGCCTGTACAATTTTACCTGAGATCATGTGTATTGCCAACATTGAAGTACGGAGGAAGTCGTTTTATAATATGGGGGTGGTGAGGCCCCCCCCCCCCCCCCCCCGTTTTTGCG
Organism: Schistocerca piceifrons; assembly: GCF_021461385.2. Lineage (NCBI taxonomy): Eukaryota > Metazoa > Arthropoda > Insecta > Orthoptera > Acrididae > Schistocerca > Schistocerca piceifrons. The sequence continues at coordinate 386,470,897 of NC_060145.1, forward strand.
CATAAGGGGAGGCGGAAGGCAGGTGGGCTTCAAAAATTCGATTTTTAGATTTTAGCATATTTGAAATGCCTGGTCTTTCCTGCGTGAAACAGTTTTTGTTTTATATAAATAGGACAATTTTTTCGCGAGATATGATTGTTTTTCCTGACGCACGGTCTTTGCCTGAATGATCCTGACACTTGGTGCAAGTACAGGAGAAATGCCAGATATGACCACAAACATTCTTTACCTGCATCACTAATGAATGAAATTAAACCCATATTTAGAGACCTTTGTAGAGTTACCTTGTTAAAGAAATGTCTTCATGGGAAAACCCAAAATTTAAATGAATGTGTGAATTCTATCATTTGGAACCAGTTACCGAAAACTGTATTTGTTCAGCTTACAACACTCAAGTTTGGTGTTTATAATACTATTTTATGCTTCAGTGATGGTGTAATCAGAAAAACTGGATGTTTTGGAATTATTGGGCATATAATCTAGTGGAAATACTGCAAAATCCTTGGTGCAAATAGATAAAGAGAGAAACCGCAAAGCTGATATTGCTAATTTAAAATGCACAAAAGGAGCCAGACAGAAAAGAAGAGGGACCAAGAGAAGGAAAGGAGATCTGTATGATTCACATGATGCTCAGTATGGAACAGGAAAATATTAGTGGTAAGTAATTCTCATCAGCAACTATACTACAATCGCAATGTTAAACTTTAAGTAGATTTTTCTCAAACCCACATTTTTTTTACTTTCAGGTACCATAATTTGATAAACTAATGGGGTTAGAAGAATGAAATTTGTTCAGTTTGTACTGCAGATGATAATGAATTATTACAAGTACATTGAGAACCACCAAACAATCAGAAACTGTTTTATAATACTTTATGTACAAAAAAAGTTAAATTTTACTAGTGAAAGAATGAATTTTTTTCTTCAAAGCCATAAGAGGTATTAACAGGTCCGGCAGAAAAACCTCCCCTTTAAGGAAAGCTAATAAAAACAAAACCAAATAAGGTAGAACAATTTTATTTATACTAAATAAAAGTACATATTATGCCATTTTAGAAAATACTCTTATGGTCTTACTTTTTAAATAAAACATCCCTTAAATGGCTTCCTGCACTGTCGACACACTGTTTGAGTCTTTCCCTGAAGTTATTCATTACTCTTTGAGTCATTTCAGGTGGAATAGCTTCAACCTCTTGTGTAATTGCTTCTTTCAGGGCTCGTAAAGATTGTGGACGCTGTTCATAAATTTTTGCTTTTAAATAGCCCCAAAGAAAGAAATCACAGGGCGTTAAGTCCGGCGATCGTGGGGGCCAGCCAATGTCTCCACGCAACGAGATCACATGTCCAGGAAACATTTCCTTCATCAATGCCAGTGACTGCCGCGCTGTGTGGGCAGTAGCACCATCTTGCTGGAACCACACGTTCTCTATTTCACCAAAAAGCTCCCTTAGTTGCGGTTGGAGAAAGTCGCGGAGCATGGCACAATAGCGTTCACTGTTGACGGTTAAATTCCTGTCATTTTCTTCGAAAAAGTAAGGACCGATCACTCCGGAATTGTAAACAGCACACCATACTGTTACTTTAGGGCTATGAAGTGGTCGTTGATGAAGTTCTTGGGGATTGTGTTCACACCAGTACCTGCAATTTTGGCTGTTCACTGTTCCGGCAAGGTGAAAGTGTGCTTCATCAGAAAAAATCACAATATCGTTGGGACGAATGTTCCGAAGAAGGTCTTGGCACAAACTTACACGGACACCACAGTCTCGTTCACTCAGTTCCTGCGTAGTTACAATTTTGTAAGGATGCATTTTAAGATCTCGATGCAAGATTCTTCTCACACTTCGATCAGATATCCGTAATGCTGCCGCATGCTTTTTAGCGGATCGTCGAGGAGATTGTTGAACTGAAGCTCTAACTGCATCAACATTTCCGGGGCCTGTTGCAGTCCGTGGTCGTCCAGGTGGTTTCCTTTTTAATGCGGAACCTGTCTCACGAAAGTTAGCAACCCAAGAATAAATTGTTTTCTTATCGGGAACAGGGTCCCGTCGTCTGAGCGCAAAGCGAACGCGAAAAGCACGTTGAGTATTAATAGGCGATTCGCCATTTTGAATAAAATCTTCCACTACGAAGGCACGATGTTCACCAGACCACGCCATGGCGTACACTGAAAACGGCACGTAGGCAGCTACTTAACGACGCGCCCCCCACCACTCTGCTCCTTCTACTGTCCGCTGCACGTTACTTTGTAATCGGGGAGTTTTTTATGCCGGACCCTGTATGTTCAATGTACTTGTAAATTGGCCATACATGTTATATATATGCTGTAAAAATTTCATTGTTTTATCACTTATAGTTCTTTTGAAAAGTGTACCTATTGAATGGGTAAAATAGCATTGGCAGAATAGGGATAAAAATTGCCTTCCGTCTCCCCTTAATAAAAGGCTAAATGAGAAAGAATACGAGCATATTTTACAGCGTTGTGCACTGCATACAGCAGAGCAACAGTTTGGAGACGAGGACTATATCATCACGACAATGTACCCTATCATAAAGCAGCATCTGCGAGGCAATTGTTTGTGGACAATAATGTTCCTGAAATGGAATCAACCTGCCCTGAGTCGCGACCTGAACACAATGGCACATCTTTGGGATGAGACAGGATGTGTACATAGTTCTACACCCCAACGTCTAGCGTCATTACCTCCTCTGCTTTCAGCTCTTGAGGAAGAATGTGCCGCCGTTTCTCGACAGTCATTCGTATATCTCACTGAAAGTGTTCCCAAAAGACTACATCCCGCGTTAAAGCCTACTAACAGAAGTCCTGATGCCTTTGATCAGATAGTGAATTACAACATAATCCACTGACAGCACTGAACCCTGGTTCGAAGTCATTTGGTCCCATTCTTAGCACTCGTTACTTATGAGAAGGGTGAAGTTGCTGCTCCATCTGTGCTCTCCCCACGGCTTTATCCGAACTATGTATTTCATGGGACATTTGACTTGCCCTTATTGATGAATCTTCTGCCACAACACATCGCCTTTTGAGATTGTACAGCGTGAAAAGTTCTGCGACTATAACCAACTATCTGTGGCTTGAACGTACCAGTTTCTGGTAATCAATGATACGTTCCAGATAAATAGGATGACACATGACTTTCCACTGTACATTCGTTATGCTTTCCAGGCGACACTGCTGCACCATACATTAGTAGCTTATCTATATGTCGCCTTTGATAGATGTGTGTTATTAAACACAAACATCTTACAAACAAGTACTTCACTCACGCACGCATGCAGGCTCTCGTATCATCTGAGGCACAGATTTCCGCCTAGGACTTCCTTATTTAAAAAATAAATTAATATATACGTTATCTGGAACCACGCGACCGCTACGTTCGCAGGTTCGAATCCTGCCTCGGGCATGGATTTGTGTGATGTCCTTAGGTTAGTTGGGTTTAAGTAGTTCTAAGTTCTAGGGGACTGATGACCTCAGAAGTTAAGTCCCATAGAGCTCGGAGCCATTTGAACCACTTTAATATACACGTTAGTTTGTATGATTCAGATTTCTGGCGCCTTGGGGCGCTTTTGTTTCCGCGTGCTCGTGTCCTTATTTTGTGAAATACATATGCACACTTTGTTGTCCGACTGTGAGGACTGAGATGGCAGGCGATATCTTAATAAACAGCCGAACTCCATCCCGTGCTTCAGCTGAAACTGTCCTCGTTCATAAGAGTTTACTACATCCTTATTTCGACAGACTCATTAATTGGGCTGTACCAGGACTTTGCCGCCTGCACCACGACACTCATGTTATCTTATCTCCTTTCATGTTTACTCTCCAGGTAGTCTCGGCGACAGCTGATCTGCTCTGATGTTCCAGCCGGACGCGTCACGTTTCTCGAACCTATCCTCGAGAGTTCAAATGGCCTGCCACACATAACGACGAGCCACGTTGCTGCGGATCACTGTATACAGCCTGTCTGCTCTTGCCAATAACGTCTTTAGCATAGCGAAGCAGGCTTTTTATATCTCTTAGCGTAAGAGAGACGCAAACGCTTTTATGTCTCCATGTGACTTCAGATTTTTTCGCATCCGTGGATATGGCCAGATAAGACAGTCGAAGACCTTTGATATTTCATTCTGAGTTGGGTCTTTTCCATAGGTGATGATTTCTGACACTACGAACTTTCGCTGTATCGTTCAGTATTGTGCGAAATTCCCTCGGGCTGCAATTGGAGCGTGTAAATGTTCTGGCGTGAAGTCAAAGAGAGGCTGTATGTCAAGGCGGTCCCAGAAGTCTTTTCTGATTATAAACAAGCATAAAGCAGAAATATGAGATACAGACACGTATCTGTTATCTTGAAGCGCAGGTAGCAGTTTCAAGTTTTTGTGCTCACACGTACAATTAATACATTTCGACGTGTGTCCCTTCGTTGCCTCAAGGATGTCCAGGCGGTATTCCAGTTCCACCCATGTGCTGGTCAACATTTCGTCAGGGATGGATGTTACGACGTCAGCAATTCTGCGCCGTAATGCTGCGACGTCGTTCTCTGGTGTTCGGTAAACCTGGTCCTTGTCCCAAAGGAAGAAATCCAGGTGTGTTACGTCCGGTGATCGCGGAGGCCAGTTGATGGTACCGCCATGTCTGATCCATCTTGGACTGACTTGTTGGGATTTCTCACGAAGGCGTCTCACACTGTGTGAATTGTCTGCTTACTAAGACCAGGGCTGCTGATTCTAGCGAGCTCACAGACACTCCCTGTTCCCTTCAAGTTCGCATACCACATCTTGATGCTTTTAACATCTGATGGCTGTCTGTATTTGCCATCTGCAATCTTCTATGGACTGTTTTTGGTGACTGTATCTCGTGATACCAGAAGACACATTGTGATTTTTCCTGGTTTGAGTACATGCTTTTTGCAAATGATGTTCGATTCAGCTGTTGTTGTATCACTGGACCATGTAACAAACAAAGTAACAGTAAGAACGTGTGTACACAAAAACTTGTAGCCTTCAAAATGGTGTCGGTAACGAAGGTGAGGTTCAAGGCTAGAGATGTCACTGAGCTTATTTTGACGGAAAATCGGAGCATCGGAGATATTCATCGCTTGCAGAATATCCACGAAGATCTGGCAGTAAACAAAAGCACGGTGAGTCGTTGGTCGAGGCCTCTGCCATCAACGCAAAAAGGTCGCGCAAACCTGTCATATCTCCCGCGTGCCGCCCTACCGTACACAGCTGTGACTCCTCCAGTGTTGGAATGTGCGGACACTCTCATTCGAGATGATAGGTGGATCACAACCAAATACCTCGCTGCTCGACTAGACGTCCCGGTTGGTAGTGCTGATACACTCGTCCACCAGTTTGGGTACTGAAAGATGTGTGTTTGCCCCCTGGGTTCCTCCCCACCAAACAGAAGACCATAAAGAGCAACGAAGGGCTATCTAGTCTTAAAGAGCAACGAAGGAGTATCTGTGCTGAATTGCTTGTGCGTTACGAGGTTAATAGTGATAATTTTTTGCCGAACTTCGTCATAAGCAATGAAACATGGGTTCATCACTTCGAACCGAAACGGAAACGGCAAATCCATGGATTAGCGCCACACCACCTCTCCTCCGAAGAAAAAGTTCAAAGCCGTACCTTCAGCCGGTAGAGTCATGGCGACGGTCTTCTGGGACTCTTGAACGGACTATTCTGTTTAATATCCTTCCTCTTCGTGCAACGATCAATTTTGAGTGTATTGTGCAACCCTCAGGAAATTGAGGAAACGACTTCAACGTTTTTGTCCCCAGAAAAATGCAAAAGAACTTCTCATTCTTCATAACAACCCAGGCCTCAGACGACAAAGCGCACCCAAGAGGAACTCACAGAACTTCATTGAACACGTCTTCCTCACCCACCCTTCAGCCCGGACCTCACACCTTCCGACTTCCATCTATTTGACCCAATGAAGGATGCACCCCACGGGAAGCAGTACAGGGATGATGGGCAGGGTATTGATGGAGCAAGATATTGGCTCTGACGTCGACCAGTAGAGTCATACAATGCGGGAATACAGGCCCTCCCAGTAAGGCGGCGTAAGGCAGTGGCATTAAACGGAGAGTATGTTGAAAGATAGGTTTTTTTTTAAGCCAAAAGAGAGACGAATAATATGGCGTTTCGGAATCCCGAATAAAATCAACCAGCTTTCAAGAGAAATGTGTTGCATTACCTACTGAACGCCCTTCGTACATTATACAGTACCTCTTGACACATCAACAATTCGGACAGCTTCATTCACGATACGTTCACGCCGCATCCAAACACGACACCTCTTTTCTGTCATCCCTTCACTTCTCCACGTCGAACTATCTTAGTGCGCCAATTCCATAAAACCGACTGTCACTGTCTCATTGCCATTACTTACGTCTGAGGTGGAGGTTCTCATGAGCGCCAGGTACCACATGTAGACGATCTGCAGCGCCCCAAAGGGAATAGTGTGTTCTTCAAGTACCACAGGTTGCATGCCGTCTTTTGCAACGGTAATAAAACTCTTAGGCCACATGCGTTCCGGTTTATTTCAGAACATCTTCAATGGTGATTTTCTTCTTCTTCGTCTTCTACTCCTCTCTCTCCGCCCTGCTTTTAGTGGTGTTCCTTCACATGTATGTGCTCGATTTTTAGAACATGGCACTTCACTGACGCAGAATATATTGACTTTTTCATGTGGTCGAGATCCAGCTGAACAAGGCCCGGGGAACCTCACAATGTCGTCCCTCCCATTCCTCCTATCACTGTCTGCGATTTGGTGTCATATGGGTTCAATACGCAGTGCCACGTGCTAACCACACCGCTGTACTGGCCGCTGTCAGCAGACGTTACTTAATTATTCAAATAACTTGTCAGGTACCTTGACCAGTTTGCGTGCATCGGTCCTCCCACCAAAGAAACATCCCTCGAGAACAGAAGTCGGGCGTATCTGCTTGGCTTTCAGACACGTTGATAGCTCACCTACATTGGCGTCCGCCGTAGTGAAGATAGGTGTAAATCACAGGAACGCTACATCTTCGCCTAAAAGACATTCGCAATGACTCTGTACGTTTTGGTAACTGAAGATTATATTACGCGATTGCTGTACTTGTTCAGATCATCAAATGGCTCTGAGCACTATGGGACTTAACACCTATGGTTAGCAGTCCCCCAGAACTTAGAACTACTTAAACCTAACTAACCTAAGGACAACACACAACACCCAGTCATCACGAGGCAGAGAAAATTCCTGACCCCGCCGGGAATCGAACCCGGGAACCCGGGCGCGGGAAGCGAGAACGCTACCGCACGACCACGAGCTGCAGACTCAGATCATCCAAGCAAAGGATATCAACGATTGTCAGAGAGGATTGTACGACTCTCACCGATCTACTGAAACTATTTGTACGCGAAGGAACTTGCCCCCCTTCTTGCAGCGATGTACCGTAGGTCTCTAGAAGAGCGTAGCGTTCCAAAAGATTGGAAAAGGGCACAGGTCATCCCCGTTTTCAAGAAGGGACGTCAAACAGATGTGCAGAACTATAGACCTATATCTCGAACGACGATCAGTTGTAGAATTTTGGAACACGTATTATGTTCGAGTATAATGACTTTTCTGGAGACTAGAAATCTACTCTGTAGGAATCAGCATGGGTTTCGAAAAGACGATGGTGTGAAACGCAGCTCGCGCTATTCGTCCACGAGACTCAGAGGGCCATAGACACGGGTTCCCAGGTAGATAGCTTGTTTCTTGACTTCGCAAGGCGTTTGATACAGTTCCCCACAGTCGTTTAATGAACAAAGTGACAGCATATGGACTATCAGGTCAATTGTGTGATTGGATTGAAGAGTTTCGCCTTCCAAAGTAAGAGTGATTTCACGTGTGCCGCAGGGGAGTGTCGTAGGACCGTTACTATTCAAAATATACACTCCTGGAAATGGAAAAAAGAACACATTGACACCGGTGTGTCAGACCCACCATACTGGCTCCGGACACTGCGAGAGGGCTGTACAAGCAATGATCACACGCACGGCACAGCGGACACACCAGGAACCGCGGTGTTGGCCGTCGAATGGCGCTAGCTGCGCAGCATTTGTGCACCGCCGCCGTCAGTGTCAGCCAGTTTGCCGTGGCATACGGAGCTCCATCGCAGTCTTTAACACTGGTAGCATGCCGCGACAGCGTGGACGTGAACCGTATGTGCAGTTGACGGACTTTGAGCGAGGGCGTTTAGTGGGCATGCGGGAGGCCGGGTGGACGTACCGCCGAATTGCTCAACACGTGGGGTGTGAGGTCTCCACAGTACATCGACGTTGTCGCCAGTGGTCGGCGGAAGGTGCGCGTGCCCATCGACCTGGGACCGGACCGCAGCGACGCACGGATGCACGCCAAGACCGTAGGATCCTACGCAGTGCCGTAGGGGACCGCACCGCCACTTCCCAGCAAATTAGGGACACTGTTGCTCCTGGGGTATCGGCGAGGACCATTCGCAACCGTCTCCATGAAGCTGGGCTACGGTCCCGCACACCGTTAGGCCGTCTTCCGCTCACGCCCCAACATCGTGCAGCCCGCCTCCAGTGGTGTCGCGATAGGCGTGAATGGAGGGACGAATGGAGACGTGTCGTCTTCAGCGATGAGAGTCGCTTCTGCCTTGGTGCCAATGATGGTCGTATGCGTGTTTGGCGCCGTGCAGGTGAGCGCCACAATCAGGACTGCATACGACCGAGGCACACAGGGCCAACACCCGGCATCATGGTGTGGGGAGCGATCTCCTACACTGGCCGTACACCACTGGTGATCGTTGAGGGGACACTGAATAGTGTACGGTACATCCAAACCGTCATCGAACCCATCGTTCTACCATTCCTAGACCGGCAAGGGAACTTGCTGTTCCAACAGGACAATGCACGTCCGCATGTATCCCGTGCCACCCAACGTGCTCTAGAAGGTGTAAGTCAACTACCCTGGCCAGCAAGATCTCCGGATCTGTCCCCCATTGAGCATGTTTGGGACTGGATGAAGCGTCGTCTCATGCGGTCTGCACGTCCAGCACGAACGCTGGTCCAACTGAGGCGCCAGGTGGAAATGGCATGGCAAGCCGTTCCACAGGACTACATCCAGCATCTCTACGATCGTCTCCATGGGAGAATAGCAGCCTGCATTGCTGCGAAAGGTGGATATACACTGTACTAGTGCCGACATTGTGCATGCTCTGTTGCCTGTGTCTATGTGCCTGTGGTTCTGTCAGTGTGATCATGTGATGTATCTGACCCCAGGAATGTGTCAATAAAGTTTCCCCTTCCTGGGACAATGAATTCACGGTGTTCCTATTTCAATTTCCAGGAGTGTACATAAATGACCTTGGGGATAACATCGGAAGTACACTGAGGCTTTTTGCGGATGATGCTGTAGTATATCGAGAGTTTGTAACAATGGAAAATTGTAATGAAATGCAGGAGGATCTGCAACGAATTGACGCATGGTGCAGGGAATGGCAAGTGAATCTCAATGTAGACAAGTGTAATGTGCTGCGAATACATAGAAAGAAAGATCATTTATCATTTAGCTACAATGTAGCAGGTCAGCAACTGGATGCAGTTAGTTCCATAAATTACCTAGGAGTAGGCATTATGTGGGATTTAAAATGGAATGACCATATAAAATTAATCGTCGGTAAAGCAGATGCCAGACTGAGATTCACTGGAAGAATCCTAAGGAAATGCGGTCCGAAAACTAAGGAAGTAGGTTACAGTACACTTGTTCGCCCACTACTTGAATACTGCTCACCGGTGTGGGACCCGTACCAGATAGGGTTGATAGAAAAGATAGATAAGATCCAACGGAGAGCAGCGCGCTCCGTTACAAGATCATTTAGTAATCGCGAAAGCGTTACGGAGATGATACATAAACTCCAGTGGAAGACTCTGCAAGAGAGAGAGACGCTCAGTAGCTCGGTACGGGCTTTTGTTGAATTTTCGAGAACATACCTTCACCGAGGAGTCAAGCAGTATATTGCTCCCTCCTACGTATATCTCGCGAAGAGACCATGAGGATAAAATCAGAGAGATTAGAGCCCACACGGAGGCATACCGACAATCTTTCTTTCCACGAACAATACGAGAATGGAATAGAAGGGAGAACCGATAGAGGTACTCAAGGTACCCTCCGCCACATACCGTCAGGTGGCTTGCGTAGTATGGATGTAGATGTAGATGTAGGTAAGTTATTGCTCTTCATTACCTTCGTACATGAAATATCAATTTTAATTAAAATTATTTGCTTCAATTTTTATTGGAGTGGACTAACAGATGTGTAAGGTAAGAGATGTTTAAGGAATATTTTGGATTCAGACAGACTGGAACCATTCGTTATTTGTGCGACAGTTATCATTAAGCTCCCACATTTCACGTTTTTCCCTTTGTATGTCTATTAGTTGTTTATTTTATCTGCGGTTTCTCTCAGCAACATGGGGAAAGCAGAAATTTACCGAAGAGAGGGCAAGATTTTAAATTGCCACTTCTTATACAGCACATTCCGTGAGTTTGAGAACGTATCATATACCAAGAATAAAATTAGCCGGGGCAGAGACAAATTTTATCTCGAAGGAACAACAGTTACATATTTAAAATATTTTTGGATTGTTGATTACTTTGACACAGAAAAGGTAAGAGATTTCGTTAGCATATGCCCAGTAGATTTTTCAGGCTGTTTGTATAAACCTTTTTGAAAAGACTTCTAGGTATGATTAAATCCAGTGTATCTATAATGCAACAAAATATTCACTAAAGATATTTTTATTCACATACGCTACCAATACTGTTAGGCTGCCACTTAACATTAAAAGTTTAAAATATAAAAAGATGACTGCAACAACGGTAACTACCAAATACAGAATTTATTAATGCTCCTCAAACTAGAGAGGTAGGAAGTAAGTTTAAAATAAAAAAAAGGTTTTTCAGCGCGGATGCTATAACATTGCTTGCCTACAACCTACAACGCTTCACGTGTGGATTTATTGAATTACTTTTACCCGATTTGCCTTTACTGTGACTGGTATAATTAAAGTTGCACAATATACAGGGTGTCCCTGTGGGGTTGGTCCGTGTTCAGAGATAAGGCAGGAACGATCATTCGAAGCAAAATAGGCTAGTAAACATGGGCTCTAAAATATATACCTTAAGAGTGATGACCACTTATTCATCTTCGACCTGTGAAACAAATTTCTCCTACCGCGAGTTCTTAGTTTTTCATATTTTAGGGAGGAAGTAGTATGGACCAAAACACGAAAAAAATTATCTGCTGTACATGGGCTCTAAAGTGCATGCCTTAAGAGGTATCAACACTTGTTCAGTGGAACAGATTTGTTTTAAAATAGCGAAGATGAACAATTGCTCATAGCATCATGTTCATTGGACTTTTTTGCTTTGAATGTTCATTCCTGTCATATCCCTAAATACTGTCCATTCCTCCTGGGGCACGCTGCATATTTTAAGAGCAAGCAACCGTACGATTAATAGGTAGAACCGATTTGACAGTCTAGAACTGAACCGAACTGTTTGTCTCCCCGTTTTAAACTTTGTTGTGCAGCCACGTCAACTGTATTACTGAATTCGCAACTCTACAACAAGTGCATGTTGCTCCGTGTTCCAACCCATAGAATTTGAGAATGTTCCAGTTCCAAGAGAAGAGATTCCATACCTATCCCCGTCCCCCTCTTTACCAGGAAAATGTCAAAATGCTGCTTTCATTAAGTTGCACAGCAAGGTAAGGGTAGTCCTTGTGGGAATTAGCAATTAGCAGCGGATGTTTACTTTATGCTGGGAATTTGCGCTGGCTTCCGTGCGCCGCAATGTTTGTCCTGTCATTTTCTGCAGCTCGTTAAGGGCTGTACAAGGAAGAGCCAGAGAAAAGTTTAGGCAGTCTAATTTGGCTATGTTCTCTGCAGGTTCTCACCCGCCTCGACCAAAGTACATTGACGAAACAGCCTTCGCGCCAAGCAAACGATAATATTTCTCGTTAACAACTTGACAACGTAATAACAAATCCACATTTTATTGCGACTGCTAAGGCCAGAGTATTTCCCATCTTTGTCAGTAATGCTGAGTAAGGTAAGCAGTTTAGTAGAATCTAAGACAACCATTTCAAAAAATGCGCCAGAATTCTATAATGATTAAAGAATCTGTGCTCCATATGCACCCTTGCCCCAACCCCTCCCAACCGTCTTCGCGGTCGTCTACTCTCTGTACTAATTTTGTTAGCTCAATAATGCACAATACAATTGCACGTACTCCAGTGAAACCACCCTCCAATAGAGCACGCAAGTGATCCCTCAAACGCCATCCAAATACAATGCGGACCCGTACCATCCCCTTTTACGTACCGAATGTACACCGTGTTTCCCTGCCCTCGGCGTTAAGACAGTTTGGCTTAGGGGTATGTTTATGTTGGGAGTATATATGATGCTTTCATGACGATGTTTTGATAACAACGTGGTGCTAAATACTAAGCAGTGTAGTTATGATACCTTTAGAATGGTAGCCAAATTAACTCATAAACATATCACAAAAGCTTTTGCATTTATTTCGTACTGCACCTGCTGAAAACTAAAACGACGTGCGATTAGCAATACTTTACTTTTGAAAACAACATGGCATAATACACCACAAATTGAAGAAAAACCGCGTATGCTTTTCTGTATTCAGACCATTTTCACATAAATGCCCACTCCTCAGTCTTTTAAAGCCTTGCAATATCTTTCGTGCTGGAATTGCAACTGTTCAGGAAATCATAAGACAGGTAACAAAATTTATATATGTTGGCGTTGATGATTTCAGGTGGAGAGCGGATGACTACTACAGTAATTGGACTTTCTTTAACTACTAAGGAAGGGGCCGGCCGCGGTGGCCGAGCGGTTATGGATGTGTGTGATGTCCTTAGGTTAGTTAGTTTTAAGTAGTTCTAAGTTCTAGGGGACTGATGACTTCATATGGTAAGTCCCATAGTGTTCAGAGCCATTTGAACAATTTTACTAAAGAAGGGAAGGCGGGAAACGGATTCAGTTTTTTGCCCTGCCGATTTTGGCTCTTTGTTCAAAAACTAGAAACGTGAAATTCTACTGTCTCACTAGGACCGGTAGTTGCTAGTTATAAGTGTATAGCCGCGCGGTCTCAGGCGTCTTGTCACGGCCGGCGCGGCTCTCCCCGTCAGAGGTTCGAGTCCTCCCTCGGGCATGGGTGTGTGTGTGTGTCGTCCTTAGCGTAAGTTAGATTAAGTAGTGTGTAAGCTTAGGGACCGATGACATCAGCAGTTTGGTCCCATAAGCTCTTACCACAAATTTTCTACAAGTTTATAAACATGAATATAGGTAGTACGGAAAAGAAAGGGACGTCGGAATATTTAGGTCTTCAGTTTTGTTTCTGAATTTGTCAGATGGAAGATTCAAACTTTACCCTTCGTCAAACTGTGATTTTCATTGTTCTAGGCAACGAAGTTGGCCAGTTTCTCAAAATCTAAAGTAACGCATCAGTTAGATACTGACAAAGAATGTTTCTATATTCGGTTACCACGAGAACAAAAAACAACCTGCCTTTGCTCTAATATATACTAAATGTTGCATGTTAACCACAGAAATATACAATTAAGCGACTGTGGCCAACGATATTATCAAAAGAACTTGCATGGCCATGGACGTCCGCAGAAATTTATCCAGCAATGAGAGGGATCTCTTTACAGTATTAAAATGGTTGTTGCTAAAGTCACAGTATCCTTCACTGCGATCAGCCACATAATGCTAGAAATGGCTAAACGATAGATTTAGTGCAATCTCGGGATATCACTTTTAGAACTGTATGAAAATTCCACGCAGTGCCACCTGGAATACAACCAAGCAAAATCTGAACAGATTGCTGATATTTGAAAGGAAAGTCCTTCGGAAGAGTTTTGGACCAGTTTACGGTAATGAGAGTGAAAAATGGAGGATTCGTCACAATACAGAGTTGCATGATGTTCACAAAGAGCCGAATGTGTTTGTGAAATCTTATGGGACTTAACTGCCAAGGTCATCAGTCCTAAGCTTACACACTACTTAACCTAAATTATCCTAAGGACAAACTCACACACCCGTGCCCGAGGGAAGACTCGAACCTCCGCCGGGACCATCCGCACAGTCCATGACTGCAGCGCCTCAGACCGCTCGGCTAATCCCGCGCGGCAAAGAGCCGAACATCGTGGCTATAATTAAGACACTACGACTCCAGTGAGCATGGCATGTTGCTCGAATGCAGGACAACCGATGGCCGAAAACTGTAATCAACACCGAGCCAACAGGCAGAAGGCCTGTAGGAAGACCTAGAACTCGATGGAGTGCCTGCGTATCCAAAGACCTTCAGAGAGTGGGGCTGCTGGAAGGGTGGCAGAAAGGAGCCGAAGACAGGCTGAAGTGAAGGCTATCTCTCAAAGCAGCGCGCGGTCCATTGCGCCTGATCGCGTAAAGTAAGTAGTATAAGAATACTGCAGTGGACAAAAACTCTGTACAGTAGATTACAGGAGGAGGGAGCAGGCCTTGAATTAAACGATTAACTGTCGGACTTCGGAAGTATTTCACTTAGTGGCCCACGTCGTGCGGTCTGAGGATGTACAGGGTGTCCCAGTAGAAATGGTCAATATTCAGGTAAGTCTAGTACACTTGCGCTCTAAAAGCCATACCGTAAGAGCTACGAGCACTTCATCTTTGATTCTGTCAAACAACTCTCTTCCGCGGCAAGATCTTTGACTTCCATATCTGGAAGTGTGGTAGTATGCACAAGGACAAGAAAACAATGTCCACGAAACAGGGGCTATAAAGTGCACACCTTAAGTCCTATGTGCGCTTGTTCATTTCCGCTACTGTGAAACACATCTCCTCTACTGAACAAGTACTCACAGCTCTTAAGATATACTCTTTAGAGCTCGTGTTCACTAGACTTTTTTTCTTGTTTTGGTCTCTCCTATCTCCTCCCAAAATATGGAAAGCAAGGAGCTTCCAGTAAAAGAGAATTCTTTCACAGTATCGAAGATGAAGAAATGCTCATAGCTCTTAAGGCACGCGGCCGGCCGGAGTGGCCGTGCGGTTCTAGGCGCTACAGTCTGGAGCCGAGCGACCGCTACGGTCGCAGGTTCGAATCCTGCCTCGGGCATGGATGTGTGTGATGTCCTTAGGTTAGTTAGGTTTAATTAGTTCTAAGTTCTAGGCGACTGATGACCTCAGAAGTTAAGTCGCATAGTGCTCAGAGCCATTTGAACCATTTCTTAAGGCACGCGTTTTATAGCCGCTCTTTACTAGTCTATTTTTTGCTTCGAATGATCGTTCGTCTCAAATCTCTGAATATTGACCGTTCTTCCTAGGACATCCTGAACGAACAAATGATTTTTGGTCCAGCTTCATTTACAATGTGAAGTAAATAATCTCTGTCGACATTATTCTGGCAAAAGCTCGAAATTCGTGGTAGACCACAGTGAAACAGTCTATGTAACTACCACACTTGTGCCAATGTATAATACGTCAAATTCTTCTTCTTCTTTCCGTGTGTGCTCATCCCATCTAGTTAGAGGCTCCACTGTACTCAAGTACTGGAAAATTTATTTTTACACACATCAAAAAAAAGTTTTGCATCACCACAGTTCCCAGAACTCCTGAAGATAGACGTTGACTGTGGATATTGTAACACAGACACAGTCCCTTTGACTATTCAGAGATGTCACTAAACCCGACCAAAGATGTAAACAAAGCAGCGCCTATTAGACGCGGCGGCCCCGACAGCCGGTCAGTTCCAGTCATCCCACCAGGAAGGAGGTACACGGCTCGTGTTGTCTGTAGTTGAACCATGCCTAGACACTCAATGCAGCGGTTCGATCGCGTCTGTATTGTTACTTTGTGCCATGAAGCGCTCTCAACAAGGGAAGTGTCCAGGCGTCTCTGAGTGACCAAAGCGATGTTGTTCGGACATGGAGGAGAAACTGAGAGACAGGAACTGTCGATGACATGCCTCGCTCAGGCCGCCCAAGGGCTACTACTGCAGTGGATGACCACTACCTACGAATTATGGCTCGGAGGAACCCTGACAACAACACCATCATGTTGAATAATGCTTTTCATGCACCCAGAGGACGTCGTGTTACGACTCAAACTCTAAGCAATAGGCTGCATGATGCGCAACTTCACTTCCGACGTCCATGGCGAGGTCCATCTTTCCAACCACGACACCATGCGGCGCGGTACATATGGGCCCAACAAAATACCGAATGGACTGCTCAGGATTGGTATCACGTTCTCTTCACCGTTGACTGTTGTATATGCCTTCAACCAGACAATCGTCGGAGATGTGTTAGGAGGCAATCTGGTCAGGCTGAACGCCTTAGACACACTGTCCAGCGCGTGCAGCAAGGTGCCCTGCTGTTTTAGTTTCGCATTATGTGGGACCGACGCACGCCGCTGGTGGTCATGGAAGGTGCCGTAAAGGCTGTACGATAGTGCAACCATATCGGCAGCATATTGGCGAGACATCCGTCTTCATGGACGACAAAAAATGGTTCAAATGGCTCTGAGCACTATGGGACTTAACATCAGTGGTCATCAGTCCCCTAGAACTTAGAACTGCTTAAACCTAACTAACCTAAGGACATCACACACATCCATGCCCGAGGCAGGATTCGAACCTGCGACCGTAGCAGTCCCGCGGTTCCGGACTGCGCGCCTAGAACCACTAGACCACCGCGGCCGGCTCATGGACGACAATTCGCGCCCCCATCGTGCACATCTTGTGAATGACGTCCTTCAGGATAACGACATCGCTCGACTAGAGTGGCCAGCATGTTCTCCAGACATGCGGAAATGATATTTACGTTGATCTCTATTCCAATTTTCTGTACAGGTTTAGAACTCTCGGAACCAAGGTGATGCAAAACTTTTTTTTGAGCCGGCCACTGTGGCCGAGCGGTTCTAGGCGCTTCAGTCCGGAACCGCGCTGCTGCTACGGTCGCACGTTGGAATCCTGCCTCGGTCATGGAAGTGTGTGCTGTCCTTAGGTTAGTTAGGTTTAAGTAGTTCTAAGTCTAGGGGACTGATGACCTCAGATGTTAAGTCCCATAGTGCTTAGAGCCCTTTGAACTATTTTTGAACTTTTTTTGTTGTGTGTATTTAACTTCGCGGCAGCAAGCCCTTCATTTCACCGCAATCGTCAGTTATCTAACAAGGAATCCCGTGAGTGCGAGGTCGCAAGTTCAGTCTTTAGTAAGGCTCATTTGAAAATGGCGTATGAACAACTATGACAGGAAAAATGCACTGAAGAGCCAAAGAAACTGGAACACCGCCTAAAATATAGTGTAGGGCCTCCGCGTGCACGCGGAAATGGCGCAACAAGATGTGGCGTGTACTCGAAAAATGTCTGAAGCAGTGCTGGAGGGAGCTGACACCATGATTCCTGCAGTGCTGTCCGTAAATCCGTAAGAGCACGAGGGGCTGGAGATCTCTTCTGAACAGCACGTTGCAGTGTGTCTCAGATATGCTCAATAATGTTAGTGTCTAGGAAGTTTGGTAGCTAGTAGGTGTGTTTAAGAGTGTTCCTGGAGCCACTGTGTAGCAATTCTGGGCATGTGGGATGTCGCATTGTCCTGCTGGAATTGCCCAAATCCTTTGGAATGCACAATGGACATGAATGGATGCATATGCTTACGTAATTACAGGGCCCCACAAGCTTACTGTTCCCTTGCTGACATGCAGAGTCCATAGATTCATGAAGTTGGCTCCATACCTATACACATCCATCCGCTCGATACAATTTGAAACGAGACTCGTCCGACCAGGCAACATCTTTCCAGTCGTCAACAGTCCGATGTTGGTGTTGACGTGTCCAGGAGAGGTGTGATGCTTTGCGTCGCGCAGTCATCAAGGGCACAGGAGTGGGTCTTTGGCTCCGAAAGCCCATTTCGATGATGTTTCGTTGAATGGTTCGCACGCTGACACTTGTTGGTGGCCCATCACTGAAATCCGCAGCAATTTGCGGAAGGGCTGCACTTCTGTCACGCTGAACGATTCTCTTCGGTTGTCGTTCGTTCTGTTCTTGTAGGATCTTCCTGATATTCACGGCACAGTAGTGAAATGGTTGTATATGGAAATCTCTACTTCATCGCTATCTCGGAGATGCCGTGCCCCATCGCTCTTGCACCGACTATAGCACAACGTTCAAAATCACTTCAATCTTCATAACCTGCCATTGTAGCACCAGTAACAACTGTGCCAAACACTTGTTGTATTATACAGGCGTTTCCGACCACGGCACCGTATTCTGCCTCTTTACATATATCTGTATTTGAATATGCACGCGTGTACCAGTTTCTTTCGCGCTTCAATGTATTAGCTGCTAATGACTCACCATGTGCATCAGGAGGACGACAGAAAATGTGTGTCCGGCAGGTGTAGAGATCAAGCTTCTTTGGGATGTATATATCGTTCTACGCAAAACGGACATTCAAGGAATGTTCAGAGCAAATCATTAACTCCCACCATGAACACAGAATGAAAAATGGCCTTTTCTGGCACACCAGCCCTTTGGCGCGACACTATCGATTACCCGGCTGTACTAGGATGTTTTCACCTGTTTTGAACTCGCCGGTGTTTTCGCGCTCGGGCAGCTGGTGTTGGACTCGCTACGAGGCGCAGGCACGTGCCAGCAGCGGCACGGCAGGTCTACCTCGTAAGGCGGTCGCGAGTTTGTCGTGGACCTGCGTGATGTCAACTCCGGGCGCTGTTCGTCGCATTGCCTTGGTGCCTGTTTTGTCGGAGAGACCCATCCCTAGAGACCATCTCGAACAACGTTCTCCATCGAAGGTGCAAGTGATTTTGGTGCCTTCGTTTCGTTGAACGATTTGCGTTGCAGCGAGTGTACTTGTTGCTTGGTTGCCCTAATGTACGTGTTGTTGAAGTAACAGCAGCCGGCAGAGTGTGTAACCGCATGGAGACCAGCAGTTACTATTTCTGTTTAAAAATCCGATGGTTGGATTACTATTAGCAAGCTGATTAGCTCGAAGGTGTGTGTGTGTTATATTTTTGGTTTTTTTGAGACAGTATTCAGCAGTTTGTGTATAACCTGTATAAGATTTTCAGTGTATTTTGATTGCCATCAAATCGACGACCCTCACTTCTATTGAAAGCACTTACTCAAGACTTGTATTCTGTAAAGCTAGTCATTTGTACGTAGGTCTTTATATACGTGCATTTATTTGAAAAACCTCACTCAACTACCAATAATGGCCGGTACTCTGTAAAAGGCAATCATCTGTACGCAGAACTTAATACGCGTGCATTTATCTGAATGCACTTATTCAGTATTAGTAAAGTGCAACTGATTCTTCATTTATTGGTATTGTTTATTGATCTCTTATATTACTTGATGTTTGATTGGTGTTTGCTGTGTCTTCTGCGGTCTGTTTGTGTTCCAATGTCTGCGAGTTGGGGTGTGTGGGAGCGGCGTCACGCTCTGCTTCGGTGCACAGAAGCTGTGACGAGCCGTCCAATGGGAAATGACTCCCGGTTGGGCCCCGGACTTTAGGTGTTGTTTTGGACGGCTGGTCTGCTGCTTCCGGCATTTTAAGTCACCTTTTGCCCAGGGCGCCCTGGCGTCACAGCCCGTTTGGTAAACATTTAACGTGTTCCATATATATATATATATATATATATATATATATATATATATATATATATAGGGTGAGTCACCTAACATTACCACTAGATATATTTCGTAAACCACATCAAATACTGACGAACCGATTCCACAGACCCAACGTGAGGAGAGGGGCTAGTGTAACTGTTTAATACAAACCATACAAAAATGCACGGAAGTATGTTTTTTAACACAAACCTACGTTTTTTTAAATGGAATAAAGTTTGCTTTTGTTTTCTGTTTAAAAGATTCGAAAATATGATCTGCTTCCTGAGGAAGATTTACGAAGTATGGAATTATGACCCTCTTAGTATTTCGAGCGCCATTCTCCTTCACATTCGTGCGCTTATTCTTGTAACTGATTTATTTACTGTTTTCGTGGTAATCGTTAGCTCTCGTTAACTTTTTTGTGTCTCTGGCTAACTTTTCTATGATGTTTAGCTCAGCCTTAATACTGACCCTACGACTAATCTTAGAAAATAGATTGCCAGCCAGAGTGGCCGAGCGGTTCTAGGCGCTACAGTCTGGAACCGCGCGACCGCTACGGTTGCAGGTTCGAATCCTGCCTCGGGCATGGATGTGTGTAATGTCCTCAGATTAGTTAGGTTCAAGTAGTTCTAAGTTCTAGGGGACTGATGAGCTCGGATGTTAGGTCCCATAGTGTTCAGAGCCATTTGAACCATTTTTTTTAGAAAATAAATTACGTTTTTAGCATTTGCAGACTTGGAGAAAGCTTTTGAAATGTTGACTGGAATACTCTCTTTCAAATTCTGAAGGTGGCGGGGTAAAATACAGGGAGCGAAAAGCTATTTACAATTTGTACAGAAACCAGATGGCAGTCATAAGAGTCGAGGGGCATGAAAGAGAAGCAGTGTTTGGGAAGGGAGTGAGACAGGGTTGTACCTTATCCCCGATGTTTCTCAATCTGTATATTGAGCAAGCAGTAAAGGAAACAAAAGAAATATTCGGAGTGGGAATTAAAATCCATGGAGAAGAAATAAAAACTTTGAACTGCGCCGATGACATTGTATTTCTGCCAGAGACAACAAAGGACCTGGAAGAGCAGTTGAACGGAATGGACAGTGCCTTGAAAGGAAGATATAAGATGAATATCAACAAAAGCAAAACGAAGATAATGGAATGCAGTCGAATTAAATCGGGTGATGCTGATGGTATTAGATTAGGAAATGAGACGCTTAAAGTAGTAAATGAGTTTTGCTCTTTGGGGAGCAAAATAACTGATGATGATGGTCGAAGTAGAGAGGATATAAAATGTAGACCAAGAGATGAATACACTAAGCAGATTCAGAAGGATGTAGGTTGCAGTAGGTACTGGAAGATGAAGAATCTTGCACAGGATAGAGTAGCATGGAGAGCTGCATCAAACCAGTCTCTGGCCTGCAGACCACAACAACAATAGCTCCGCCTTCCTGTCTTGCTCATTCAACAGGACTTTAAAAACTCCATATGTTAGACAGCGAAAGGTAGTATGTTTTTGGCTGTGTGGATGACAAGATTTACTGTGTATCAAAATATCTGTGTTGTCAATTTCGTACATACTTTGAAAGCATGGCGACCATCTTTCTTCGTAATATCTAGATCGATAAACTATGTTGAATTACACTGATTTTTACAAC
Organism: Schistocerca piceifrons; assembly: GCF_021461385.2. NCBI lineage: Eukaryota > Metazoa > Arthropoda > Insecta > Orthoptera > Acrididae > Schistocerca > Schistocerca piceifrons. The sequence continues at coordinate 386,492,238 of NC_060145.1, forward strand.
CACGACCTCATATCTACTATCCGTAAAATAATAGCAATTTTTCTCTAGTTTTGTCCCGTACGACCTGCTGTTGGAATATGTGACATTAAAATAAGACCTGTTTAGCAACTGCTCTTGATACTTAAGACTCTTTCTTTATTAGTTGCTAGTAATGCCTGAACGCACGACTTGCGGAAAAAATTTCAGGTTTAAGATCTCAAGTACAAAACGACAAGATGTTGGTCTAACAACTGCCTGTTGCGAAAACTGCCCGACGGATTTCTTTCGAGCTAACCATAACTTTCTGTAAAATATTCGCAACCACTTCCAGAGTTCACTGAAGGCTTACGGTTAAGCTTAGAATTAGAGACATCGCCAGTGGATTGCCATTTTGTTATCCACTTACGAACACTACTTTTGCAGGAATAGTAGTGAAGTTCAGGAATTGTTGATGAAAACTTTCTCGGCTTAAATGAACAAGTACGGATTTAAGTTTGCACTGCATACACTCTTTCATTCACAGAAAACGACATACTTTACCTGAAGAACTCAGAGAACAACGAAAAGAAAAAATTTACAGAACTTACAAGCAAGACCCGAGGCTGTGACAACTATAAATTGGAAAGGGAAGACGCTGAAAGTGCGAAATGTTTTGAGTTTTTGACAGACTATCCTCTGGGCCATCTTAATCACCAAATCTGAGGGGGGGGGGGGGGGATGGGGAGCTTCCCTTGTGAGCAGTTACAAAGAATACAGGACTGACATCACTGATACAGCCAGAAATAAAAGTCCTTGCATTTCCCTTTGTCTCTTTCGTTCTACTACGGGCTCCTCTATGTTACATGGTGTGAGCTAATGTTAGTGGTCGTTGGTGGTCTGATCCCTATCCTGACGCTACCCCCCCCCCTTACCCCTTATTTTTAGCACAATTTTCGCTGGATAACACATCATATGCGCGCGCGCGCACGCATGTGTGTGTGTGTATGTATGTGTGTGTGTGTGTGTGTGTGTGTGTGTGTGTGTGTGTGTGCGTGTGTGTGTGGGTGTGGGTGTCGTGCGAGAAATCTGGGATACCTAATATTTTGCTCAAATTCAGTAATATACGCCGAGAACAGTTGTGATCGTATCGTACTTCCCTGGGCCACAGTTTGGTATTAGCAGATAAGTTCCCGCTCATAGGCGATTATGTAACAATGGTTGAGAGTTTCATTTCGTAACTGATATATTGAATAAATAGTACAATCACGCCACGGCTTGTGCTCTCACCTGATAAGAGCAGGTCCTTATCTCTCCCTCCCCTAAACCTGTTACTGACCAACTGACAGACTGTTGTCCCTGCTCCATCTGTTAGGCTAAAATCAAGAGTAGAAATGGAAAACGTTCTTTGTGCCATTTTTTTTACAAAACGTGTTTTCTGTGCTATTGTATTTTCGTTACTCTGTAGCATGTTCCTGGACATGTTCCAAATGTCAAATCGTGAAGAAAATGTTTGAAATATGCATTACCAGATGGCACGCTTGAAGAGATAACATACAGGTATATGGTGTATGGGCACAGCATTTTGAGCTGTGACGGAGATTTTGCAACTATAAAGAAACAAAGAAAGGCTAGCAAGGCTTTTGTTCCGCAAGATCTCCACAAGATTGTTGAATCAGCTAAATCTATTAACGCATTCCATATAATTCCAATACGTACAACTGACTTCTTTGATTTTAAAGATGCTGCTGAAACGCCGTCGTCAATGCAGGCGTGTAACATTTCCCAATGCAGTTTGATCAAAGTGTTTCATACTCATCCACCTCAAAAATCTATAAAAAATTTCTTACTCTGAAACACAAGATTTGAAGAATATCACCGAATAAAAATAGCGAAGATCATCTGAAAGGCAAGCCATGTTTATCAGTGGCAAAATAGAGTGCCCAGATGACGATGCTGCAGTTCGTTCCTCAACATGTTATCTCAAGAATGGAGTTCTGTAGGAAACAGAAGTCAATACTGAGAGATTTTTTTCCTTGAGTTTGATTTATTTACTCTCAAGTAAAAAATTTAAATGATATAAGAAACGGTTTTTGTTGACTGCAGTTCTACTATTTAAATTACTACTGCTGTTTTACTGGACTTGTATCACCACAAAAAATGTAGTGACTCGGTATCAATGGCACTTGAAACCAAAACTTCATTAATGGCAATGAGAGCCAGCCAGTTTTCTAGAATCGCACCCAGAAAGCTTTTAATAAAATATTTATTTTATATTTTGTCTCATTACTTTTTGCAGTGATGAGGTGGGTAGCATAATTCTGTGGTATCAGAAAATCTTCTCATTTTTTCGATGTGAATAAGTTATGTAGAAAAACGTATACATTATTTTTGATTCCACTGCAAAATGTGAGATTTGGCGCCTTCAAATGTTCTCGGCACTATGTTCGAAAAGCTGTTTTGTTATACACCACATAGCCGCAGTATGTTTTCAGAAGAGAACAATATTCCTCGCAAGTCACAAATTAAGGAACAGAATATTAGCGACTTAACATCTCCTGAAAATATGTCTAGAACTATACAGAGTGAGTCACCTAACATTACCGTTGGATATATTTCGTAAACCACATCAAATACTGACGAATCGATTCCACAGACCGAACGTGAGGAGAGGGGCTCGTGTAGTAGGTTAATACAAACCATAAAAAAATGCACGGAAGTATGTTTTTTAACACAAACCTACGTTTTTTTAAATGGAACTCCGTTAGTTTCGTTAGCACATCTGAACATATAAAAAAATACGTAATCAGTGCCGTTTGTTGCATTGTAAAATGTTAATGACATCCGGAGATATTGTAACATAAAGTTGACGCTTGAGTACCACTCCTCCGCTGTTCGATCGTGTGTATCAGAGAGCACCGAATTACGTAGGGATCCAAAGGGAACGGTGATGGACCTTAGGTACAGAAGAGACTGAAACAGCACATTATGTACACATGCTAACACCTTTTTATTGGTCTTTTTTACTGACGCAAATGTACATTACCATGAGGGGTGAGGTACACGTACACACGTGGTTTCCGTTTTCAATTACGGAATGGAACAGAGTGTGTCCCGCCATGTCAGGCCAATAGATGTTCAATGTGGTGGCCATCATTTGCTACACACAATTGCAATCTCTGGCGTAATGAATGTCGTACACGTCGCAGTACATCTGGAGTAATGTCGCCGCAGGCTGCCACAATACATTGTTTCATATCCTCTGGGGTTGTAGGCACATCACGGTACACATTCTCCTTTAACGTACCCCACAGAAAGAAGTCCAGAGGTGTAAGATCAGGAGAACGGGCTAGCCAATTTATGCCTCCTCCACGTCCTATGAAACGCCCGTCGATCATCCTGTCAAGGGTCAGCCTAGTGTTAATTGCGGAATGTGCAGGTGCACCATCATGCTGATACCACATACGTCGACGCGTTTCCAGTGGGACATTTTCGAGCAGCGTTGGCAGATCATTCTGTAGAAACGCGATGTATGTTGCAGCTGTTTGGGCCCCTGCAATGAAGTGAGGACCAATGAGGTGGTCGCCAATGATTCCGCACCATACATTTACAGTCCACGGTCGCTGTCGCTCTACCTGTCTGAGCCAGCGAGGATTGTCCACGGACCAGTAATGCACGTTCCGTATATTCACTGCCCCGTGGTTTGTGAAACCCGCTTCATCAGTAAACAGGTAGAACTGCAACGCATTCTCTGTTAATGCCCATTGACAGAATTGCACTCGATGATTAAAGTTATCACCATGTAATTGCTGATGTAGTGACACATGAAACGGGTGAAAGCGGTGACGATGCAGTATGCGCATGACACTACTTTGACTCAGTCCACTGGCTCTCGCAGTGTCCCGTGTACTCATGTGTGGGATCATGGCAACAGCAGCTAACACACCAACTGCACCCGCTTCTCCTGTGACGGGCCTGTTACGGACCCGTTTGCGTGCTGCGGCCATATCTGTTACACACAGTTGGCGGTAGATGTTTTGCAATGTGCGGCTCGTTGGATGCCCTCTGTCCGGATACCGTTCTGCATACACCCTGCAGGCTTCAGCTGCATTTCGTCGACACTCGCCATAGATGAGAATCATCTCCGCCTTTTCAGAGTTCGAATACACCATGGTCACAGTTCCTACAACACTACACTACCACAGACGTCTGGTAACATGGTGTACTACAGTTGGTCTGCGTGCGGAGACGAATGCAGAATAACAATAGCAGCAAGCGCTACATGCGGACACTACGACAGCTAGACCTAACCACAACAGTGCACTACAGCCACACTCGTAAACACGGTCGTCATCGTAAACATGTCCCTGCAGATGCTGTTCGCCGACCGTGGCCCGTGTTTGTTACAACACGCAACTGAACGTCGGAGGTTTCAATCGTCAACTTTAGGTTACAGTATCTCCGGATGTAATTAACATTTTACAATGCAACAAACGGCACTGATTACGCATTTGTTTATACGTTCAGATGTGCTAACAAAACTAACGTGGTTCCATTTAAAAAACCTAGGTTTATGTTAAAAAACATACTTCCATGCATTTTTGTATGGTTTGTATTAAACACCCTATATATATGCAGGGTGTTACAAAAAGGTACGGCCAAACTTTCAGGAAACATTCCTCACACACAAAGAAAGAAAATATGTTATATGGACATGTGTCCGGAAACGCTTACTTTCCATGTTAGAGCTCATTTTATTACTTCTCTTCAAATCACATTAATCATGGAATGGAAACACACAGCAACAGAACCTACCAACGCGACTTCAATCACTTTGTTACAGGAAATGTTCAAAATGTCCTCCTTTAGCGAGGATACATGCATCCACCCTCTGTCACATGGAATCCCTGATGCGTTGATGCAGCCCTGGAGAATGGCGCATTGTATCACAGCCGTCCACAACACGAGCACAAAGAGTCTCTACATTTGGTACCGGGGTTGTGTAGACAAGAGCTTTCAAATGCCTCCATAAATGAAAGTCAAGAGGGTTGAGGTCAGGAGAGCGTGGAGGCCATGGAATTGGTCCGCCTCTACCAATCCATCGGTCACCGAATCTGTTGTTGAGAAGCGTACGAACACTTCGACTGAAATGTGCAGGAGCTCCATCGTGCATGAACCACATGTTGTGTCGTATTTGTAAAGGCACATGTTCTAGCAGCACAGGTAGAGTATCCCATATGAAATCATGATAACGTGCTCCATTGAGCGTAGGTGGAAGAACTAAAATGAGCTCTAACATGGAAATTAAGCGTTTCCGGACACATGTCCACATAACATCTTTTCTTTATTTGTGTGTGAGGAATGTTTCCGGAAAGTTTGGCCGTACCTTTTTTTAACTTCCCGTATATATATATATATATATATATATATATATATATATATATATATATATATATATACAGTATTTGGTGTGGTTTACGAAATATATCCTGCGGTAACGTTAGGTGACTCACCCTATATATATACAGGGTGTTACCAAAAGGTACGGTATATATATATATATATATATATATATATATATATATATATATATTATTTGCTTGGAAACGAATTGTATTAAATTGTAACTTTATCTTGATTGCGTTATTTGGGTTGTTAACGAACTGGTGTGCGTTTCATTAATCACTTTCATACTGCAAATTATTGCCCTTTTTAAATAAATTATCTGAGCCACATTTCTTAAAATCACATTCTGATTGTAGTTTAGTGTTCCTTTAAGAATAGAAATCTCTGTGGCTCATCTCTTTAAAACAGTTTGAGATTGTAATTTGCTGCCTTGTATTAAAGATGGCCACGTGTTGATTGTCTCTTAGCTGTTTTATAAATATTGTCTTTGAATAAATTGTTAATTTATTGATTTGGTAGTTTTTGTGTTTAAGGAATGACATTATAGGGGCCTTGACCTTCCATGCTAATTGTACCCCTCATCCCGACTTCCTCAGTCACAGCCGCGAATTGATCATTAAGGTTCGCACCATCAAGATGGAAGACGAATTTCTTGGGAGTTACAAACCATGCAGATCGTTCAACTAGTTATCTACTTTTAAAGAATGCATACAGAATCTCACTGGTGTCACGTGGTGATGAGAACTGATGGAATGTGATGGCATGCAACCGATTTAGAAACAGTCTGTCTAGAGCTTATCGTGAAATGCGCTACCCTTCAAGGCGTAGCTGCAGATAGTACGAGAATATGTTTTATAGGCACAGAAGAAACAAACATCGAGAGGCTGCATTTGTCCATTGGTTCCAGATGGTATGAACTGCAATGTCACACTCTCTTTGGAGAGACAGTTTGCTCTAAGGGAGTATGATTTTCGTACACAGACCAGACACTTAGCAAAAGCAATTTTGACTAGCTATTGGCTAAAACCAATGCTCTTGCCATAGTTGCACTTCCCTTACGCCCAGTATCAGTTTCTTTCTTGCTGTGACGTAAATATTGCCTACTGCCCTTGCAACATCACGCATATACGAAAGAATCATAGGGGACAGAGCATCTCCAATTCCTCGCAGCACATTAAATAACTTACCAGCAAACTTAACCGTCCAGATTAACAGCCAGTATAATTGTATACGAATGCGTTAAGGTACTAGCGTTAACTGAGCTTGATAGATCTCTCTTGGTACCTTTAATTTCCAGGGTTTCTTTCATATACGTTTCCTGTTAAAACGCCGATTGGTCGGAGTTGAAAACAAATTCCTTACTGAACAATGGGATAAGTTTGTTTATTTCACCTACAAATTTTCGGGCCCATTCCGCAGTTTGCTGTGCATCGTCAGTGTGACGGTTTATTTGAGATTGTGTTACAGTCGTGCCAAGCTTCACGTGTGCAGCTCATGCAGTCCGCGTGCGTCCAAGGCCCTGTCTGTCATTCGGCTTTGCTCGGTCGTTCTCGGAAATACCAGGAACACTGCGACGTTTTATTTCATTTAACATTGCGGTGAGGTATTTTGCGGTCGGGATAACTCTCTTGAGTGCGGCAGAATCGTGGTGTCGCTCTTTGTTCGTGGTATGAAGGATTTTCACAGCTCCAGTGGCTGTTTTTACATATAGAGGCAGTCTAGTGATCTATCGTTGCAATCCTTTAATATGAATGGGAATAAAAGAAAAGAATGAGAATTCGCAAATCACATACGCGACGAGGTCTGTTTATTTGCTATGAAACGACATTATAGTACCATGCAGAAAGAATTTAAACTTTTAGACGACAATGAAAGAGCAAAAAATTATAATGATCGTTCGGTACATCGAGACACACTTTGAGCTAAATTTGCAGGTATGAAGCATTTGAAGAAACTGTTGGCGAGAAAAGCAAAACTTCTGAACTCACACCTGTTGTTCCATTTTCAGTGGCAACAGTTTTCATTGGAAATGAACCATGAGTATGGAGACTTCATATGTTTTGCAAAGTGTGTTAAGTCAGGGAGCTAGCCTGGAACGATTTCTCCATTTGAATCTCGCTATAGTTGAATTCATGAAGGAAAAGGAATGCAGAAACGAAAATTAGAGCATCCGGAATGGACTGCAGACTTTGCATTTTAAGGGGGCTTGACTGCACACAAGATAACTTCTTTCTGATTTGGTGGGGATGCATTTAAAAAAGGAAATCGCCTCATAGAAGGGACGCATTTTGACAAAGACAATCCAGTTCCCTAAGATCAATGGCGCTAAAGAAAGTGCGAGGTTTGAAGAATTCATTGTGGCCTTACTAGAATTACGACCATAGTTCTATACAGATTTTGAGTACACCGTCAGGCTTACATCTGTCTTCGAGACCGTTTGCCGTTTCAGTTGAAAGTGTCCCTGTGCATGATCTGATGTAACTGACTGACCAGCAAAAAACTCTCTAGCATGTCTACATTGCTTCTCTCATGTAGATTTTCCAAGTCTCCATAGTGAGGTTGCAAAAGCGCTACAATATTTTTATCGAAATATTTGTGTGAAAAACCTTTATTCGATTATGAAACTAGATAAGCCATGGTTATGTGGATACTTGAGTTCGAAAGTCTGCGAATTTTCTGCGTCTGTCCGTATGTCAACAGTTTGTACCAGGCACACCAAAAATAGCTAATTAATACCAAAAACTTGTTTTATTTGTGATCTGTGATATTGAGAAATGTGAAATATAAAACAAAGACAAATGCCGTACGACTGCACTGCCATTTACATGTGTTGCGTTCGCTGTTTTCCCCTCTTCCCACTCCTCGCGCTCAGACAGCGCGGCGGGGTGAAGGGGGAGATGTGAAACGAGGCTGAGCGCTTTGGTATTCGGACCCGGGCAAGAACTGTGAGGAGCTGAAATCTTAGCCACCCCTGTTTTTATGTCTTCCAATTCTGCACACTGTTTGAAGTTATGCAACCATCCACTGCTTCCCTCTATATCACTGTAATCAATGTTCTGCGCAATTTGATGTGCATAAACTAGTAGGTCAGTGTGACACACATACTGTAAATTGATTCGAGCATCCTTGAAAGGTGTGGACACCAGTGTTTGTAAAAATAGTGCCTCGCATTTATGCACTTCACAGTCATATTCCTGTGAACTTATCCCAAATCTGTTCATAATACTTTTTTTTACTACACTGTGGATGACCTTCCATTTACGGAACTATGTTTTGTACCCCTTCCTTGGACAATAATTGTCCTTTTGTGTGTTTCATTGGAGACGGGATTTGTGGCTCTCTGTCTGACAAGAAAGATGAACCACATGGCTTAATACGTGTTTCAATACCGCTTTCACTTGTTAAGCACATATTGCCATTATTGTCTGCACTGATGAGTGTATACGATACCATACATTCCACTGACACATCAGGAAAAACTATTTCATCTGCCACCTCTTTCTCACTCTCCGAAATTTCTTAGGTTCCTTTCTGATGAAGTATCAACTTTGGCAACGGTTGTAGATATAATGTAATGTTTGTTTTGTTTACGTTGCCACTGCGCTGCTTTTTATCAACAACACTAGCACTGTAGAACTATTGTGAGTTACTGGTCAACGAAGCAGTTCAGCTACGCTCTGTAGCCTGATGCTGTGCTCGCCATTGGATACCTGCAGTCCCGCCCTTTTGCAATTAGCAACCAATACTATGGTTGCATGGTAGACAATATGTGGTGCATCGAATGCCGTAAACATCACTCGCCTTTTGCAGTTTCGCACTCAAGGGGTTCCTTGTAAAGGATGGAAGTCGTGTATGCCACCTGTCCGTGAATTGTGTAAACTGTGTGTGATTACATTTAAACTCTGTTTGTATTGCATTTTCTGAGGCGGATATTGGGAACCAACCCTGCATTTGCCTAACGGAGCATGGGAAACCGCGTAAAACTCGCACACGTGGCGGCCGGCGCAGCATCCACTGTCGTGAAGGCACCCCGCGTATTCGATCCGCATCTGGCTCACGTACCTGTGTCACAAGCTAGCGCGCATGCTATCAGGTAATAACGTCAAATGTAATGTAATAAAATAAAAAATATCGCAAATGTGCCTTTCAAACGCTTGAAAGTAAACACAATTTTACGCCAACGACTTATATTTTCAGTGCTTTAAAAACACTGCAGAATCAAGCGAACAACATCGTAAACAACACGAAACTTATTTCCGAAGTCCTGCACAGTGCTTTTGCGCGACCGCTACGATGATGGGTGATCAAATTGTCAGTTGTGAGCGAGACCTTAGGTATGACGGTTGTATGTGTGTTTGCTGGTTTGTGTGGCAGTGTCTTAAGTAATACAGTTTTAAAATGGAAACTGAAACCGAGTCAGTTTCGATTACATGTAGTGACCAGCATTCCTACGCCAAAATCGAATCCGTAGATGGAAGAAGCCAATGAAAATTTAAAACGCTTTGAGAGTGGTGTGTGGGGGTAGTGTAGCAGATCGTAGCACAGTATCACGGTCATCTGCTGGTTTCTGTGAAGTTCGGATAAGCATTTAGAACAACCAAAGAAGAGGAAGGCCATCAACTGCTACAAACTACGCCTCTCAGGTTACAGTTAATGACATCTTGAGAGATGATCGAGGAAAAGCATGTGACGAAATTGCATATGAAGCCAGAATATCTGTCACTTTAGTTTACAGAATCATAAATGAAAAGCTAAAGATGAGAACAGTTGCTGCCAGATGGGTTTCGCATTATCTGACTGAGGAACAGAAAGCAGGTCGCAAAAGAATAGCAGAAGAATTGCTACAACGTTAACGAACACAAGGTGAGGAGCGTCTGAAAAGGATTGTTGCACTTGATGTAGCCTGGATGCGAAATTTTGAGCCAGAACTGAAGTCTAAGTAATCAATAAGGAAAAGTTCCGACTCTCCAAGCCTGAAACATTCCGCCGCCAACGATAAAAGAGGAAACTACAAGCTGTTCCTGCACAATATTTTGGGACCGAAAATTCGTCATAGAAGGTCTAACATGGCTGCAGTTGATGTCCTCATTTTGCACGACAGTGCAAGACCGCATATTGCCCTTCCAGTGAGAGAAACGCTCGACAAACGTGGATGGAAAATAGCGTCTAGTTCACACACACAATACAGTCCTAATACGAGACCACCAGACTTTGATTTGTATCCCAAATTGTAGGAACAATTTGAGTAGTCAGACAGCTCAACAATGAAGGTTTCGTGTTCGGTATACAGAAGTTGCCAAAACGTTGGGATGTTGTCATAAGCAAAATGAAGATTATTTTGAAGGTCTGTACAGGTATTTTGTAGCCGAGCGGATCTAGGCGCTACAGTCTGGAACCGCGCGACCGCTACGGTCGCGGGTTCGAATCTTTATTCGGGCATGGATGTGTGTGATGTCCTTAGGTTAGTTAGGTTTAAGTAGTTCGAAGTTTTAGGGGACTGATGACCTCAGAGGTTAAGTCCCATAGTCCTCAGAGCCATTTGAACCATTTTTGTACAGGTATTTTGTAAAATAAATTATTTCTTGAATTCTGTCCTAGAATGTGCAAAAATTTTGAAATGACCATTGTATAATTAATTTCAGTTCAAAACTGCTAGCTGTTAAAGTTTCCCAGAAAATCGAGGAACAGCACATGATCGACATCATGTGTTATCCGTGTAAACTGCCTCTGGTCACACTTATTTATAATTTTTCATATTAGCCAGGTAATGACCCTTCTGGAGCCACAAAGTAGTTTGAAAAATAATGCCTTACAGAAGTACCACACGTATTAGCTGTGACTCCAATAGACCGACAGCTTTGAACGGCGTTCGTCACACGTTCTCGATCCATACACACCCACTCTTTCTTACCACATTATGTGAATTACGACATCCTTTTATAATTATATCAGAAAATCCGACATCCATGTCCATAGGACGATAATAAATTCGCCGCTTATTACACAAATTTCCAGAAATGCAATCCACAACTCGACGCGCACGACATACCCTGAGAATATAAACAGGCAATTTCATTGGCACTTTTATCTTGCGCAGTCCTTGTTATTATGTACAGTATTTATTGCATTATCGTTCTTTATTCTACATCTACATCTCCACTTACAGTGTGTGGCGGTGGCGGAGGGTACACTACTGGCCATTAAAATTGCTGCACCAAGAAGAAATGCAGATGATAAACGGGTATTCATTGGACAAATATGTTATACTAGAACTGACATGTGATTACATTTTCACGCAATTTGGGTGCATAGATAGTGAGAACCATCATCTGGCCATTATAACGGCCTTGATACGCCTGGGAATTGAGTCAAACGGATAGCGTGTACAGGTACAGCCACCCATGCAGTTTCAACACGATACCACAGTTCATCAAGGGTAGTGACTGGCGTATTGTGACGAGCCAGCTGCTCGGCCACCATTGACAAAACGTATTCTATTGGTGAGAGATCTGGGGAATGTGTTGGCCAGGGCAGCAGTCGAACATTTTCTGTATCCAGAAAGGCCTGTACAGGACCTGCAACATGCGCTCGTGCATTATCCTGCTGAATTGTAGGGTTTCGCAGGGATCGAATGAAGGGTAGAGCCACGGGTCGTAACACATCTGAAATGTAACGTCCACTGTTCAAAGTGCCGTCAATGCGAACAAGAGGTGACCGAGACGTGTAACCAATGGCACCCCATACCATCACGCCTGGTGATACGCCAGTATGGCGATGACGAATACACGCTTCCAATGTGCGTTCACCGCGATGTCGCCAAACACGGATCTGACCATCATGATGCTGTAAACAGAACCTGGATTCATACGAAAACACAACGTTTTGCTATTCGTGCACCCAGGTTCGTCGTTGAGTACAGCATCGCAGGCGCTCCTGTCTGTGATGCACTGTCAAGGGTAACCGCAGCCATGGTCTCCGAGCTGATAGTCCATGCTGCTGCAAATGTCATCGAACAGTTCGTGCAGATGGTCGTTGTCTTGCAAACGTCCCCATCTGTTGACTCAGGGATCGAGACGTGGGTGCACCATCCGTTACAGCCATGCGGATAAGATTCCTGTCATCTCGACTGCTAGTGATACGAGGCCGTTGGGATCCAGCATGGCGTTCCGTATTACCCTACTGAACCCACCGATTCCCAATTCTGCTAACAGTCATTGGATCTCGACCAACTCGAGCAGCAATATCGCGATACGATAAACCGGAATCGCGATAGGCTACAATCCGACCTTTATCAAAGTCGGAAACGTGATGGTACGTATTTCCATCACGCAACGCCAGTCAACTGCTGTTTGTGTATGAGAAATGGGTTGGAAACTTTCCTCATGTCAGCACGTTGTAGGTGTCGCCACCGGCGCCAACCTGGTGTGAATGCTCCGAAAAGCTGATCATTTGCATATCACAGCATCTTCATCCCGTCGGTTAAATTACGCGTCTGTAGCATGTCATCTTCGTGGTGTAGCAATTTTAATGGCCATTAGTGTAAATCGTGTGCCTCTGTCACTCCCCCGTTTTCATGATCCAGTCGCGAATGGTTCGCGGGAAGAACGATTGATGGTTAGGCTCTCTGTGGCCTCGAATCTCTCTAATTTTATCTTCATCGTCTTTTCGCGAGATGTACGTAGGAGGAAGCGACATGCTGGCTGACTGTACTACGAACGTGAATTCTCGGAATTTGAACTCTAGACTATACCGTGATGGCATAACTCCTGTTTTGCAGCGATTGCCACTGGCGTTGCCTGAGCATCTCCGTGGTGCTTTCGTGCTTACTAAATGAACCTGTAACGAAACGTTCTGCTCTTCTTTGGAGCTTCTCTGCCGGCCGCGGTGGCCGAGCGGTTCTAGGCGCTTGAATCCGGAACCGCGCGACTGCTACGGTCGCAGGTTCAATCCTGCCTCGGTCGTGGATGTGTGTGATGTCCTTAGGTTAGTTAGGTTTAAGTAGTTCTAAGTTCTAGGGGACTGATGACCTCAGATGTTAAGTCCCATAGTGCTCAGAGCCATTTAAACCACTATGGAGCTTCTATACTTTTTCTATCAATCCTGTCAGGAGTGGCTCCAAGACTGACGAACAATATTCGAGTATTGGTCGAAGCAGCGTTTTGTATGTTACTTCCTTTGTTGATAGACTACATTTTCCGTGGATTCTGCCAATGGATTTCAGCGTGGCATGTGCTTTATTAGATAACAAAATTCATGCGAGTTTTGTTCCCATTTTTATAGCTCTGTTTTCAGTTTCCACTACCAAATTACCCTTTCTTCTCACACAGCTATGCTCTTCAAAGTGATTGTTTATTAGTCTGTGACTCTTATGTACAGAATCCTTATTATTCCATTCCAATTTTTCAATTACCTCGTGACATCAGCCCTTCATCCAGTCTTCTCTAGTTGGATTATAACAAATGAAGCACAGATTCTCCAAATGAACCGAGCGAGGTGGCGCAGTGTTTAGACTCTGGACTCGCATTCGGGAGGACGACGGTTCAATCCCGCGTCCGGCCATCCTGATTTAGATTTTCCGTGATTTCCCTAAATCGCTCCAGGCAAATCCCGGGATGGTTCCTTTCAAAGGGCACGGCCGACTTCCTTTCCCATCCTTCCCTAATCCGATGAGACCGATGACCTCGCTGTCTGGTCTCCTTTCCTAAAACAACCAATCTCCAAATGATATTACCATTTTCTTGCCTTGTGCACGGCTTCCAATAGCTACTTACCGTTTTCTTCTCAAATCGCTGTGTTCTGCGCTCCCCCAAGTGACTGTTTATTAGTTTAAGTGAAATATCGGTGTTACCTTATTTCAAGTCTCGTTTTCACCTCGTGTCATCAATCCTCCATCCATTCTTCTGCGGATCGATTGTAACCAACGTAACTATCTTAGGTGGTTGCATACATTCAGTGGCACAGAGTTCAATCCGAATAGGAAACTGAATTTTGCAAAGTAGTACATTCCCCATTCGCACAAACCAAAATGGCAATATTGCACTAACGAGCACGAGAATGAAGTCCCAACCTTCTTCGTTCTCCACAACTTTTATAGTTGAATTTTACCGGTCTCTTTGTTGTGGTAATTGCAGAAGCCATTAAAGACCTTCTTTCTCATCCAGCTTCTGTCAACAGTTTGCATGAAAGGAAGATATCATTTGGCTACCGTCGTCAGTAGAAGGTTACACACAGCTTTCAGGCTCAAAGAAGTCACTGATTCACGTTCATATTATTTCACATAATCCCTTCTTACTTCTGTAATACCTCAACAAGAAAAATGGTTCAAATGGCTCTGAGCACTATGGGACTTAACATCTGAGGCCATCATTCCCCTAGAACTTAGAACTACTTAAACCTATATAACCTAAGGACATCACACACATCGACGTCCGAGGCAGGATTCGAACCTGCGACCGTAGCGGTCGCGCGGTTCCAAACTGAAGCGCCTAGAACCGCTCGGCCATACCGGCCGGCACCTCAACAAGAAGTATTTTCTTCTTCCAAATCTAATTACTGTCACAATAAGCATTTAATCATTCCACATCATAACGTTTACCGTGGGACTGATCAATGGAAAACGTAACTAACGAACTAACATTCTACTTTCATATTCATCATACTAGTTTTACAGTTGATGTTATTCATGTGAGAATCACACCTGCGTCTTCTGGGAGCATAACGGATTGTGGCGTAAAATGGAAAGTTGCAGCCGGCTGCTGTGGCCGAGCGGTTCTAGGCGCTTCAGTGTGGAACCGCGCGACCGCCACGGTCGCAGGTTCGAATCCTGCCTCGGGCATGGATGTGTGTGATGTTCTTAGGTTAGTTACGATTAAGAAATTCTAAGTTCTAGGGGATTGATGACCTCCGATGTTAAGTCCCATAGTGCTCAGAACCATTTGAACCATTTTGAAAAGTTACAGTTGCGCCACAATGATTCGATCAGTTCATTAAAGGCACATTTTGACATCGTAGCATGACAACAGCACAGGTGGGTTGGTGATTGCGCATTTCTGCCTTGTCAAGTCTTGTGTTATCAATGAAACGAACCTGCTGTTTCACTGGGAAAATGACGGCAAAAGTTCAAGTGGGAGATAGGCCGGAGCGATCGTAGTGCTTCTAACTCTAGATACCCGGGGATTCCGTAACTGTGAATGAATGGCGAGCTATCTGCTAATAGAAGCACAAATGTACTTGTCTGAAAACAGACGCTAGTATGGGGGGCTCAAGGTCGAAAGCCGCAGGCCAAAGTTTGAATGATTCTACTATATTAAATGAGTCTTAAGCCACCAGTGAACTGAATGATTTTCATTTATCATTGTTTCGGTTAATAAATCGTTGGCGCACAAATTAGAAGACATGACCTGTCAAGATGAGAACTACTGACTTCAAACGGAAATGTCGAACTCTGTCATTCAGTTCATTGATTAACAGTTGTAGTTTTTCTTTCAGATCTCTAACGTTCTGATTAACGGACCTCCATGCTGAATCTGAACGTTAAAAGAAATTTTGTGCACATGTAACATTACGCAATACCACGTAATCAGGAAGTATGTCGGTAATTTTTTGTGCATCGTCATAAATATTATTAATATTAGCAGTCGTTCAGCTGTTACTTCAGTTATGTTTGTCATTTAGGGATCCGGTAACATCTGATAGCTGCGGTCCCAAAAAGTCTCTGGATACATTTTTCGTATACAAGTTGCATGAGGAGACTATAATATCGAGAGAGTTGCATCAGATCCTTCTCATGTCTATAGATAGAGATTTTTTTTTTGCCCATATCCTCGCGTGTGTTGCTTGTGTGCTACCAGTCTCTTCGAAGAAAGTGTCTCGTTTACGTGAATATGCCTTTTTCTTTCTTTATTATGTTACAAATAAGTGGCTACCTGAAGCATTTCCACATGCTTGCTTCATCATGTAATCTGCTGTGGTGATTGAAACGAGTGAACGTGAGTTTTTGTGAAAGCAGCCAGTGGCTGTCTGCTACTGCAGTTTCGTCTGCTCTTCCAGTTTTGCCAATAGTTTTAGAGGAAATGGAAAGACAGATGGGTCTAACTTGGTCATCGGAGCCGGTGCAATAACAAGACGATTTGGTTGGCAGGTAGAGAAGTCCGCATCTTTGGTGGTCTCCTCTCCACGGGGATGGTTGGTCTGGGTGCTGGAAGCGTTGCTGTTCCGCCGGTGTTTGGTGAGTGCGGGCGGATCTACGGGGAATTTGAAATATTTAAGGTGCGAATTTCCATTCATTTCATTCTGGGAATCTGGGACAAATCGTATTGGTCAGAATAGGAATAAATTTCGGGTGACATTTTAGCACTCTGGGCTCAAACAAAAATGGGTTAGATTCCCAGGCCAATATAGTAGGAGATTCATTGTAAATAAATAGCGAATAGTTATAAAACGGAACAGCGAGAACCGCGAGTTTGAATTTCACTTCGTTCTTGAGTTTGGAACTTGAAAAGTCGGTGGCTTTGCACGGCCACACTGCCACGTGGTTGATGGGGTTCATTCTTTGGTAGCTCATAGTAAACGTGTGCACATTCGGTGCGTGAGTATCGGATGTAGCGCGTTTTTAAATCTTACTGAAATTTCCGTTGTAAATCGATACTCTTTCATTACGTGTTTCATGGTTTCAACCATGTGTGACCAGAGTTAAACTATACTGCGTTATTTAATCAATCTATAATATAGCATATATTTGCTTAGCTAGATTATTTGGTGTTTCGACAATTGGCCAGTTTAAAGTATTTTCGCGATTTGTGGTACGTGATCACATATACAATATTTCATGCGTTAAAGATTGGAATCGCACTCCCAGTCCTTACATGGAGAGTAAAGTTAATGCTTAAAGTAACGGGGGTTGAGATGACTGAATGCTATCTTCCGCTGCACTAGTAAAATGAATGCTCCAGCCAACTTAAACGTAATCGTTTCACATGGCGTACCCTGCTTTCGGAACTTTGAACGGTAGGAAGAATCGTCTGGAAAGTGGTTAGATATGAGGAAATCAGGGACAGATAATTGCGATGTCTAATATAAACCCTTTTCAAGTTTCAAATGTTTTCTTGTGTTTTCCAGCGTTAATTGATACGACGTTGTATTGTGTTTTGAATTTGTGGTTTGAACAAAATGGTTCGAATGGCTCTGAGCACTATGGGACTCAACTTCAGAGGTCACTAGTCCCCTAGAACTTAGAACTAGTTAAACCTAATTAACCTAAGGGCATCACACACACATCCATACCCGAGGAAGGATTCGAATCTGCGACCGTAGCGGTCGCGCGGTTCCAGATTGTAGCGCCTAGAACCGCTCGGCCACCCTGGCCGGCATTGGTTTGAACAGTTTTGTGTGATTTTATATGCTTCTGATTTTGGGGGAAATTTTCATGTCTTTTGTGTATTGTATTATTTTGTGGAGTAAATGGTAGGAGATCTGATAGGCATTAGTGGTTAACATTGTGCTTGCGTGTACTGAATTTAAATTTTGAGTGTGTAAGCACTATTAAATGTCGACGTGATTTTGGGGATTTGTTTTATGAATTCCCACCACTTGGGTGGAGGATGCGCATCGATTACCATAAGGGGTTAGTGTTGAGAGGATAAGTTTTTAAGAATGCGTGGTGAGGAGTGCAACGAGGCTGAGTTATTTCAAGTTCTTTGATGAGGGAAAACTGCGACCTGAGAATGATAAACTCAATGGGAGCCATGGTGTCTCGCTGTCAGAGAATCAAAGTAACGAGGTTCTAATAAATACGAGAGGGAAATGTTTGACGCTGAAGGTGCCTCAAAGGCAGATAAGGAAGATTTGTCTCGAGCCCAGAAGGAAAAAAAAAGAAGATTTTTTCGGACTCGGCTGGGGCAATTAACGATTCTGAATATGAGTTTAGGCAGGACTGATGTGTGTGTCTTATCTAGCAACGGTCAGACTGAGTAAGAGCCCACCTCAAAGCTAAGATTATAGAAGTTCTATCTGTTGAATTCTCTAGTGCATATCCCAGTTTCTAGCACTTATTTCATTAGTGTAACATGAAGTATGACATAAGATCTTCGAATATTCAAAGGAAACCTTACGTTCCAGCATCGTTAACGTCTCCATGTTTCTGAACTGTTTATGTTCAGTACATTTCTCAGACATGGTGTGCCATTTCGCTGCATGTACATGGCACTTTGTAAACAATAGCCACTCTCAAACTTTTACAGTTTGTTCGTGAAGGCTGTATTTCTTTAATTTCCCTTGACAGATAAAACACTGATCTTCCGCATGTATGTCCACTGCCAAGTAACATAGCTCCATGAAACTTCGACCGAAGCACAGAAAGAACTGCAGCAGTATAGTACAGGAGGTAACTGAAATGGTTACAGGCACTCAGATTGCTGCCGTGTTCCCTTACTTTAGGAGGACATTTGGCAACGTACAGCACTACCGTTTTTTCTTTCTTTAAAAAAAAAAATCAATACGAGGTTATCGAGCATCACACCAGATTTGCGACTGGACTCTGGAATTCCTTGCAGATGGGACAGAATTCAACACTTACCTCTTAAAGGAACAAAATTGACAGATGTTAAGATAATTTCCAGAGGACCCCAAGTATGTGTGATTGGACTGTCATTGTTTACAATGTATATAAATGACATAGTAGAAAGCGTCGGATGCTCCTTAAGACTGTTCGCAGATGATGCGATTGTCTATAACAAAGCAGCAACGCTGGAAAGCAGAATCGATTGGCAGAATGACATGTAGAAGATTGGCGAGTCGTGAGCTGCGGCAGTTGACAGTGAACGAAAATCAATGTGACATATTGCGCACGCATGGGAAAAGAAAGCCACTACTTTACAACTACACTATTGATGAGAAACTGCTGGAAACAGTACCTACCGTAAAATATCTACGAGTAACTAACCAGAGCGACCTTAAGTAGGATGACCATATAATAGAAATAGTAGGAAAAGTGAGTGCAAGCCTGAGATTTATAGGGAGAATCTTGAGGTAAGGTAACTAATCAACGAAGGAAGTGCCTTACAAGGCGCTTGCTCGACTAATTCTTGAGTATTGTTCATGAATAAGTGATCCTTACCAGGAGTGGTAGTAGAAACAGAGAAGATCCAACGACGAGCGAGGAGTTGCTCAACAAATTTAAGTGGTAGACGCTACAAAAGAGAACTTTACTATTGGAATATAAAGAGAGCACTTTCCGCGAAGCGTCGGACAACATACTCCTTCCTCCCACGTACATCTCGGGTAATGACCACGACGAGAAATTTCGAGAAATTAGAGCCAGTACAGAGGCTTGCCGACAATCATTCTTCCCCCCGCGTCATTCGCGAATGGAACAGGGTAGGGATGATCAGTTAGTGGTACCAGAAATATTCTACGCCACACACCATTAGGTGGCATGCAGACTGTGATGTAGATGTAGAATGAGACGAACAGAAATGGCACTTTTATTCAAAGACAATAATTACATTGAAGTCGCCGCGATTTCTGAAGGTCTGCTGGACATTACGAAAGACGGGACATGGTTCTCAATAGGGTGTGTTATCGCTACATATGGCAATGTATGCTCTGCAACGCGCTCCCATGCTGTCCACAAGGTTGGCAAGTAGTTATTGTAATAGGGTGTCCCTGTTTATTCTACCAGCAACCATTCGTTCATGTACACGAAATGGGTCAAATGGCTCTCAGTACTATGGGACTCAACATCTGAGGCCATCAGTCCGCTAGAACTTAGAACTACTTAAACCTAACTAACCTAAGGACATCATGTGGACGTGATGCAATATGTATGATGGGTAGGTTGCTCAGTAAGTGTCGCTGTTTCTTTCGCAAAGCTGGTCGCAGATGATGCTCAAAAAACGAACAGTAATACTGTGCACTTACGGTCTGCCGTGCTCTCCGTTGTTCCTGTTTCGAAATCATAGTGACACCGTTACGCTAGACCGCTCGCTCACAAGTGACTGTTTTTGCCTCGATTGCGCGCACGCCGGGGACGTGGGGACGGGCAAGTCCATTTGCTCGGAGGTAAGGTAGGTATGTCAACGACGTGTGATATCAACAACAATAGTAGTTTCCATTGCATAGTGTCTCCACAGCCGTGTTGCTACTATTTAAGTTCCAAGCTACGTATATGTAATCACTGATATGTCTGTGCTAGCCATACGCTTAATAGATAAAAATAAACATGATCTGCCCACAACTTCTCAGCGATTCGAATATTGTACACATACATTGTGATTTTACTTTTTGAGTTATCTGGGAGGATTGTATCCAACCATGAATAACCTCTGCAAAGGACACAATAAGTCAAATGTTTCTTGAGCTTTTGACGCGTACCAAACCCCCAGAAAGCGGAATACTGGCGACGATTAGGATATTATGCAGTTTGTCAGTAGCTAGCAAGAGGATAAATACATGTCAGTGCCTCTTCACGATGAAATTTACGCAATAGGTCTCCTAAGCTTTTCGGTCAGTCGGCCTCTGATAGGATGATCGTACTAATTTGTTTAATGTTGCATGGGGACTTAATTAAATAAATGAAAATAATTTTTTATTTTTCGTAGCTGTATGTCCGATTACGCTGTGTCGTAAACGGTTGGCCCTGACTAGTTTTTGTACGCAATCTGACTGCATAGAACAACAACAAAGAATGAAATGAAACTTTTCGTTAACACAATTAATTAATTAAGTCCCCAGCAACTATAAAATCTACGAAACCCAAGCACAAGTATAACTGTTCTGTGTGTGGAAGTATGACTCAACGTACACATCTGGCACGGTTCTTCTTCAATAACACAAGAAATTTTAAATATCATTTATACTGAAGTAATTGAAGAAAATAGAAATACCATAATTACGTAAGAAAACCAGAATTACGCTCTAATCCAAGAACACAAGCCACATGCTTTGTTGACTGAACCTGTAATGACGCATTATTCAAGACACTGAAACAATGAAAAAAAAGGGATTTTTTTTTACCTTCATATATATTGACGAAAAGCACTCTGATCATTACAATATCTCCATTCGAACAACATCTGCTGTCTAGCCCATCAAACAACTGCATAAAACATGGAACAAGCAGTCCCTACTACAACATCTCAACACCGACTCACTACTACCACATCTCGATAAGCACTCTCCACCACGACTTCTCGACAAGAACTTTTCACTACGACATCTCAGCAAACACAGACTACTACGAGTTCTCGACAAGCACTCTCCACTAGCACATCTCAACAAACACTGCCAGTCGAGGCGGCGGAACAATACTCTCTAGCGCGATCTCTGGCGCTGTGGCTCAGTGTAGCCACCTTTCATATGCCCTTCCTCCACGGGCCAGAATTTGATGGTATTTCTGCCAGCATTGGTGGTGAAAATACCACCAAATTCGTTCACAAAAATTCAGACAAAAATAAAAGATAATACGTAAATATCACATCATTAGATAAAATTTTGGCTTTGCACTGACCTTTCAATAACCTAATAAAAATACAATAAGCAATACAAATTCTTTCATACATGTGACTTTACAGAATAGTTTACACAATACACAAAAAATCAGTTTATACAAATGTTCACATAAAATGCTTTGAATGATTAAAAAAAAAAAAAAAAAAAAAAAAAGCAAGTAGTTGATAGTTCCAGCAGTAGCACCCAGCAATGGTCAACAGGTGCAAATACCAACAAGTGACATGATTTTAGTAGAAGCAGTCCATCAGTGGCACCCAGCAATGTTGAACAGGTGCAGACAGCAACGAGTGACATTATTTCAGTAGAGTCAGTTCCTTCAGTGGCACCCAGCAATGTTGAGCAGGTGCAGACGGCAACAAGTGACATTTCTCAGTAGAAGCAGTCCATCAGTGGCACCTAGTAATGTTGAGCAGGTGCAGACACCAACAAGTGACATCATTTCAGTAGAAGCAGTCCATCAGTGGCACCCAACAATGTTGAGCAGGTGCAGACAGCAACAAGTGACATCATCTCAGTAGAAGCAGTCCATTAGTGGCACCCAGCAATGTTGAACAGGTGCAGACACCAGCAAGTGACATTATCTCAGTAGAAGCAGTCCATCTGTGGCACCCAGCAATGTTGAACAGGTACACACAGCAACAAGTGACATCATTTCAGTACAAGCAGTCCATCAGTGGCACCCAGCAATGTTGAACAGGTGCGGACACCAACAGGTGACATCTTTTCAGTAGAAGCAGTCCATCAGTGGCACCCAGTAATGTTGAACAGGTGCAGACACCAACAAGTGACATCATTTCAGTAGAAGCAGTTCCATCAGTGGCACCCAGTAATGTTGAGCAGGTGCAGACACCAACAAGTAACATCATTTCAGTAGATACAGTCCATCAGTGGCACCCAGCAATGTTGAACAGGTGCAGACAGCAACGAATGACATTATTTCAGTAGAGTCAGTTCCTTCACTGGCACCCAGCAATGTTGAGCAGGTGCAGACGGCAACAAGTGACATTTCTCAGTAGAAGCAGTCCATCAGTGGCACCTAGTAATGTTGAGCAGGTGCAGACACCAACAAGTGACATCATTTCAGTAGAAGCAGTCCATCAGTGGCACCCAACAATGTTGAGCAGGTGCAGACACCAACAGGTGACATCTTTTCAGTAGAAGCAGTCCATCAGTGGCACCCAGTAATGTTGAACAGGTGCAGACACCAACAAGTGACATCATTTCAGTAGAAGCAGTTCCATCAGTGGCACCCAGTAATGTTGAGCAGGTGCAAATACCAACAAGTGACATGATTTTAGTAGAAGCAGTCCATCAGTGGCACCCAGCAATGTTGAACAGGTGCAGACAGCAACGAGTGACATTATTTCAGTAGAGTCAGTTCCTTCAGTGGCACCCAGCAATGTTGAGCAGGTGCAGACGGCAACAAGTGACATTTCTCAGTAGAAGCAGTCCATCAGTGGCACCTAGTAATGTTGAGCAGGTGCAGACACCAACAAGTGACATCATTTCAGTAGAAGCAGTCCATCAGTGGCACCCAACAATGTTGAGCAGGTGCAGACAGCAACAAGTGACATCATCTCAGTAGAAGCAGTCCATCAGTGGCACCCAGCAATGTTGAGCAGGTGCAGTCAGCAACAAGTGACATCATCTCAGTAGAAACAGTTCCATTACTGGCACCCAGCAATGTTGAACAGGTGCAGACACCGGCAAGTGACATTATCTCAGTAGAAGCAGTCCATCTGTGGCACCCAGCAATGTTGAACAGGTACACACAGCAACAAGTGACATCATTTCAGTACAAGCAGTCCATCAGTGGCACCCAGCAATGTTGAACAGGTGCAGACACCAACAGGTGACATCTTTTCAGTAGAAGCAGTCCATCAGTGGCACCCAGTAATGTTGAACAGGTGCAGACACCAACAAGTGACATCATTTCAGTAGAAGCAGTTCCATCAGTGGCACCCAGTAATGTTGAGCAGGTGCAGACACCAACAAGTAACATCATTTCAGTAGATACAGTCCATCAGTGGCACCCAGCAATGTTGAACAGGTGCAGACACCAACAAGTGACATTATTTGCAGTCCATCGTGGCACCCAGTAATGTTGAGCAGGTGCACACAGCAGTCCATAATATTCACTATCACTAATCAGACAGTTCATCAGAGTTCATCAGCAGAAATTACACATTTCTAAGTGGCACCCATTATGTTGAATAAGTGCAGGTAACAGTCCATAACATTCACTATCACTAATCACACTGTTCATCAGAGTTTATAAGCAGAAATTAAACATTTCTAAGTGTCACACATCAATTCTGAACAAGTGCAGGTATGAACAACAGTTTGAATGCACACACAATTGCTTTTACAAAATTATTATCAATGCTCTTACACTAAACATACAAATTATAACAAACACACAAATGATATCAGATAATTGTCATATTAACTATTACAAATGCACAAATATCAGTAAACCTATAATATTTATGGGTGTCAGTGCAAGCCACAACAAACAAGTAAAATAATATTTAGGAGATGGGTTGGGACTAATTATTTGGGATTAGGAAAGGAAAAAACACAAAACACACTCACTCATCTTTCGTCCACATTAGTGCTACTGTGTAATTGAATAGTGTTAACTGTGTAAATGTAATTGTGTCAAAATTTGATGTTCGTCATGTGTATCAAGTAGTAGTGGCAGCAATGTATAACAGTCAATAATGGTCAACAGGTGCAAATACCAACAAGTGACATCATTTTAGTAGAAGCAGTTCATCAGTGGCACCTAGCAATGTTGAACAGGTGCAGACAGCAACAAGTGACATCACTCAGCAGAAACAGTTCCATTAGTGGCACCCAGCATTGTTGAACAGGTGCAGACACCAACAAGTGACATCATTTCAGTAGAAGCAGTCCATCAGTGGCACCCAGTAATGTTGAGCAGGTACACACAGCAACAAGTCACATTATTTCAGTAAAAAACAGTTCATCAGTGGCACCTAGCAATGATGAACAGGTGCAGAAACCAACAAGTGACAATATCTCAGTAGAAGCAGTCCATCAGTGGCACCCAGCAATGTTGAGCAGGTGCAGACAGCAACAAGTGACATTATTTCAGTAGAAGCAGTTCCATCTGTGGCACCCAGCAATGCTGAACAGGTGCAGACACCAACAAGTGACTTCATTTCAGTAGAAGCAGTCCATCAGTTGCACCTAGCAATGATGAGCAGGTCCAGAGAGCAGTCCATAATATTCACTATCACTGATCACACTGTTCATCAGAGTTTATAAGCAGAAATTAAACATGTCCTAGTGGCACCAATCATGTAGAAAAAGTACAAGTAACAGTCCATAATATTCACTATCCTAATCACACAGTTCATCAGCAGAAATTAATCATTTCTAAGTGGCACACATTATGTTGAAAAGGTGCAGGTAACAGTCCATAATATTCACTATCACTAATCACACAGTTCATCAGCAGAAATTAAACATTTCTAAGTGTCACACATCAATGTTGAACAAGTGCAGGTAACAGTTCATAATATTCACCATCACTAATCAGACAGTTAAGGCATGAAGAATAGTTTGAATGCACATACAAATGCTTTTACAAAATTATTCTCAATGCTCTTACACTAAACATACAAATTCTAATAAACACACAAATGATATCAGATAATTGTCATATTAACTATTACAAATACTCAAATATCAGTAAACCTATCATATTTATGGGTGTCAGTGCAAGCCACTACAAACAATAAAATAATATTTAGGAGATAGGTGGGTAGGATTAGGAAAGGAAAACACACAAAACACACTCACTCATCTTTTCATCCACATTAAGTACTACTGTGTAATTGAATAGTGTTAACTGTGTAAATGCAATTCTGTCAAAATTTGATGTTCATCATGTGTATCAAGTAGTAGTGGCAGCAATGTATAACAGTCAATAATAGTTAAGTCAACGTCATAGTCATCATGTCAAGACCAATGTTTGCCAAGCCAGATCAAAATGTACGGTTGCTGAACAACTGTCAGTGAGCCAAGATATGCAATTACTTCCTCTCTCCAAAAAAAAGTATGTATTGCTTATTGATTTAACAAAGTGTGTGTAGACAATCTTCCTTCCACTTTAGTGTTCTAGTCTGCCATCTTCATCCTCCTTGTTCCATATAAACCAACAAAAAAAAAAATATGCACCTCACTTACTTTACCTCTTATCCACCAAAACTCCAATAATCATCAGCATCAAATAATCTCAATACTTCAATAATACCTCTTACGTCGATACATATAAACTTTATCACCAATATCATTTACCTTACCTCCTGTCCACCAAAACTCCAATAATCATCAACTTCACACAATCTCAATACATCAATAATACCTCTTCAATACGTCGACACATATAAACCTTATCGCCAATATCATTTCACTTCCATAACAACTCTTTCCTCTAGTCACTCTCCTTGAACAAGTACAGATAAAATTCTAGTGCAAACTTCAATTCATTATCCCATACAATCCGAAGACACAATGTCCACACACAACCTCTGTGTAATCCATCTGAGCCAAATCTTCTACTCATTATGTATTATAAAATACATTTTGGTTACCTTGTCCATCATTAAACAAAAGAAATGCATACATGACCTCTAACAGACTTTAGTTCGAATAAGTCTCAGTAATTAAGTACGATTACGTAGTATGAATGATAGTAATATTTCATAGTGTGTACACCACTTATAAAGGCACATTTGCATGCCGAGCGTGAGTTTCCTCGGAAACGCGAGATATTAATTAAATAAATAATCAGTGACAAATAAATAAAGCCTATGGCACACAACTGCAGCGCTGTGTCGCTGATAAAACAAAAGCACAATTACGTTACTCGTATGTTTGATTAAGAAAAGAGAGCTCTGGTTGAAGTGGTGCGAGAAGCACGTATTTTATTTTATTGTCTGGCACACCGCCATATTTCATGTTATAGAAAATTACTGCGAGTTGCAACCACACTAGGCACTCGATTCTGTAAAGAATTTATATTTATAAAAGTAAGTAGGATTATGAACTGTAGGCTTATTCATTGAATATATCTGATTTAACTAACTGTGTAATTTTTTTGTTTAGTAGACAATCACCTCTGTACGACGTTTTGGCATGGCTGGCAAATTATTGTAATATTGAGATTTAGTTTATGAGTCCGCACCTACCGCAGCAGTCTTTGGAAACGATTTAATTACGAAGTCCGATTATTTCAGTTTTATTTCACGGTCAACTACGAGTAACATTGCCTTTACGAAAAAGCCATTGTCAAGCGTCTGATACCGAATAATTAAAACCTGACGACTCATAGGAGAGACAATCATACAGATAAAATAATTAATATTTTATTTTAATTTATTTTATTTATTTTATATTGGCGACCGTGACAGGACTTGTTATTTTGTCATTTGTTACATTGTTCCCTTTGTTTCATGTGAAAAATCAACTTTCTGGACCTGGACTTAACTATATGAGAAATAACAAAAATCAGAAGATATTTGCCAATTATAAAATTTTGCGGGAAGACGCAAAGAAGCTTCCAGCAAAATAAGGTAAGACGCAGCATCTTTGCATTAGCAGGCTTGACCAGACGTATAATTTTGTGTATTAGCTTTTCAGTAAAATTCTGTAGTGTTTCTTTTCCGCATAACAGTTTCAGTGATAAATCTCATTCTCAGTACTTTTCCCTAAACAATAACGTATGCAACAATACCAATACACGAGTGTACAATATGGCCGACTTCTGTACGATATCATGTAACATGGCCAGCAGCCATTACC
This sequence comes from Schistocerca piceifrons, assembly GCF_021461385.2. NCBI lineage: Eukaryota > Metazoa > Arthropoda > Insecta > Orthoptera > Acrididae > Schistocerca > Schistocerca piceifrons. The sequence goes on from NC_060145.1 coordinate 386,519,940, forward strand.
AATAATCTCAAATTCAGTTTATATTTTTAAATTAACAGACAGCCATGCAACAATACCAATACACGAGTGTACAATATGGCCGACTTCTGTACGATATCATGTAACATGGCCAGCAGCCATTACCAATAATCTCAAATTCAGTTTATATTTTTAAATTAACAGACAGCCATTGTTGCTACGACCGATTCATGCTCAACTGCATTTTATTTTAAAATCAGTGTCAAATATTTTCTTGAAACATATATCACGTGTGGCATGGTAATAACTAGAAAACAATACGCAAAAATGGAACAGCAAAGACGTACTATTCAGACGCAATCCGACTCGGACGAGAGACCAATGTTAGAAAATGACTTTACGACAGCAACCGGTAGTGACGATTCATCAAACATTGACGCAAGTGTTGACGAAAATTTTGACAATAGGCCTTCCACCACAAAAATTTCAAAGTCTCAATCAGAGCCCATGTTAATGCATGACGTCACGTCTAATGACGCGGCGGGGGCAGAGACCTTGCAAGCGGTAGACATTGCCGACATGTTACAAATGCTAATGAAACAAAACGCCGAAAACATGGCAACCTTACAGACGCAAAATGAACAGTTAAAGACACAAAATGACGGAATCAAATCTGATCTCATAGCACTCAAGACAAGTAATGACACTTTATGTAAGCGTGTGGAACTTATAGACGCCACACTGACCAAACAGATGACTGAACTCAGTGCTAAATTTTCCCAGCTTAATACGAGACAAGAAAAGACTACAACTGACGTAGCACTTTTACAGACACAAGTAAAAAACCTTAATGTCACGTGTGAAGTTCTTACTGAACAAATTCAAACATATCCTTCAGTACATGACAACCTTGAAAAACGAATTACTGACGTACAGAATAAATTTGACAATGTTGAACAACACCTGACTGACATCTTACAATCTGATGCCACAGCTCATTTTCAAAATATTAATAAAGAATTTCATGATTGGGTAGTCAACAAAGACAAACATTTTGATAGATGCTTACGTGAAAATTTACCAACAATTGTGCACGACTCCGTAGCGCAATACATTACTAATAACAAACAGCTGATCAGTGACGCAGTACAATCCGTCACTGCACCCATGAGACAATTCACCGATCGACCACAGTCTGAATGTAACGAAAATATCAGTCAAAATGCACAGTTCAGGAACCAATATACATTCGAGTATGACACACACATACCGCACACGACAAACACACAAGAACAAAACACACCACGACTACAACACATACCACGATATGCAAACACAAACACAAGCTATTATCATGGTAAACCACAGCAACATTATCGTAATTACTCGCCAGCTGGACATAGCAGTAATTACAGTGGGACAAATACATATCATAATGCAAAGGAAGACGAAAGCTTAATGAAACACAGGCAATTTCAGATTTTTATCCCAGAAAAACGAACCATTCATCCGGTGATTTTTCTCAAATCTTTTAGTAACGCATTTCCACGCACTTGGAGTGACCGGAAAAAGATTTCATATATTGTTGGTTACATCCAAGGCGATGCAGCTGTCTGGGCATACAGTCAAGCTGACGTATGTACCACGTACAGTGAGTTTGAGCGTGCTTTTCTGAACAAATTCTGGTCGCAATCCGTTCAGGAGCGACTCAGAAGACAAATTTTAGAACCTGAAACTTTTAACAGTAAAAATGGTAACTTACGCAGATATTTTGAAAAATACTTGAACATGGGACACTTTTTAGACGAACCAGTCGCAACGCGAGATATACTCCGTGCCTTGAAGGCCAAATTGCCTTTCAACATTAAAGAAAAACTCCTACATATCCCGGATGACGATTCAGATTATTTTTTAACAGCTTTAGATTCGGTTGACATGTTACTTGAAGATCAGCGCTTCGCGCGGCAAAACAGCAGCCACAATGTTTACACTAGTGGTATGCAAAACATGCAGGCTTGCCAACACAATTCTGGCGCGCCCACAGTTGGATGCGCGGTACAACAAAAACAGCAAACTCACATGCCGTCTCAGTACGGAAATCAAAATCAACACGCGTGTTCCAATACAAACAATAGTTACAACAGTAATAACATTTCATGCGGCAATCCATACAAAAGGCACCGCGGTAATAACTGCAACGGTAACAACGGATACAAAGGTAAGCATCAAGGTTGGACTCGTAACGATCAGTACTTTCATTCAAACTCTGCTTCACCACAGCAGCCACCTGGTCAAAATTGGAGCATACCTTACGACCGACAGGTAAGTTATAATGCGCAACAGCAACAACAACCGCAAAAGTTTGGAGATCATAATAGGCAATATCCGAATGTGAATATAATAGAAATGACACCTGATGCACAACCTCAATCTGTGTCAGTACCTAGTACAAATGCTAATCCAACAAACTAGAAACAGTCACTACTTTGCCCCAGGTCGTGGCTGAAGAATCCTTGGGGGGCGGCTTCAATGTTAATCAGTTATTTGACACCACACTTGAACAACAGAATAATGATATGCCGAGTAATTCTAAACAAAAACTACCTGTTTTATTTATAAGATACAACCACAATAACAATATATCAGATGAACTTTTACAAGACAGTACACAATGTCGTTTAAACACAAATGAAATTGTTTTAGCATCCACTACTGGTGTAGTAGGTGGGATTCCAACTACTATTATCCTAGATACAGGTGCAGTTGTGAGCGTTTTATCTTTTAATTTTTATAAAAAGATGTGTGAATTGGAACCTGTGCCTGAGTTTCCTGCCCAAAACTGTAAAATAACTACTGCACTAGGTAATAAGTCATGTAGGGTTACGAAGCAAGTTTTTGTAAACGTTAAAATAGGTAATGGAACCGTACAATGGCCATTCCTGGTTGTACAAAACCTTGTGACTAATTGCATATTAGGAATAGATATTATGAGCGAGAAGGACTGCATTATAGACTTCTCCAAAGGTAAATGTATTTTAAATGATAAAAGCAGGGTAATTATTATTGATTTGGACAGGAGAACTCTAAAGCATGACAAACACTGTACAGGGTACAAGGTTCAGTTAGTACTTGACAAAGACATTCAAGACATGCAAACACACTCATCTGACGCAGAGCTAATGGACTTGAAAACATTGCTTGATCATAAGGTAAGTGAAGCTACAGCTCTCAGTGTACATGAACGAATAAAACTACAGGAAGTGTTATCCAAATATTTACAAGTTTTTACCAAACGATTAGGTGTTATCAACACGTATGTGTACAAGATTGAAGTTAAGCCTCACAAGATCTTCTACCATAAGACATATAACGTACCGTTATCTCAACGACCTGCTGTGTGGCAAGAATTAAAACAAATGTTAGACTGGAAGGTCATTGAACCATCCACCTCACCTTACTGTAGTCCTCTACTTGTTGTCAAAAAATCAAATGGAAGCATTAGGTTAGTGTTAGACGCACGAGCTATTAATGAAATAATTTTACCGGTTCACACAAAACCTGAAAATTTAGAAGAGCAATTACAGAAATTTCTAGATGCAAAATATTTTTCCACAATAGATCTCGCTAATTCGTTTTGGCAGGTGGGTATCACTCCTGATTCTCGGAAATATACTGCATTTATGTTCAGGGGGCGAACCTATCAGTTTTGTGTTCTACCCTTCGGACTGAATATCAGCTCTGGGGTATTCATTACAGCCCTGGATACCGTGCTTGGCGACGATTTAGTTGAGACAGTTACACACTATGTAGATGATATACTGATAGCTACACAGTCTTGGAAGGAACACGTTGACACACTTCAAAGAATTTTAGAAAAATTTGCACAAGCTGGAGTCACAGCCAATCTTAGAAAATCAAAGTTTGGTTGCAGTGAGATAAAGTATTTAGGACATATCATTAATTCACAGGGCATACGTCCGGATCCCAGTAAATTAGATGCTATCAGAAACTTTCCTAGCCCTCGAACTAAAAAGCAGTTAAAATCATTCCTTGGGATATGTTCATTTTTCAGACGTTTTTTGCCACAACCACTTTTGAACAGTAAACATCTGCTAAATCTACTCAGAAAGAATCAAGTTTGGATCTGGTCGGAACAATGCCAGAATGACTTTCATACAATTAAACATGCTTTAGTGAATGCTAACATATTGAGCCATCCAGATTTCAATTTAGATTTTTGTATGACTTGTGACGCTTCACGTTCTGGCTTGGGCTGTTGCTTATTTCAAGTTGTAAAGAATAAAGAGGAGGAATAGATAAGAATTATTGGGTTTGCAAGTCGTACTCTAACTGAATGTGAGCGTACATACTCCACTACTGAGTTAGAAACACTTTCCATAGTATGGGCATTCAAGAAATTCAATTATTATTTATTTGGAAAACATACAGTAATTTACACCGATCACCAGGCCCTGATATTTTTGTTAACTTGTTAACTTGTACATCCTAGACTATCACGATGGGCAGTTACACTTCAGAACTACTCTTTTGAAATTAAGTACATAAGAGGTAAGGACAACACCATTGCAGACACTTTGTAAGGACAACACCATTGCAGACACTTTGTCTAGACTTCCACAAGGTATGAATGATACCAACAGTGACTTAGAAAATATAAATGACTACAGGATTCTCTTAATGCAAGACAAGCAGTATCACCAATATTATATTGATATGTGCAGAAACATGGCTGAATTACAAAAATCTGATCCTCACTGGTATAAAATAATAACATTACTGGTAGAAAAACACAATCATCCTTTGACTAAGTATTACAAGTTACACAATGATGTGCTATTTTACCGCCGACATCCAAATGCTACTAACTGGTGTGTATGCATTCACAAAGAGTCTGAACGTAATTTAATTTGGCACACACACTTAGTTTGGGGTCATTATGGGACAAAAAGGTGTTTAGCGAAGCTCAGTACATACTGTTATTTCAGCAATATGAGAAGAAAAATTTACAGGGAACTGAAAACATGTGTCATATGTCAAAAATCAAAACCTCAGAATTTATCCACAAAAACAGATTTACATTCTATTTTACCTAGTAAACCCCTGGAAATTCTGTGTACTGACATCAGTGGACCGCATCCAGCAAGCTCTGGAGGCGTCAAATATATCTTGGCTTTTTACGATATATTTTCTAAACATGTTAAACTTTATGCTTTAAAATCCGCCACTGCAAGTGCTATAATATGAAGATTCTCAAGTGATTACCTGACGCACGTGGGAAAACCTAAAGCGATTCTGTCAGATAATGCAGCATACTACTCTGGGTACAAATGGAGAAATTTCTTGAAGGACAATAACGTTAAAAGTATATTTATTTCGAGGTTTAGTCCACAATGTAACGCGACTGAGAGACTTTTCCGAGAATTAAATCGATTCATGAGGACCTACATTTCATCAAAACATACTAATTGGGTGTCCTACCTAAGTCTTTTCGAAGACGTACACAATAACTTAAATATTTACAATACAAATTACACACCTAACGAGATCATGTTCAATTGCAAACAGAACGATCAGTGGATAGAACCATTACCTAAGTTGTCAGACAAGGAAATCACACCTGAACAGAAAATAAAAGAAGTGTTGACTACGCTGACACATCACGCACAGATACGAAACAAACATCACAGAAACATAATAAAAAGAAAACAAAAATTCGAGGTAGGAATGCTTGTACTACTTCGTACTCATCATAAATCTGTTGCACTCAAATGACGCAACGCTAAGTGGCGTCTGCTATACGAAGGACCTTATATAATCGTTAACATACCGCACCCTGGTGCGCATCTGTTACAACATCGTAGAACTAACAAAATTATTGGGCTATACGCACACCGAGATCTTAGAGCATTTCATGCTGAATAATGTCAAAGTCATATCCATCAAAATATTGCTAAGCAACTCGAAAAACTCTGTTGCTACAACACAGATAATAAGTAGAATAGAAATTTTCATTTCAGCGTTCCAGAGTCGCAGTTGAAGACAGAAGAACTTTTCTTTCAACGCCGCGGCTCCACCGAGAAGACTGAATATTAAAGTAAAATTTATGATTACGTAGCAGTGAATGACATACTAATTTTTCACGGAACATTTGTTATTGTAGGTACCACTGACTTGGTATGACACCTGACGAACTGACAGACGTCATCTGTGAAGCGATCTTTTACTTTGAGAAATAGATTAGACGCACATCTCTCAACACGAAAAGCATCTATCAGTAGTCAAGGCCACACAGACACTCTACACACACGCACAAAACGCGAGGAATCGAACATTTTCTCTCTCTTACTATTTTGAATATTTATTGAGTAGTGAAAACGCCTGGTCTTGCCTACTGATGTAATGAATGTTGTGTCTAACCTATCTTAATTTCAGATGACATCACAAAAAACATCGATAATATCCCAGCAAAACCGCTAAAGAGGATGTAAATATCTGCAATTCATGTAATCAAATGTGACACAATGTAATAACCTATAGCGATGTAATGATGATGTAAACATGTTTATGTGCAACTGTATTATGTTTATACTAAGAAAATCTGTGACGTGTGTATGTATAATTACTTATTTTTTTTAACTGATGTATCATGTAAAAATTTGAACAAAAAAAACTGAAAATGTGAAGTGCATAATTCGTGCATCGTCTAGTGACATTACTACAGTACCCAACTTCAAGATGTTAACTGGATTAAATGGACACAAAGTGCCTGTCCAGAAAACAACACGACGGGTGGAAGAATTTTGGTTGGAACTTCAGGGAATGAAATGTTCTCGAAATGTGACGGACACTCTTACCTGGACTGTCCAAGGATCGACGCCAGCGATGTGCCGTCCGAGGTTCTGCAACCAAGCTTCCACGGAATGTAAAAAACGAACTGCACGTGGACCAATTACTCGATGGGTCACGTCTGATCTGTAATAAGCAATGCTTTTACTCACAACGAACTGCATCACAACGACTATAATGGAAATAGGAAATGGACACGCTTATGTATTAATCACGTTGTTATACAACGATGTTACTCTGATCAAAAAACTTTACCACGACGATACTAACCTGTAAAAAATTATTGTGCAGCAGATGAATATGAACTGTGATAACGACACGATGTGTATAGGTCAACGCACCTGAAACATACGGACATTTTTCTTTGAAGTATTTCAAAACAATACTATGTAACTAAGAACATTCAACAATCTAAGTTGTATTGTGTTATAACGAATATTGTAAATTTAAAACTAAGTTACCTGTCATAGAATGTAGTCTTCATATGTAATCTTGGTTGAATATTTTCTTTGTGCAATGACTGAGAAACGCGCGCACACGAACAATATGAACTGCAATACTGTGCCGCGTGATCTAACTGTACGACATAACGGCAGTCACACAGACGCTTCTGCGCATGCGCGCACTCTATCTGCCAACATAAGAACTTTTACGGCGCACCCGCGTCATTCAAAGTTTGTATATAATGTGTATAATGTAGGTCATGTAAATAGTTGTAGATAACTTAGATTTTCTTGTGCCTTTAGGTGAATTGCTCGCCTGCAGGTGTGTCCTTTCGCCTCGCAATTCAGGGGGCAATATAAAGGCACATTTGCATGCCGAGCGTGAGTTTCCTCGGAAACGCGAGATATTAATTAAATAAATAATCAGTGACAAATAAATAAAGCCTATGGCACACAACTGCAGCGCTGTGTCACTGATAAAACAAAAGCACAATTACGTTACTCGTATGTTTGATTAAGAAAAGAGAGCTCTGGTTGAAGTGGTGCGAGAAGCACGTATTTTATTTTATTGTCTGGCACACCGCCATATTTCATGTTATAGAAAATTACTGCGAGTTGCAACCACACTAGGCACTCGATTCTGTAAAGAATTTATATTTATAAAAGTAAGTAGGATTATGAACTGTAGGCTTATTCATTGAATATATCTGATTTAACTAACTGTGTAATTTTTTTGTTTAATAGACAATCACTTCTGTACGACGTTTTGGCATGGCTGGCAAATTATTGTAATATTGAGATTTAGTTTATGAGTCCGCACCTACCGCAGCAGTCTTTGGAAACGATTTAATTACGAAGTCCGATTATTTCAGTTTTATTTCACGGTCAACTACGAGTAACATTGCCTTTACGAAAAAGCCATTGTCAAGCGTCTGATACCGAATAATTAAAACCTGACGACTCATAGGAGAGACAATCATACAGATAAAATAATTAATATTTTATTTTAATTTATTTTATTTATTTTATACACTTCAAGAATCATGGCAAATCAGAAACATACATGTGGAGTATTTCTTGTGTCAGGTGTCACTTCCTATTTCAATTGCTCACGAAGAATGCAGTGTAATAACTCTCAATGGTCTTAACCTAGTGTTGGTATGTCATGACGTTAGCTTCCTTTTTATTAGCATGCATTTATACAGCTTTCATAAAACCTCCAGCTCATGTGACTTCTATGAAGTTTCTTGTACTAATGTCGTTCGTCGAATTATAACAGTTCATTTTCTTATCTTAAAAATATAAGGCACTGAGCGTAAGCAAAACATGCAATAGCGAGTAAATATACCAGTGGAGAACAGAATGTCAACAAGTGGATGCAGCACAATTTCTACAACGAGGCTCTGCCAAGTGAAGAATCTATAATTAATACAATAGTGTGACCTAAACTCTATGTTCGTACACAGTACATCAGCATTTCTATATATCAAATTAAAGAGTAGTTATGACAACAAAACAGAAATGTGTAAATATGCAATCCATAAGCAAGGCAGCAAATATGTTATCTAACATAATAAACAGGTCCTTAGCATCATATCAGCATAAGCAAATAAATGTTCATATGTAATCTTAATAAGTAAACATAAAGGCGCAAGCAGATAAATCACAAAGTGTAACCTACATACATAATCACAGTCAGCACAATTAATCAGGTGCCAATTATTATTTAAATAAATAAGCACAGCAGGCACATAATAAAAAAAATATGACATCAGTGAAAAAGCAGTGCAGCCAAGCGATGCATAATATACACAAGTTACAACCCTGTTCATTAATAATCATTGTCAAAATCAGTTAACGTACGCAAGCACGTCGCTTCACAAGTAATTTCATAGAACATGAAATTTAGTACAAAGTATGAATCACGTAATCGCGAGCAGCAAATTACGTCTAAAGTACGTATCTAAGTGGAAATATGTTACCTGAAAAATAAACTCAGTTAATAGTTACCTTTTTAGTTTATTAGTTTCTTCTTGGAAATTACATTCTTCCTGAAATTTTCTCGATAGCAAGTCGTCTTAACGTCGGACACGCACAGAATTTACCTGAAGTTCTTAAATATTTTATAGAACCGTATCCTGAAAAATACTGAACGTTAATAACATAATTCATCAAGTCACTATAGCTTTATACCGGATTTATTCGGAGAAATTAAACTGCGTATTTGTTTACGGCTGTCAGTGCATTCGCACTGAGCGCTCGATCAGCTGTAGGCGCGTGACGTAGGAAGCAATTGTTTGCGGTCAACGACTGCCTTGTGCGGCGCGCAGACTTGACTGTTGCTTTGAGTATGTGCCGCCGCCAAAACACATCGCGGTATCCTTGTACTCTCTGCGTGTTTACATGTAGCTGTTAGTTTCTCACAAGTATGCCATTCCACAAAAATTTTTCAAAAGTATATCATTCCACAAAAATTTTAACGTTAGATATATGATGTATTCCCTTAGAGCGTCGAGATTTGAGAGTTTCTACTTCGACAGTGTTATCATGAATAATTTTGCGAACTCTATATGGACCGTTATAAAGCAGAAAAAATTTGCGACACAAGCCTTTTCCTTTGTGAGACAAACGATGAGAATTAATACCTTTTGGCCAACTGAAAAAGTTTTTAAACAACCAGGACGTTTTGCTGATTTCTCTCATCTAGCAGCCGCAGATGCAATATTTTGTAGAGCCAGGTTGACAACTTCAGAATGCCGCAGTTTCCGTGTAGGCGGAAAAGGAACGATTGTCGGTGCTTTGTTTTTTAATATCAATATAGGCGGTAAAGAAGTTGAGTCATTATGGAGTTCATTCAGGATGTTTTGAAAAATATGAAGATACTGATCCCAAGTTCTGTGATTCTGATGACAATAAAGTCGACACAATTTATTGATTTCCTTCATCTATCTCTCTGAAGCGTTAGATTGAGGGTGAAAAAGTGAAATGAAAATTGGTTTAATTTTACGACGCCGTAGAGTACGAAGCCAAATTTTAGAGCGAAACTGTGATCCATTATCTGATATAACCTTATCAACATGACCAACTTCTTTAAGAAAATGTTTGATGAAAGTGTTAGATATGAACGAGCTGTTGCTTTGCATAACGGTGTAAAACACACATATTTTGATGTCAATTCCACTGCTACGAAACTGTACGCAAAACCATTAGTAGAGCGAACCACTGGACTGAACAAATGGACTGCAGCCATCTCCTTTAATTTCGCTGGAATGATAGGAAACAACGGTGCTCTGTGAGAAATAGTTGGCGGCTTAGCCTTTTGACATAATTTGCATTTGGCAAGAACAAATCGAATACGTTTTTCCATATTACTGAAGTAGCAATTTTCTCGTAATTTATGAAAGCATTTTCTGGGACCAAAGTGTGCATAACTGAAATGTGTGTACCAAATCAATTTATTGACCCACTCATCAGGAATACAAACTAACCAAACAGAGTTGTCGACCGATTTTCGTTTAAAAAGAATATCATTGCGAACTAAATAATGCTGTCTAATCGCTACGCTTTCCTTTCTCCTCCACTTCTCCTTAATGTCCTTCCAGATTGGATCCTTATTTTGCTCCTTAGCGATGTCCTGGAGCGAAGACGAAATAAAGTTCTCAAACGCAACACCTTGAATATACATCAAACAATAATTGTTTTCTATGCAGCCCTCTTCAGCACTTTGTTTCAAACCCACAGGTGCACGTGATAAAGCATCAGCAACAATATTTGAAGAACCCTATATGTAAACAATACTAAAATCAAATTCCTGTAGGTACAACGCCCATCGTGACAATCTGCCATGAGTTAATTTTGTTGACATAAGAAATTCTAGAGCTCGGTGATCGGTGTAAACCTTAGTATGTCTGCCATACAAAAATGTTCGAAATTTTGTGAAAGCCCAAACAACAGCCAAAGCTTCAAGTTCCGTAATCGAATAATTCTTTTCGGATTTAGAGAGAACACGACTTCCAAATGCAATAGTCTTCTGTACTACAACGCCGTTTTCTTCTATCTCTTGAAATAAATGTGCACCTAGGCCTTTGTATGATGAGTCCGTCGCCAAACAAAAATCTTTAGATAAATCCGGATGTGAAAGAAGTGGAGCAGCAACTAAAGCATCACGAAGTTGTTCAAATTCTGACTGAGCTTCCTCATCCCAACACCAATTAGAATTCTTTCCAGATAGTTCACATAAAAGAGGTGTAGCCAAATTGTCCAATCTAACAAAGCGTCTAAGAAAATTACAGACACCAAGGAAACTACGAACATCACGTTTTCTAGTAGGAACAGCATAATTACGAATAGCGTCTAGTTTCTCTGGATCAGGAAGAATACCTTCTGTAGAAATAATGTGACCGAGAAATTTCACATGAGAACGACCAAATTCAGATTTTTCCAAGTTCACTGTAATGCCAACTCTTGCAAAAATACGTAATAATGAATCCAAAATTTTGTTGTGTTCACTCCAAGAACGTTTAGCAATAAGAATGTCGTCAACATATGAAGTAATATTGTCACGAAGATAAACAGGTAAGATTTCGTTTAAACTACGAATGAATGCTGCAGAAGATACTGTAAGTCCAAACGGTAATTTCCGAAACTGGTAACAGTTACCAAAGGCTAAAAAGGCAGTGTATTTTCTACAATCAGGGTGGAGTTCTATTTGCCAAAAACTTGCGCGCATATCAATCGTGGATAAAACTTTAATTCCATGGAAATGTTGAAGAAGTTCATCTAAATTTTGTGGACGGTCAGTTTCAGGAATGATGATATTATTTATCTGTCTGGAATCCAGAACCAAACGAATTGACCCATCCTTTTTAAGAACGACGTGTAATGGGCTGGTATAAGGACTGACTGCTGGCTCAATAATGCCCTAATCTAACATGTATTGAAGTTCATTCTTAACCTTGTCTCTGTAAGCCAAAGGAACAGCGTACGTTTTTCCTCGAAATGGTGTGTGTTCTTTTACTTTAAATAGATATTGTAGGCCTTGTATAGTTCGTGTGTGATGACTAAATACTGTAGCATGTGAAGTCAAAATGTGGTACAGCTCTTCTCTTGCAACGTCATCTGGCACTTCAGCTTTCTTAACCTTTTCATTAATTAATTCTTCACTATTAATTATATCATCCATCGCGTCTCTATCTATTGTCATTGTCATGAATAAACACACTGTCGTCATAATGCTCAACGAAAACATCAGAAGTAAGAAACCTTAAACATATTGTATCTGATTCAGATCTTGTTAAACACTCGAAAAATTTCAAACATTTCGGCATTCCGGCAACAGTCAAATTTACACTTCCTTCTTTAAAGTTCAAAATTGCCTTGTGTGTGTTAAGAAACTCCATACCTAATATAACTTGTGTACTGAGTAATGAACAATAATAAAATTAGCAGAAAATTCGTATCCTTGACAAATGAAATTTAGGTTGGTCTGTTGTTTAACTTCCACACTTTTTCCAGAAATCGCTCCTCGAATTGTAGTTTTAGAAATAGGTAACACAGGACAGGCAATAGTTCTTTCACATATACGAAAAACTGATTCACTAATGACGTTCAATGGGCTCCCAGAATCTAAAACTGCAGTGAACTTATTCTTACCCACACATACTTCAATAACAGGATGTAAAAATGCGTCTACATTATTTTCCTTTTCGTCTAGCAAAATGTCTCTCATGTCTTCCAGGCGTACGTAGTGTAAAGTCGTAGTGTCATTACTTTCTGAACCGTCTATATTGCTGCCAGAAGCCGAAGCTACAAGTCATTGTCGATTGCTTGCGTCACGTCTTTGATTATTCGCGTCATTTCGCGGATCAGTTTCTACTATTTGCACTTGTCTCTCTGAAGTTCTGTCACGTGGAGGATGCCATTTAGGTCCTTCCTGTCTGTTAGATGCAAATTCTTGGTTGTGTCTGTTATTAAAATTTCTGTTTTCCTGTCTGACTGCATAACTACTTCTTGTGTAATTTCGACTGTCACTTCTGAAATTACTGTTAGATCTTACTGCCCTGGTTATTTCTGTAGTAAGAATTTCTATTATTGTATGAATAATTTCTGTCTTGATGATACCGATTACTGTTTCCGTATGATTGATCATTCCGGTAGGAATTACCGTTATTATAATTGTCTGTGTAATTTCTGTTAGAACGTCTGTTATTGACATAAGGCTGGTATCTACTGTCCTGTCTGTTACGTCTGTCATTCTCAAAGTTACCCATATAACGCCCGTTCCGATCACTATCCCTTTTCTCTGAAAATCTATTGTAATTACTGTTACTGAAAAAGTTACAAGAAGTCCCGTCGTCGTTGTCATACTCAAGTTCTTGTAACAAAGTCTTAAAAGTCTCAATGTCGTCTTTACATCTTACGGCTAAAGCAATTTGTCTTATGGATTGTGGCAGCTTAGTTAAACAAATGCGAATTAATTCAGTCGGGCTATAAGGGCTGGACAGGAACTGATTCTTCCGAATCATGTCTTCAAAGTATTCTGCCGGCGTGCGGAACTCAGACTGTTTAAAATTACGCTGCATAATCAGACTATGTTTGACTTGTGTGTTTTCGGACCAATATGCCGATAGAAATGCATGATAAAAATCATTCAGATTATTACAATCTCTAATGAGTGCGCGCATTCGCGTCGCCGGTTCGTTTTCTAAATATCCACACATAAATTCCAGTTTGTGACTTAGTGGCCAATTTGGTGGAAGTGCGTACATAAATTGATCTAACCATGAACATGGATGTATGTCATTCTTAGAATTGCGAAAGACCTTAAATTTCCGAACAGTCAAAAAGTGTTTATAATCAAAGTTTTCACCTCGTGGCGACAAAGACCCACCGCGACTGTTCCTGTCCCAATGTCGATTATTGTCAAGTTCGCGCGCCTGGCGCTCTCTTGTTGTATCCCGTAAATGAAACAAATTATTTTCTTCAAAGCCCTCTGCTATCTGTGATTCTAAATTTCCTCTGCTGTCTTTTCCTACGATTTCGCCTTCAATTTGTTTGACTTGCTTTCGTAATGCCTCAACTTCCCTTTTAACGCGTTCATTAAATTTTCCCTGATTTTCAACATGTTTATTTATGTCTGGTACTCTTCGGTTTCTGCAAATGGCAATGGTGCTGTATCATCTGAATCTCTGTCCCCATTTAAACTAAGACTTGTCAATTTACCTGAAATCTCCTCAACTCTTTCCGATAAGTCACCTAATTGTTCCTTCTGTTTATTTACGTCTTCCGTAAGTGTCGCGACTCGGGTTTCAGTATTGACACATTTGGTAGTTAACTGTTCATATTGTTGTGTTAGGTTATTTAATCTGTCATTTGGTACGGATCCCTCGATTCTCTCAAATATTTCTTCCTTATCGTGTGCACGTTGTAAATTTAACTCTGAAAATTTTTGTACTATCACGCGATCTCTTTCTTCCTGTTCTCTATCCTGTTCCCTTTGTCTAATCTCTACTGCAATTAATCTATTATTGTGAGAATTCAAAATCGGTTGTACGTCTTCTCTGATTTCTTTCTTTCACTCATCTTTCATGTTTTTGAAACATGTCCCTATTCTTGAGTCTAACCGTGTTTCCATTGTTCCCATCTCAGTTCTGATTGTTCCTATTTGAGAGTCCAACCGTGTTTCCATTGTTCCCATCTCAGTTCTGATTGTTCCTATTTGTGATCCTACTGTTTTTAATTCAGATCTTAACTGTGATTCCAGTGAGTCTAACCGTGTTTCCATTGTTCCCCTATCTGTTTTTAATTCAGATCGCAAATTTAATATTGCACTCATCAACTGCTCCATATTAACTTGTTCGAAATTCTTTTCGCCCCTAACATTTCCCACAAAACCAGTTTCCTTCGTCATAGCTGTAAAGCCATCTGTGTTCGATACTATTCCAGAATCTTCTATCGTTAATCTCGTATTCTGTGAATTTTCTGATTGAGAAAAATATTGAAATGGTTCCGGACTATTTTCCCGATTTATTAAATTGTTTTCCACTTCATTATTCATCATACTGTTCTCCTGTGTTGGCGAGTTCGCCATGTCAACAATTTCGTCATTCTGGCTATCCATCATTTTTGCCTTTTTCATCGATCGCATAATCATTTACAAAACATACAAAACTCGTCACTGTACGAAAATTACACACAATGACTCCTTATCTCCAACAATACCATTCACACGAAATGTTTCCCTCAAACACGATTAACGAACAATTGAAATAATTGCACTAAATTGTCAAATGCGCATACAAGGCAACAAAATTAAATTCTGAGAAAAAAAATACCATTAGAAGAATGACAATTACCAAATCTACACATGCAAAATAGACTACAATTACTAAACTACAAATTACTACAACAATACTACTGTCTACTATTTTTACAATCAGAAGAATTCCAAGGGACGATCCTGGCAGGGTCGCCACGTGCATGGGGGCTTAATTAAATAAATGAAAATAATTTTTTATTTTTCGTAGCTGTATGTCCGATTACGCTGTGTCGTAAACGGTTGGCCCTGACTAGTTTTTGTACGCAATCTGACTGCATAGAACAACAACAAAGAATGAAATGAAAATTTTCGTTAACACAATTAATTAATTAAGTCCCCAGCAACTATAAAACCTACGAAACCCAAGCACAAGTATAACTGTTCTGTGTGTGGAAGTATGACTCAACGTACACATCTGGCACGGTTCTTCTTCAATAACACAAGAAATTTTAAATATCATTTATACTGAAGTAATTAAAGAAAATAGAAATACCATAATTACGCAAGAAAACCAGAATTACGCTCTAATCCAAGAACACAAGCCAGATGCTTTGTTGACTGAACCTGTAATGACGCATTATTCAAGACATTGAAATAATGACAAAAAAAAACGAGTTTTGTTACCTTCATATATATTGACGAAAAGCACTCTAATCATTACAACATCTCCATTAGAACATCATCTGCTATCTAGCCCATCAAATAACTGCATAAAACATGGAACAAGCACTCACTACTACGACATCTCGACAAGAACTTTTCACTACCACATCTCAGCAAGCACTGACTACTACGAGTTCTCGACAAGCACAGCACTCCGCTACTTCTCAATAATCCCTGCCAGTGGAGGCGGCCGAACAAAACTCTCTGGCGCGATCTCTGGCGCTGTGGCTCAGTGCAGCCACCTTTCAATGTCCAGAACTAGCCTCATGCCATCAACTCTTTTTGGAACAACGGAGAGCGGGTTCTTGTAAGAGTTAACGGCTCGTACAATAACTTCTTGCCTTAATATTTCCTCGATCTCTTTGTAAGCTCTCACTTTAACCGCTAGGGAAATGGCCTGTGTTCCTGCAGCCTAATCTCATATTCAGAATCGTTAATTGCCCCAGCCGAGTCCGAAAAAATCTTCTTTTTTTTCCTTCTGGGCTCGAGACAAATCTTCCTTCTCTGCCTTTGAGGCACCTTCAGCGTCAAACATTTCCCTCTCATATTTATTAGAACCTCGTTACTTTGATGCTCTGACAGCGGGACACCATGGCTCCCACTGAGTTTATCACTCTCAGGTCGCAGTTTTCCCTCATCAAAGAACTTGAAATAACTCAGCCTCGTTGCACTCCTCACCACGCATTCTTAAAAACTTATCCTCTCAACACTAACCCCTTTTGGTAATCGATGCGCATCCTCCACCCAAGTGGTGGGAATTCATAAAACAAATCCCCAAAATCACGTCGACATTTAATAGTGCGTACTCACTCAAAATTTAAATTCAGTACACGCAAGCACAATGTTAACCACTAATGCCTATCAGACCTCCTACTATTGACTCCACAAAATCATACAATACACAAAAGACATGAAAATTTCCCCCAAAATTAGAAGCATATAAAATCACACAAAACTGTTCAAACCAATGCCGGCCAGGGTGGCCGAGCGGTTCTAGGCGCTACAGTCTGGAACCGCGCGACCGCTACGGTCGCAGATTCGAATCCTTCCTCGGGTATGGATGTGTGTGTGATGCCCTTAGGTTAATTAGGTTTAACTAGTTCTAAGTTCTAGGGGACTAATGACCTCCGAAGTTGAGTCCCATAGTGCATTTTGTTCAAACCACAAATTCAAAACACAATACAACGTCGTATCAATTAACGCTGGAAAACACAAGAAAACATTTGAAACCCGAAAAGGGTTGATATTAGACATCGCAATAACCTGTCCCTGATTTCCTCATATCTAACCACTTTCCAGACGATTCTGTCCACCGTTCAAAGTTCCGAAAGCAGGGTACGCCATGTGAAACGATTACGTTTAAGTTGGCTGGAGCATTCATTTTACTAGTGCAGCGGAAGATAGCATTCAGTCATCTCAACCCCCGTTACTTTAAGCATTAACTTTACTCTCCATGTAACTGTCCTTTAATCTTAACATTTCTTTAAGCCCTAATCACTGCTTGCATCTGATACTTATTTAAAGAAACGTGCATGATTCCAACTTACTCTCCCACAAATACATTAAGGACGGGGACTGGGATTCCAATCTTTAACGCATGAAATATTGTATCATGTGATCACATACCACAAATCGCGAAAATACTTTAAACTGGCCAATTGTCGAAACACCAAATAATCTAGCTAAGCAAATATATGCTATATTATAGATTGATTAAATAACGCAGTATAGTTTAACTCTGATGACACATGGTTGAAACCCTGAAACACGTAATGAAAGAGTATCGATTTACAACGGAAATTTCAATAAGATTTAAAAATGCGCTACATCCGATACTCACGCACCGAATGTGCACACGTTTACTATGAGCTACCTAAGAATGAACCCCATCAACCACGTGGCAGTGTGGCCGTGCAAAGCCACCGACTTTTCAAGTTCCAAACTCAAGAACGAAGTGAAATTCAAACTCGCGGTTCTCGCTGTTCCGTTTTATAACTATTCGCTATTTATTTACAATGAATCTCCTACTATATTGGCCTGGGAATCTAATTCATTTTTGTTTGAGCCCAGAGTGCTAAAATGTCACCCGAAATTTATTCCTACTCTGACCAATACGATTTGTCCCAGATTCCCAGAATGAAATGAATGGAAATTCGCACCTTAAATATTTCAAATTCCCCGTAGATCCGCCCGCACTCACCAAACACCGGCGGAACAGCAACGCTTCCAGCACCCAGACCAACCATCCCCGTGGAGAGGAGACCACCAAAGATGCGGACTTCTCTACCTGCCAACCAAATCGCCTTGAGTGTTATGGCACCGGCTCCGATGACCAAGTTAGACCCATCTGTCTTTCCATTTCCTCTAAAACTATTGGCAAAACTGGAAGAGCAGACGAAACTGCAGTAGCAGACAGCCACTGGCTGCTTTCACAAAAACTCACGTTCACTCGTTTCAATCACCACAGCAGATTACATGATGAAGCAAGCATGTGGAAATGCTTCAGGTAGCCACTTATTTGTAACATAATAAAGAAATAAAAAGGCATATTCACGTAAACGAGACACTTTCTTCGAAGAGGCTGGTAGCACACAATCAACACACGCGAGTATATGGGCAGTAAAAAAATCTCTATCTATAGACATGAGAAGGATCTGATGCAACTCTCTCGATATTATAGTCTCCTCATGCAACTTGTATACGAAAAATGTATCCAGAGACCTTTTGGGACCGCAGCTATCAGATGTTACCGGATCCCTAAATGATAAATATAACTGAAGTAACAGCTGAACGACTGCTAATATTAATAATATTTATGACGATGCACAAAAAATTACCGACATACTTCCTGATTACGTGGTATTGCGTAATGTTACATGTGCACAAAATTTCTTTTCACGTTCAGATTCAGCATGGAGGTCTGTTAATCAGAACGTAAGAGATATGAAAAAAAAAACTACAACTGTTAATCAAAGAACTGAATGACAGAGTTCGACATTTCCGTTTGAAGTCAGTAGTTCTCATCTTGACACGTCATGTCTTCTAATTTGTGCCAACGATTTATTAACCGAAACAATGATAAATGAAAATCATTCAGTTCACTAGTGGCTTAAGACTCATTTAATATAGTAGAATCATTCAAAATTTGGCCTGCGGCTTTCGACCTTGAGCCCCCCATACTAGAGTCTATTTTCAGACAAGTACATTTGTGCTTCTATTAGCAGATAGCTCGCCATTCATTCACATTTACGGAATCCCCCGGTATCTAGAGTTAGAAGCACTACGATCGCTCCGGCCTATCTCCCACTTGAACTTTTGCCGTCATTTTCCCAATGAAACAGCAGGTTCATTCATTGATAGCACAAGACTTGACAAGGCAGAAATGCGCAATCACCAACCCACCTGTGCTGTTGTCATGGTACGATGTCAAAATGTGCCTTTAATAAACTGATCGAATCATTGTGGCGCAACTGTAACTTTTCAAAATGGTTCAAATGGTTCTGAGCACTATGGGACTTAACATCAGAGGTCATTAGTCCCCTAGAACTTAGAATTACTTTTCGTAACTAACCTAAGAACATCACACACATCCATGCCCGAGGCAGGATTCGAACTTGCGACCGTGGCGGTCGCGCGGTTCCACACGGAAGCGCCTAGAAACGCTCGGTCACAGCAGCCGGCTGCAACTTTTCATTTTACGCCACGATCCGTTATGCTCCCGGAAGACGCAGTTGTGATTCTCACATGAATAACATCAACTGTAAAACTAGTATGATGAATATGAAAGTAGAATGTTAGTTCGTTAGTTACGTTTTCCATTGATCAACCCCACGGTAAACGTTATGATGTGGAATGATGAAATGCTTATTGTGACAGTAATTAGAATTGGACGAAGAAAATACTTCTTGTTGAGGTGCCGGCCGGTATGGCCGAGCGGTTCTAGGCGCTTCAGTTTGGAACCGCGCGACCGCTACGGTCGCAGGTTCGAATCCTGCCTCGGACATGGATGTGTGTGATGTCCTTAGGTTAGTTAGGTTTAAGTAGTTCTAAGTTCTAGGGGAATGATGGCCTCAGATGTTAAGTCCCATAGTGCTCAGAGCCATTTGACCCTTTTTTCTTGTTGAGGTATTACGGAAGTAAGAAGGGATTGTGTGAAATAATACGAACATGAATTATATGAACGTGAATCAGTGACTTCTTTGAGCCTGAAAGCTGTGTGTAACCTTCTACTGACGACGGTAGCCAAATGATATCTTCCTTTCATGCAAACTGTTGACAGAAGCTGGATGAGAAAGAAGGTCTTTAACGGCTTCTGCAATTACCACAACAAAGAGACCGGTAAAATTCAACTACAAAAGTTGTGGAGAACGAAGAAGCTTGGGACTTCATTCTCGTGCTCGTTAGTGCAATATTGCCATTTTGGTCTGTGCGAATGGGGAATGTACTACTTTTCAAAATTCAGTTTCCTATTCGGATTGAACTCTGTGCCACTGAATGTATGCAACCACCTAAACCAGTTACGTTGGTTACAATCGATCCGCAGAAGAATGGATGGAGGATTGATGACACGAGGTGAAAACGAGACTTGAAACAAGGTAACACCGATATTTCACTTAAACTAATAAACAGTCACTTGGGGGAGTGCAGAACACAGCGATTTGAGAAGAAAAGGGTAAGTAGCTATTGGAAGCCGTGCACAAGGCAAGAAAATGGTAATATCATTTGGAGATTGGTTATTTTAGGGAAGGAGACCAGACAGCGAGGTGATAGGTCTCATCGGATTAGGGAAGGACGGGGAAGGCAGTCGGCCGTGCCCTTTGAAAGGAACCATCCCGGGATTTGCCTGGAGCGATTTAGGGAAATCACGGAAAATCTAAATCAGGATGGCCGGACGCGGGATTGAACCGTCGTCCTCCCGAATGCGAGTCCAGAGTCTAGACACTGCGCCACCTCGCTCGGTTCATTTGGAGAATCTGTGCTTCATTTGTTATCATCCAACTAGAGAAGAATGGATGAAGAGCTGATGTCACGAGGTAATTGAAAAATTGGAATGGGATAATAAGGATTCTGTACATAAGAGTCACAGACTAATAAACAATCACTTTGAGGAGCACAGAACACTGAGGATAGCTGTGTGAGAAGAAAGGGTAATTTGGAAGTGGAAAATGAAAACAGAGCTATAAAATTGGAACAAAACTCGCATGAATTTTGTTATCTAATAAGGCACATACCACACTGAAATCCATTGGCAGAATCCACGGAAAATGTAGTCTATCAACAAAGGAAGTAACATACAAAACGCTGCTTCGACCAATACTCGAATATTGTTCATCAGTCTTGGAGTCACTCCTGACAGGATTGAGAGAAAAAGTAGAGAAGCTCCATAGTGGTTTAAACGGCTCTGAGCACTATGGGACTTAACATCTGAGGTCATCAGTCTCCTAGAACTTAGAACTACTTAAACCTAACTAACCTAAGGACATCACACACATCCACGCCCGAGGCAAGATTCGAACCTGCGACCGTAGCAGTCGCGCGGTTCCGGATTTAAGCGCCTAGAACCGCTCGGCCACCGCGGCCGGCAGAGAAGCTCCAAAGAAGAGCAGAACGTTTCGTTACAGGTTCATTTAGTAAGCACGAAAGCACCACGGAGATGCTCAGGCAACGCCAGTGGCAGTCGCTGCAAAACAGGAGTTATGCCATCACGGTATGGTCTAGAGTTCAAATTCCGAGAATGCACGTTCCTACTACAGTCAGCCAGTATGTCGCTTCCTCCTACGTACATCTCGCGAAAAGACGATGAAGATAAAATTAGAGAGATTCGAGGCCAGAGAGAGCCTAACCATCAATCGTTCTTCACGCGAACCATTCGCGACTGGATCATGAAAACGGGGGAGTGACAGTGGCACACGATTTACACTAATGGCCATTAAAATTAATACACCACGAAGATGACATGCTACAGACGCGTAATTTAACCGACAGGATGAAGATGCTGTGATATGCAAATGATCAGCTTTCGGAGCATTCACACCAGGTTGGCGCCGGTCGCGACACCTACAACGTGCTGACATGAGGAAAGTTTCCAACCCACTTCTCATACACAAACAGCAGTTGACTGGCGTTGCATGATGGAACGTTGTTGTGATGCCTCGTGTAAGGAGGAGAAATGCGTACCATCACGTTTCCGACTTTGATAAAGGTCGGATTGTAGCCTATTGCGATTCCGGTTTATCGTATCGCGAAATTGCTGCTCGCGTTGGTCGAGATCCAATGACTGTTAGCAGAATTGGGAATCGGTGGGTTCAGGAGGGTAATACGGAACGCCGTGCTGGATCCCAACGGCCTCGAATCACTAGCAGTCGAGATGACAGGCATCTTATCCGCATGGCTGTAACGGATGGTGCAGCCACGTCTCGATCCCTGAGCCAACAGATGTGGACGTTTGCAAGACAACAACCATCTGCACGAACAGTTCGACGACGTTTGCAGCAGCATGGACTATCAGCTCGGACACCATGGCTGCGGTTACCCTTGACAGTGCATCACAGACAGGAGCGCCTGCGATGGTGCACTCAACGACGAACCTGGGTGCACGAATGGCAAAACGTTGTGTTTTCGGATGAATCCAGGTTCCGTTTACAGCATCATGATGGTCAGATCCGTGTTTGGCGACATCGCGGTGAACGCACATTGGAAGCGTGTATTCGTCATCGTCATACTGGCGTATCACACGGCGTGATGGTATGGGGTGCCATTGGTTACACGTCTCGGTCACCTCTTGTTCGCATTGACGGCACTTTGAACAGTGGACGTAACATTTCAGATGTGTTACGACCCGTGGCTCTACCCTTCATTCGATCCCTGCGAAACCCTACAATTCAGCAGGATAATGCACGAGCGCATGTTGCAGGTCCTGTACGGGCCTTTCTGGATGCAGAAAATGTTCGACTGCTGCCCTGGCCAACACATTCTCCAGATCTCTCACCAATAGAATACGTTTTGTCAATGGTGGCCGAGCAGCTGGCTCGTCACAATACGCCAGTCACTACCCTTGATGAACTGTCGTATCGTGTTGAAACTGCATGGGCAGCTGTACCTGTACACGCTATCCGTTTGACTCAATTCCCAGGCGTATCAAGGCCGTTATAACGGCCAGAGGTGGATCTCAGTATCTGTGCACCCAAATTGCGTGAAAATGCAATCACATGTCAGTTCTAGTATAACATATTTGTCCAATGAATACCCGTTTACCATCTGCATTTCTTCTTGGTGCAGCAATTTTAATGACCAGTAGAGTACCATCCGCCACCGCCACACACTGTAAGTGTAGATGTAGAATAAAGAACGATGATGCAATAAATACGGTACATAATAACAAGGACTGCGCAAGATAAATGTGCCAATGAAATTGCCTGTTTATATTCTCAGGGTATGTCGTGCACGTCGAATTGTGGATTGCATTTCTGGAAATTCGTGTAATAAGCGGCGAATTTCTTATCGTCCTATGAACATGGATGTCGGATTTTCTGATATAATTATAAAAGGATGTCGTAATTCACATAATGTGGTAAGAAAGAGTGGGTGTGTATGGATAGAGAACGTGTGACGAACGCCGTGCAAAGCTGTCGGTCTATTGGAGTCACAGCTAATACGTGTGGTACTTCTGTAAGGCATAATTTTGTGGCTCCACAAGGGTCATTACCTGGCCAATATGAAAAATTATAAATAAGTGTGACCAGAGGCAGTTTACACGGATAACACATGATGTCGATCATGCGCTGTTCCTCGATTTTCTGGGAAACTTTAACAGCTAGCAGTTTTGAATTGACATTAATTATACAATGGTCATTTCAAAATTTTTGCACATTGTAAGACAGAATTGAAGAAATAGTTTATTTTACAAAATACCTGTACAAAAATGGTTCAAATGGCTCTGAGCACTATGGGACTTAACCTCTGAGGTCATCAGTCCCCTAGAACTTCGAACTACTTAAACCTAACTAACCTAAGGACATCACACACATCCATGCCCGAGTAAAGATTCGAACCCGCGACCGTAGCGGTCGCGCGGTTCCAGACTGTAGCGCCTAGATCTGCTCGGCTACAAAATACCTGTACAGACCTTCAAAATAATCTTCATTTTGCTTATGACAACATCCCAACGTTTTGGCAACTTCTGTATTCCGAACAGGAAACCTTCATTGTTGAGCTGTCTGACTACTCAAATTGTTCCTACAATTTGGGAAACAAATCAAAGTCTGGTGGTCTCGTATCAGGACTGTATTGTGTGTGTGAAATAGACGCTATTTTCCATCCACGTTTGTTGAGTGTTTCTCTCACTGGAAGGGCAATATGCGGTCTTGCACTATCGTGCAAAATGAGGACACCAACTGCAGCCATGTTATACCTTCTATGACGAATTTTCGGCCCAAAAATATTGTGCAGGAACAGCTTGTAGTTTCATCTTTTATCGTTGGCGGCGGAATTTTTCAGGCTTGGAGAGTCGGAACTTTTCCTTATTGATTACTTAGACTTCAGTTCTGGCTCAAAATTTCGCATCCAGGCTACATCAAGTGCAACAATCCTTTTCAGACGCTCCTCACCTTCTGTTCGTTAACGTTGTAGCAATTCTTCTGCTATTCTTTTGCGACCTGCTTTCTGTTCCTCAGTCAGATAATGCGAAACCCATCTGGCAGCAACTGTTCTCATCTTTAGCTTTTCATTTATGATTCTGTAAACTAAAGTGACAGATATTCTGGCTTCATATGCAATTTCGTCACATGCTTTGCCTCGATCATCTCTCAAGATGACATTAACTGTAGCCTGAGAGGCGTAGTTTGTAGCAATTGATGGCCTTCCTCTTCTTTGGTTGTTCTCAATGCTTATCCGAACTTCACGGAAACCAGCAGATGACCGTGATACTGTGCTACGATCTGCTACACTATCCCCACACACCACTCTCAAAGCGTTTTAAATTTTCATTGGCTTCTTCCACCTACGGATTCGATTTTGGCGTAGGAATGCTGGTCACTACATGTAATCGAAACTGACTCGGTTTCAGTTTCCATTTTAAAACTGTATTACTTAAGACACTGCCACACAAACCAGCAAACACACATACAACCGTCATACCTAAAGTCTCGCTCAGAACTGACAACTTGATCACCCATCATCGTAGCGGTCGCGCAAAAGCACTGTGCAGGACTTTGGAAATAACTTTCGTGTTGTTTTCGATGTTGTTCGCTTGATTCTGCAGTGTTTTTAATGCACTGAAAATATAAGTCGTTGGCGTAAAATTGTGTTTACTTTCAAGCGTTTGAAAGGCACATTTGCGATATTTTTTATTTTATTACATTACATTTGACGTTATTACCTGATAGCATGCGCGCTAGCTTGTGACACAGGTACGTGAGCCAGATGCGGATCGAATACGCGGGGTGCCTTCACGACAGTGGATGTTGCGCCGGCCGCCACGTGTGCGAGTTTTACGCGGTTTCCCATGCTCCGTTAGGCAAATGCAGGGTTGGTTCCCAATATCCGCCTCAGAAAATACAATACAAACAGAGTTTAAATGTAATCACACACAGTTTACACAATTCACGAACAGGTGGCATACACGACTTCCATCCTTTACAAGGAACCCCTTGAGTGCGAAACTGCAAAAGGCGAGTGATGTTTACGGCATTCGATGCACCACATATTGTCTACCATGCAACCATAGTATTGGTTGCTAATTGCAAAAGGGCGGGACTGCAGGTATCCAATGGCGAGCACAGCATCAGGCTACAGAGCGTAGCTGAACTGCTTCGTTGACCAATAACTCACAATAGTTCTACAGTGCTAGTGTTGTTGATAAAAAGCAGCGCAGTGGCAACGTAAACAAAACAAACATTACATTATATCTACAACAGTTGCCAAAGTTGATACTTTATCAGAAAGGAACCTAAGAAATTTCGGAGAGTGAGAAAGAAGTGGTAGATGAAATATTTTTGCCTAACGTGTCAGTGGAATGTATGGTATCGTATACACTCATCAGTGCAGACAATAATGGCAATACGTGCTTAACAAGTGAAAGCGGTATTGAAACACGTATTGAGCCATGTAGTTCATCGTTCTTGTCAGACAGAGAGCCACAAATCCTGTCTCCAATGAAACACACAAAAGGACAATTATTGTCCAAGGAAGGGGTACAAAACATAGTTCCGTACATGGAAGGTCATCCACAGTGTAGTAAAAAAACTATTACGAACAGATTTGGGATAAGTTCACAGCAATATGACTGTGAAGTGCATACATGCGAGGCACCATTTTTACAAACACTGGTGTCCACACCTTTCAAGGATGCTCGAAACAATTTACAGTATGTGTGTCATACTGACCTACTAGTTTATGCACATCAAATCGCGCAGAACATTGATTACAGTGATATAGAGGGAAGCAGTGGATGGTTGCATAACTTCAAACAGTGTGCAGAATTGGAAGACATAAAAACAGGGGTGGCTAAGATTTCAGCTCCTCACAGTTCTTGCCCGGGTCCGAATACCAAAGCGCTCAGCCTCGTTTCACATCTCCCCCTTCACCCCGCCGCGCTGTCTGAGCGCGAGGAGTGGGAAGAGGGGAAAACAGCGAACGCACCACATGTAAATGGCAGTGCAGTCGTACGGCATTTGTCTTTGTTTTATATTTCACATTTCTCAATATCACAGATCACAAATAAAACAAGTTTTTAGTATTAATTAGCTATTTTTGGTGTGCCTGGTACAAACTGTTGACATACGGACAGACGCAGAAAATTCGCAGACTTTCGAACTCAAGTATCCACATAACCATGGCTTATCTAGTTTCATAATCGAATAAAGGTTTTTCACACAAATATTTCGATAAAAATGTTGTAGTGCTTTTGCAACACTATGGAGACTTGGAAAATCTACATGAGAGAAGCAATGTAGACATGCTAGAGAGTTTTTTGCTGGTCAGTCAGTTACATCAGATCATGCACAGGGATACTTTCAACTGAAACGGCAAACAGTCTCGAAAACAGATGTAAGCCTGACGGTGTACTCAAAATCTGTATAAAAATATGGTTGTAATTCTAGCATGGCCACAATGAATTCTTCAAACCTCGCACTTTCTTTAGCGCCATTGATCTTGGGGAACTGGATTGTCTTTGTCAAAATGCGTCCCTTCTATGAGGCGATTTCCTTTTTTAAATGCATCCCCACCAAATCAGAAAGAAGTTATCTTGTGTGCAGTCAAGCCCACTTAAAATGCGAAGTCTGCAGTCCATTCCGGATGCTCTAATTTTCGTTTCTGCACTCCATTTTCCTTCATGAATTCAACTATAGCGAGATTCAAATGGAAAAATCGTTCCAGGCTAGCTCCCTGACTTAACACACTTTGCAAAACATATGAAGTCTCCATACTCATGGTTCATTTCCACTGAAAACTGTTGCCGCTGAAAATGGAATAACAGGTGTGAGTTCAGAAGTTTTGCTATTCTCGCCAACAGTTTCTTCAAATGCTGCATACCTGCAAATTTAGCTGAAAGTGTGTCTCGATGTACCGAACGATGGCTCCCGCCTGTCGATCATTATAATCTTTTGCTCTTTCATTGTCGTCTAAAAGTTTAAATTCTTTCTGCATGGTACTATAATGTCGTTTCATAGCAAATAAACAGAGCTCGTCGCCTATGTGATTTGCGAATTCCCATTCTTTTCTTTTATTCCCATTCATATTAAAGGATTCCAACGATAGATCACTAGACTGCCTCTTTATGTACAAACAGCCACTGGAACTGTGAAAATCCTACATACCACGAACAAAGAGCGACACCACGATTCTGCCGAACTCAAGAGAGTTATCCCGACCGCAAAATACCTCACCGCAATGTTAAATGAAATGAAACGTCGCGTTGTTCCGGGTATTTCCGAGAATGACCGAGCAAAGCCGAATGACAGACAGGGCCTTGGTCGCACGCGGACCGCATGAGCTGCACACGTCACGCTTGGCACGACTGTAACACAATTTCAAATAAACCGTCACACTGACGATGCACAACAAACTGCGGAATCGGCCCGAAAATTTGTAGGTGAAATAAACAAACTTATCCCATCGTTCAGTGAGGAATTTGTTTTCAACTCCGACCAATCGGCATTTTAACAGGAAACGTATGTGAAAGAAACCCTGGAAATTAAAGGTACCAAGGGAGATTATCAAGCTCAGTTAACGTCAGTACCTTAACGCATTCGTATACAATTATACTGGCTGTTAATCTGGACGGTAAGTTTGCTGGTAAGTTATTTAATGTGCTGCGAGGAATTGGAGATGCTCTGTCCCCTACGATTCTTTCGTATATGCGTGATGTTGCAAGGGCAGTAGGGAATATTTACGTTACAGCAGGAAAGAAACTGATACTGGGCGTAAGGGAAGTGCAACTATGGCAAGAGCATTGATTTTAGCCAATAGCTAGACAAAATTGCGTTTGCTTACTTTCTGGTCTGCGTACGAAAATCATACTCCCTTAGAGCAAACTGTCTCTCCAAAGAGTGTGTGACATTGCAGTTCATACCATCTGGAACCAATGGACAAATTCAGCCTCTCGATGTTTGTTTCTTCTGTGCCTATAAAACATATTCTCGTACTATCTGCAGCTATGCCTTGAAGGGAAGCCCATTTCACGATAAGCTCTAGACAGACTGTTTCTAAATCGGTTGCATGCCATCACATTCCATCAGTTCTCATCACCACGTCACACCAGCCTGATTCTATATGTATTCTTTAAAAGTAGCTAACTAGTTGAACGATCTGCATGGTTTGTAACTCCCAAGAAATTCGCCTTCCATCTTGATGGTGCGAACCTTAATGATCACTTCGCAGCTGTGACTGAGGAAGTCGGGATGAGGGGTACACTTGGCATGGAAGGTCAAGGCCCCTATAATGTCATTCCTTAAACACAAAAACTCCCAAATCAATAAATTAACCATTTATTCAAAGACAATATTTATAAAACAGCTAAGAGACAATCAACACATGGCCATCTTTAATACAAGGCAGCAAATTACAATCACAAACTGTTTTAAAGAGATGCGCCACATAGATTTCTATTCTTAAAGGAACACTAAACTACAATCAGAACGTGATTTTAAGAAATGTGGCTCAGATAACACTGTTCTACAAAAAAAAAACTTTTTCTCTATTTCTGATAAAAAATATTGTGATCCTAGTTGTATTTTGAGTGCTGAAGTGAAAACTGTTTTCGGTTTTTCTCTGTCAGGGATAGTTTATGAGCAATCGCAATTTTATTTCTCTTTTCAGTTTCTGATATAGTGCAGTAAACGTGAGGTGAAATTCAACAAACAAACGCACATCTTTATGATGTTATAAGTTCAACACATTAATGGAGGGTGGGATGTAACTTATAACACAGTAACGTTTGTGTATACACTTTGAAGCATTTATTTGACATGAGAAATTACAGAAAATTGACAAACAATGAGCCACTGCCTTGTAATGCACATCACTTTTTTCTCTTGTATTGTAAATCTTTCTTCTCTCGAATGATATTCTAGCAATAATCTGCTAACATAGAAGGTACCCACTTCCCTTCATAGCGCCTTTCTACGGTAGAAATGTCTTTATGGAATCTTTCCCCATGTTCATCCGATACGTCACTACAACTCTCTGTGAAGTAGTCCAGATGAGAGTCCATCATATGTACCTTCAAAGACATATTGCACCCCAAATCCTGATATGCTTTGATCATATCCTTCACCACTGCTTTGTAGTTAGTAGTTCCTCTTCTTCCGAGGAAGTTTTCTGACACCATCTTGAAACAGTCCCATGCAGGTTTTTCTTTATCAGTTAAACATGCTTCAAAATTTGCACCTTTCTGCAGCTCCCTGATTTGTGGGCCCACGAATACACCTTCCTTTATTTTTGCAGCTGAAAGACGGGGGAATTTGGTAGCTAGAGATGCAAACCCACAGCCTGTTGGATCCATGCCCTTCTCGAATTGTTTCATCAGGCCAAGTTTGATGTGAAGCGGTGGAAGTAGTATATAGTCAGGAGCTACCAGACTTTCACGTTGTACATTCTTTTCGCCTACTTTCCATCTTCGCCTAGTCCATTTCTTTTTCACGTAGTGAGAATTTCGGTCTCGACTATCCCACTCGCAAAAGAAAACAGGCATACTTTGTGTAGCCTTGTTGCATTCCCAGTACCATAGCAATTACCTTGAAATCTGCACATATTTTCCATTTGTGTTCATTGTATTTTAATGAATTTAGCATCCTTTGTACGAATTCGTAATTAAAGCTACTGGAACAGAGGGTATTTTATTTCTGTTATGGAGCGAAACACCCTTCAGACTTGTTTTCGATGCATCTATGAAAAGTCTCCACACCTGTGAAATATAAGTGAAGTTCAGCATTTTCATCAGGCCAGCAACGTCATTGCAAAATGTCAGTGTTTCGTCAGTTGAAAAATAAGAAATAAAGGCATGTTCTGTGTGCCTGAACACACTGATTTTAGTACTTTGGTGCAGCAGATTACGCTCTTGTAATGTTGAACCAAGCAGCTGCACCTTTTGTTTACTTAGTCCTAGATCACGTACTAAATCATTTAAATCTGCCTGTGTTAACAAATGTGGCGATGCCTCACTTGTCAGTGATATAGAGAATCATCATCTGTGATTTCTTCAGTACTACTTAATTCACTGTCACTCGGAATTTGATCTCGAGTTCTGGAAGGTACTGGAAGGTTGTCGGAATGCTGCACTGGCATTCTCACTGAAGGCAGATCTGGGTAAACAATGTGCCTCTTTGACTTTTTGTTTGTGAAACCCTGAATTTTTGTTAGACACAAATAACAATCAGTAACATGGTCCTTAGGCTCCCTCCACACCATGGGAACAGCAAGCAACGCCACATTCTCTTTACCTTCCTATCACCGAATTAGTTAGCAGCAACATGTAGCACAACAGAAAAGTGGTGCCCATGCTTTATCTTGGTCTCCTACCTCTACTCCAAAGTAATGTTTGTATGCTTTCTTTATGACTGAAGAAATGTTCTTCCTATTTCAGGCAAAAGTGAACTTCCCACGGATGTAGCAGAAGATGTCTGGCTTATATCGACCTCCACGACGACGTGGCATTTCTGCAAATTTAAAAATACCACTTTGGTAATACACCTGTATTAAATTAATAGAAGGGA
The DNA here is from genome assembly GCF_021461385.2 of Schistocerca piceifrons. NCBI lineage: Eukaryota > Metazoa > Arthropoda > Insecta > Orthoptera > Acrididae > Schistocerca > Schistocerca piceifrons. The sequence goes on from NC_060145.1 coordinate 386,551,400, forward strand.
ACTATAGGAACGCTGATGTGTAAAAACAAGCAGTCATTTTACCTTCAGCACCAGGCTCAATCAGTTTACACACAGGAACTAAAAAATTCAACCGTGCTCGGAAATATGGCAGACAGTTACAAGTCAGCCAAAACACCCACTCGTTAAGACTGACAGAAATTGCGGCTAACACCACTGTTGTAAACTCGATGCACTTGCCCCTAGGAGGCGTGAAGCTTTACTGCCGACGCAGCGACCGGCTGTCGCCGTTCGAGTCAATGAGATGTTTCAGGTGGTCTTAATGACATAGGTGTGGCGGGGATAACTTAATGATGTCTGATTCTTCCCACCTGCTGTTGCACAAAAAATTATCACGTTCTATCACTACCGGATGCGGCAACATACCCGTATTTCTCTATAACGTCTCTGTGTTTGCCATGAATTGTGAATATACATATATATGCATATTACATAAAAAGTATCCCTGACAACGATATTTTGTTTACATATTTGAATTTCCCACGGTAAAATGGTCTAGAAGCACATACTTTAATATCAGAAATAGAACCCATGTCGAACAGTGTAATTTATTTAAAAAGGGCAATAATTTGCAGTATGAAAGTGATTAATGAAACGCACACCAGTTCGTTAAGAACCCAAATAACACAATCAAGATAAAGTTACAATTTAATACAATTCGTTTCCATATATATATATATATATATGATGTTACAAAAAGGTATGGCCAAACTTTCAGGAAACATTCCTCACACACAAATAAAGAAAAGATGTTATGTGAACATGTGTCCGGAAATGCTTAATTTCCATGTTAGAACTCACTTTAGTTCTTCCACCTACGCTCAATGGAGCACGTTATCATAATTTCATACGGGATACTCTACCTGTGCTGCTAGAACATGTGCCTTTACAAGTACGACACAACATGTGGTTCATGCACGATGGAGCTCCTGCACATTTCAGTCGAAGTGTTCGTACGCTTCTCAACAACAGATTCGGTGACCGATGGATTGGTAGAGGCGGACCAATTCCATGGCCTCCACGCTCTCCTGACCTCAACCCTCTTGGCTTTCATTTATGGAGGCATTTGAAAGCTCTTGTCTACGCAACCCCGGTACCAAATGTAGAGACTCTTTGTGCTCGTGTTGTGGACGACTGTGATACAATACGCCATTCTCCAGGGCTGCATCAACGCATCAGGGATTCCATGCGACGGAGGGTGGATGCATGTATCCTCACTAACGGAGGACATTTTGAACATTTCCTGTAACAAAGTGTTTGAAGTCACGTTGGTACGTTCGGTTGCTGTGTGTTTCCTTTCCATGATTAATGTGATTTGAAGAGAAGTAATAAAATGAGCTCTAACATGGAAAGTAAGCGTTTCCGGACATATGTCCACATAACATATTTTCTTTCTTTGTGTGTGAGGAATGTTTCCTGAAAGTTTGGCCGTACCTTTTTGTAACACCCTGTATACAGGGTGAGTCACCTAACGTTACCGCTGGATATATTTCGTAAACCACATCAAATACTGACGAATCGATTCCACAGACCGAACGTGAGGAGAGGGGCTAGTGTAATTGGTTAATACAAACCATAAAAAAATGCACGGAAGTATGTTTTTTAACACAAACCTACGTTTTTTTAAATGGAACCCCGTTAGTTTTGTTAGCACATCTGAACATATAAACAAATACGTAATCAGTGCCGTTTGTTGCATTGTAAAATGTTAATTGCATCAGGAGATATTGTAACCTAAAGTTGACGCTTGAGTACCACTCCTCCGCTGTTCGATCGTGTGTATCGGAGAGCACCGACTTACGTAGGGATACAAAGGGAACGGTGATGGACCTTAGTCACAGAAGAGACTGGAACAGCACATTACGTCCACATGATAACACCTTTTTATTGGTCTTTTTCACTGACGCTCATGTACATTATCATGAGGGGTGAGGTACACGTACACACGTGGTTTCCGTTTTCAATTATGGAGTGGAATAGAGTGTGTCCCGACATATCAGGCCAATAGATGTTCAATGTGGTGGCCATCATTTGCTGCACACAATTGCAATCTCTGGCGTAATGAATGTCATACACGCCGCAGTACATCTGGTGTAATGTCGCCGCAGGCTGCCACAATACATTATTTCATATCCTCTGGGGTTGTAGGCACATCACGGTACACATTCTCCTTAAACGTACCCCACAGAAAGAAGTCCAGAGATGTAAGATCAGGAGAAAGGGCTGGCCAATTTATGCGTCCTCCACGTCCTATGAAACGCCCGTCGATCGTGTACCTCACCCCTCATGGTAATGTACATGTGCGTCAGTGAAAAAGACGAATAAAAAGGTGTTAGCATGTGGACGTAAAGTGCTGTTCCACTCTCTTCTGGACCTAAGGTCTATCAGCGTTCCCTTTGGATCCCTACGTAATTCGGTGCTCTCCGATACACACGATCGAACAGCGGAGGAGTGGTACTCAAGCGTCAACTTTAGGTTACAATATCTCCGGATGTAACTAACATTTTACAATGCAACAAACGGCACTGATTACGTATTTGTTTATATGTTCAGATGTGCTAACAAAACTAACGCGTTAGTTTTGTTAGCTCATCTGAACATATAAACAAATACGTAATCAGTGCCGTTTGTTGCATTGTAAAATGTTAATTACATCCGGAGATATTGTAACCTAAAGTTGACGCTTGAAACCTCCGACGTTCAGTTGCGTGTTGTGACAAACACGGGCCACGGTCGGCGAGCAGCATCTGCAGGGACATGTTTTCGATGACGACCGTGTTTACGAGTGTGGCTGTAGTGCACTGTTGTGGTTAGGTCTAGCTGTCGCAGTGTCCGCATGTAGCGCTTGCTGCTATTGTTATTCTGCATTCGTCTCCGCACGCAGACCAACTGTAGTACACCGTGTTACCAGACGTCTGTGATAGTGTAGTGTTGTAGGAACTGTGACCATGGTGTATTCGAACTCTGAAAAGGCGGAGATGATACTCATCTATGGCGAGTGTCGACGAAATGTAGCTGAAGCCAGCAGGGTGTATGCAGAACGGTACCCGGACAGAGAGCATCCAACGTGCCGCACATTGTAAAACATCTACCGCCAACTGTATGCAACAGGTATGGCCGTAGCATGCAAACGGGTCCGTAACAGGCCCGTCACAGGAGAAGCGGGTGCAGTTGGTGTGTTAGCTGCTGTTACCATGAACCCACACATGAGTACACAGGACATTGCGAGAACCGTTGGACTGAGTCAAAGTAGTGTCATGCGCATACTGCATCGTCACCGCTTTCACCCGTTTCATGTGTCGCTACGTCAGCAATTACATGGTGATAACTTTAATCATCGAGTGCAATTCTGTCAATGGGCATTAACAGAGAATGCGTTGCAGTTCTACCTGTTTACTGATCAAGCGGGTTTCACAAACCACGGGGCAGTGAATCTATGGAACGTGCATTACTGGTCCATGGACAATCCTCGCTGGCTCAGACAGGTAGAGTGACAGCGACCGTGGACTGTAAATGTATGGTGCGGAATCATTGGCGACCACCTCATTGGTCCTCACTTCATTGCAGGGGCCCAAACAGCTGCAACATACATCGCGTTTCTACAGAATGATCTGCCAACGTTGCTCGAAAATGTCCCACTGGAAACGCGTCGACGTATGTGGTATCAGCGTGATGGTGCACCTGCACATTCCGCAATTAACACTAGGCTGACCCTCGACAGGATGTTCGACGGGCGTTTCATAGGACGTAAAGGACGCATAAATTGGCCAGCCCGTTCTCCTGATCTTACACCTCTGGACTTCTTTCTGTGGGGTACGTTAAAGGAGAATGTGTACCGTGATGTGCCTACAACCCCAGAGAATATGAAACAACGTATTGTGGCAGCCTGCGGCGACATTACACCAGATGTACTGCGGCGTGTACGACATTCATTACGCCAGAGATTACAATTGTGTGCATCAAATGATGGCCACCACATTGAACATCTATTGGCCTGACATGTCAGGACACACTCTATTCCACTCCATAATTGAAAACGGAAACCACGTGTGTACGTGTGCCTCACCCCTCATGGTAATGTACATGTGCGTCAGTGAAAAAGACCAATAAAAAGGTGTTAGCATGTGGACGTAATGTGCTGTTCCAGTCTCTTCTGTGACTAAGGTCCATCACCGTTCCCTTTGGATCCCTACGTAATTTGGTGCTCTCCGATACACACGACCGAACAGCGGAGGAGTGGTACTCGAGCGTCAACTTTATGTTACAATATCTGCGGATGTAATTAACATTTTACAATACAACAAACGGCACTGATTACGCATTTTTTATATGTTCGGGTGTGCTAACAAAACTAACGGGTTCAATTTTAAAAAACGTAGGTTTGTGTTAAAAAACATACTTCCGTGCATTTTTTTATGGTTTATATTAACCAGTTACACTAGCCCCTCTACTCACGTTCGGTCTGTGGAATCGATTCGTCAGTATTTGATGTGGTTTACGAAATATATCCAACGGTAATGTTAGGTGACTCACTCTGTATAGTTCTGGACATATTTTCAGGAGATGCTATGTCTCTAATATTCTGTTCCTTAATTTGTGACTTGCGAGGAATATTGTTCTCTTCTGAAAACATACTGCGGCTATGTGATGTATAACAAAACAGCTTTTTGAACATAGTGCCGAGAACATTTGAAGGCGCCAAATCTCACATTTTGCAGTGGAATCAAAAATAATGTATACGGTTTTCTACATAACTTATTCACATCGAAAAAATTGAGAAGATATTCTGATACCACAGAATTATGCTACCCACATCATCACTGCAAAAAGTAATGAGACAAAATATAAAATAAATAATTTATTAAAAGCTTTCTAGGTGCGATTCTAGGGAACTGGCTGGCTCTCATTGCCAATAATGAAGTTTTGGTTTCAAGTGCCATTAATACTGAGCCACTACATTTTTTGTGGTAATACAAGTACAGTAAAACAGCAGTAGTAGTTTAAATAGTAGAACTGCAGTCAACAAAAACCGTTTCTCATATGTTTTAAATTTTTTACTGGAGAGTAACTAAGTCAAATTCATGAAAAAAATCTCTCAGTATTGACTTCTGTTTCTTACAGAACTCCATTCTTGAGATAACATGTTGCAAAGTTCACAGCAGAACTCTCTATGCGTTAAGGAACGAACTGCAGCATCGTCGACTGGTCACTCTGTTTTGCCACTGATAAACATGGCTTGTCTTTCAGATGATCTTCCCTATTTTTATTCAGTGATATTCTTCAAATCTTGTGTTTCAGGGTAAGAAATTTTTTATAGCTGTTTGAGGTGGATGAGTATGAAACACTTTGATCAAACTGCATTGGGAAATGTTACACGCCTGCATTGACGACGGCGTTTCAGCAGCATCTTTAAAATCAAAGAAGTCAGTTGTATGTATTGGAATTATATGGAATGCGTTAATAGATTTAGCTGATTCAACAATCTTGTGGAGATCTTGCGGAACAAAAGCCTTGCTAGCCTTTCTTTGTTTCTTTATAGTTGCAAAATCTCCGTCACAGCTCAAAATGCTGTGCCCATACACCATATACCTGTATGTTATCTCTTCAAACGTGCCATCTGGTAATGCATATTTCAAACATTTTCTTCACGATTTGACATTTGGAACATGTCCAGGAACATGCTACAGAGTAACGAAAATACAATAGCACAGAAAACACGTTTTGTGAAAAAAAATGGCACTAAGAACGTTTTCCATTTCTACTAGAACGTATTCCATTTCTACTCTTGATTTTAGCCTAACAGAAGCAGCAGGGACAACAGTCTGTCAGTTGGTCAGTAACAGGTTTAGGGGAGGGAGAGATAAGGACCTGCTCTTATCAGGTGAGAGCACAAGCCGTGGCGTGATTGTACTATTTATTCAATATATCAGTTACGAAATGAAACTCTCAACCATTGTTACATAATCGCCTATGAGCGGGAACTTATCTGCTAATACCAAACTATGGCCCAGGGAAGTACGATACGATCACAACTGCTCTCGGCGTATTTTACTGAATTTGTGCAAAATATTAGGTATCCCAGATTTCTCGCACATGACACCCACACCCACACACACACACACACACACACACTCACACACACACACACACACACACACACACACACACACACACAAGCGCGTGCGCACGTATGATATGTTATCCAGCGAAAATTGTGCTAAAAATAAGGGGAATGGGGGGGGGGGGGGTAGCGTCAGGATAGGAATCCGACCACCAACGACCACTAACATTGGCTCACACCATGTAACATAGAGGAGCCCGTAGTAGAACGAAAGAGACAAAGGGAAATACAAGGACTTTTATTTCTGGCTGTATCAGTGATGTCAGTCCTGTATTCTTTGTAACTGCTCACAAGGGAAGCTCCCCATCGCCCCCCCCCCCCCCCCCTCAGATTTGGTGATTAAGATGGCCCAGAGGATAGTCTGTCAAAAACTCAAAACATTTCGCACTTTCAGCGTCTTCCCTTTCCAATTTATAGTTGTCACAGCCTCGGGTCTTGCTTGTAAGTTCTGTAAATTTTTTCTTTTCGTTGTTCTCTGAGTTCTGCAGGTAAAGTATGTCGTTTTCTGTGAATGAAAGAGCGTATGCAGTGCAAACTTAAGTCCGTACTGGTTCATTTAAGCCGAGAAAGTTTTCATCAACAATTCCTGAACTTCACTACTATTCCTGCAAAAGTAGTGTTCGTAAGTGGATAACAAAATGGCAATCCACTGGCGATGTCTCTAATTCTAAGCTTAACCGCAAGCCTTCAGTGAACTCTGGAAGTGGTTGCGAATATTTTACAGAAAGTTATGGTTAGCTCGAAAGAAATCCGTCGGGCAGTTTTCGGAACAGGCAGTTGTTAGACCAACATCTTGTCGTTTTGTACTTGAGATCTTAAACCTGAAATTTTTTCCGCAAGTCGTGCGTTCAGGCATTACTAGCAACTAATAAAGAAAGAGTCTTAAGTATCAAGAGCAGTTGCTAAACAGGTCTTATTTTAATGTCACATATTCCAACAGCAGGTCGTACGGGACAAAACTAGGAGAAAAATTGCTATTATTTTACGGATAGTAGATATGAGGTCGTGGTTGTAAAAATCAGTGTAATTCAACATAGTTTATCGATCTAGATATTACGAAGAAAGATGGTCGCCATGCTTTCAAAGTATGTACGAAATTGACAACACAGATATTTTGATACACAGTAAGTCTTGTCATCCACACAGCCAAAAACCTACTACCTTTCGCAGTCTAACATATGGAGTTTTTAAAGTCCTGATGAATGAGCAAGACAGAAAGGCGGAGCTATTGTTGTTGTTGTGGTCTGCAGGCCAGAGACTGGTTTGATGCAGCTCTCCATGCTACTCTACCCTGTGCAAGATTCTTCATCTTCCAGTACCTACTGCAACCTACATCCTTCTGAATCTGCTTAGTGTATTCATCTCTTGGTCTTCCTCTACGATTTTTCCCCTCCACGCTGCCCTCCAATACTAAATTGGTGATCCCTTGATGCCTCAGAACATGTCCTACCAAAAGATTCCCTTCTTCTAGTCAAGTTGCGCCACAAATTCCACTTCTCCCTAGCTCTGTTCAATGCCTCCTCATTAGTTATGTTGAAACGTCCCCTTTGAACAATTCTTACAAGACTGTCCTTAAACTGACATACAATATTTTTAGCGCAACGCAATCTGACTTTCAAAATTCCCTACAAAAGAATGGCCCTGACGAACATTAAACTATACCTTTCACAAATCACTTACCTCACAAAAATCTTCGCTGCTCAAGCTACTGCAATACAGCGAGCGCCACTACTGCCAGCTAAATAAAAGATTCAAACTATGGAAGGCACTAACTACTGATAGGGATAGTTAGCAAATGAAAGATATTAATAGAGAACGAACAATGTATTTACCTTGATATCATCACAAGTCATAATATATATATCAGTTCATGACAAATTACAAATCTCCGCCATCTCTCTCCCCACATCCACCACTGCTGGCGGCTCACCTCCAACTGCGCAACGCTACGCGCTGTTCACAGCCAGCTGCCTAACACTACAATGGCAGACAACAATGCAAACTAGCCACAGACTGCACACAGCACAGCCAGTGATTTTCATATTGAGCGCTACGTAACGTTGCCAATAAGAAAACATAAACAGCCTACTTACATAGAGAAAACATAAACAGCCTACTTACATAGAGAAAACATAAACAGCCTACTTACATAGCCCCCATGCTCCCCACAAAAAATTTTACAAATGGTGTTGGGCACTGGCCAATACAGATTTGACAAAAATTTTTCGCAATTACAGTAACAAAGAAATCAAATGCACACACTTATTGATACAACGTTGGTCAAAAGCTAAAATTTTGTCACAGTCCATAAAGACAGTCCTGATCATTCATTACGGTAAAATATAGTGTTTTTCTCAAAGTCTGAGCAGTAGAAAAAAATGCACACGGAAGTAGTGCATTTCCATGCAGTCTTGAAGAAGTAGTGTGGTCCTGCCCAACGGAAAGACAGTGCTGACTCTCGACATGCAGACAAGTAATGGTTCACAACAGAGCAAACCCACAGCTGAGTCATCCGAAGTTTTGAAGAATGTTGGTAGGTAGGTCATCACAGAGCAGACCCACTGTAGTCCTGGTAGAGATTACGGTATTGGTGGGCCACCAGAGGTGCAGACCCACTGCAGGCCTTGTAGAAATAATGGTACTGGTGAGTCAGCAAAGGTGTAGACCCACTTTAGTCCTTGTAGAAATGGCCAGCAGCCATCTGTTGCGACTGTGCAGGTGCACAATCACCATCGAAGAGTCTTGCAGAGAATATAGCAAGTCCATAAACCACCACTTGTGCACTCACAAAGTTTTTTGGAAGTGTCCTTAGAACCAGCAATGCTGTTATTCAGTCCCTTGCTGAATTATCAACACACATGCAAACACTATCAGTCCCTACTTCTCACATATTGTCCATATAGTATGACCAACAGAAACGTGTGCAGTGAAATGTTACTTAATTTGAAGAACTGGTAACAATTACAATTTTATAACATGAGAATACAATAACAAAGGTACACAATACATCATTAAAAACATAAAATACAGATAACATTTGTAGTACCGGCTTTACAACAGAATAGAAATAAACATATACATCAGTGGAATTATGACATGAGTACATACATAAAAGATCACAATAACTTTTGAAACATCAACTTCACACATGAGCATTAAACAGAACAGAATTAATAATGTCTAACATCTTTACAAAGTAAATAACATATTATTAATGCCAATTATATTCGAGGATAACAGTATTCCTCACCATAGTGAATGTAGCTTAATATTAAAAGAAGAAAAAATTCTATGAAACTACACAGAGACAGGAAGAAAACAAATACACAAGGGTACACACACACATAGTGGGATAACACCAATAGGAAAGGACAGGGTTCGTTTTCAGTGTAACATTTGGTACTGCAGTCCAACCCAAAACTTCATATATCTTTCCTCTTATTTCATCCTTTGTTTCCACAAAAAAAATTCTAACTAAGCATGCTTTCTGTGTTTATATGTTCACACATTTCGTACCTCATTTTTATTTTCCATTATCTTACCTCATCATTTATTTCCAAGAAAATCCTACCTAAACCTGTTTTCTCAATGCATTTCTTCCAATTCATCGCAACTCATTCTCTTAGAGGCTACCCCCTCTTAAGCTAACTTAAATCTACTGAGCTCAGATGCTAAACTAAGGAACGAGGCAATGCAGCAGCACAAAACAATTAACACAAGCAGCAATGACAAAAAATACAGATTGGCAAAGCTAGCAGCAGCAAATGTAATAACTTATATCAAAACATGACATAGCTCAAGCAGAAAAAATAGTACACTAAAGATAACAATGCAGATAAGGGAAATGTATAATCACATCTTAATGTCTATGTAATTAAAGTGGTGCACCACAAGAAGTTATTCTACCAAAAAGTTACCAATTACTTGAAAAGAAAATTATGAATGCAGTTACTAGTTCCTTCTTATTGTTCTTTCCTTTCCAAGTGCTCCTTTTTTAAAGAATGTGGATCATAAAATAATTATTTAATAGATCTGTTGACAGAAAGTGTTCACATTAGCAAATGCATTTAATTTTATTTTATGAAACCAATGCTGCAACACAGCTGGAAAACAGATGTCAAATGAAATAAGCAATTACGCAAACCAAAGCATAAAAACATCATTCAATAGCTATGTGGCATTTCGTAAGTCAGTAGCTCTCAATTCTCGTAGAAAGACACTTGTCATTATCAGGTTTGCAGATGTAAGAATATTTCCAAGGATAATGGCCTCCCCTTTTTTTTTTGTGCTACCTGTGCCGCTGAAAAGGGCTCGCAATAATGGCTTTTTCTCCAGGCGTCTGACACAGCTGGGTGCCCGCGACGCATTACGTGCAGGTGGTCACTTAACTTTCGTACGGAAATATTTACGACAGGAGATTCTGCTACCGTGGTAGTCTCATATAAAAATATTTCACAGGTCAAGAATTAGCGTTGCAAATCTGTAGAAACAAAACCCTATAAATATAACAGTGTCCAAAAAAATTTTCAGTGGCATTGTGATACATTCATGCATATACACACACATTTCATAACTCTTAAAGTACGATTCTTGGTTTCCAACAACCTTTTCATAAATCAGAGTCCCTAACCCCTACTCCTTATTCCTTACCTTATTACACATATACATATTCATATTCATCAACACGTCTTCAATATTTCATCATAATAGCTACATAGCATAATCAGATTCCTCATATAGCATCAGCTTATTTATCATAAACATACCTCAACAGCATAGTACACATCGTCGTCATAATAATAACATCATAACACTTCAGTCAAATCTTAAAATCGTCGTAACTTCCTCCAAAAATTTCAAAACGTAAAAAAAATTCTCTGCTCATTTCAATAGTGTCATCTACCTCAAACGTACTTTAAAATCATGCTCCCTTACCAAATATATCATTCAAATCTCTCATAGTATCACAATGGTTCCGAAAAAATATGAACAGTTTACAAAGTACAGACAAAATACAGTTTCATAAGTGTGAAGTTATCCAACCGTGTAATTGCGTAAACATGTGTCACTGATGCAGTAAAATAAATGTTTGTCTCTCTCAGTTAAATAATCAGATAGCTGTGTAATTTGTGTGTTAGAGAAATAAGGTACCGATGTGTAAAGTTGTATAAGCAAATACCATATTAGCTAGGGTTCCTTGTGGTTGCCACACACATGGTACACAAAGTAAGTGTGTACCCCCCTGAGGATAAATGTAATTATACCCTCAGGTGTTACAAATTACAGCAATGGAATGAAATGTATCACGGAAAACTTTCTTTGTAATTAAAAAATCTTTGAAAATAAGTGTTTTAAGTATAAGATTAATCACTCAAATGCGTGTCCTGTAGCGCTAAATGCGCGTCTTGCTGTAAGATAATCTGTGTGGAAGTGTCGTAGTTATCGTCCTCCGAAAGCTAAGTTCTGCATAAGTCAATGTACTTACCACATGATAAACAAAAGTGAAATGCTTTGCGTATAAATGTCTTAGTTATTACGCTTATTGCCGTGATGAGGAAAGTACTGTGCTGTAACGTATTGTTGTGCTATGGAAAAGGCAGTCTCATTGTAGCTATACCACAAAAGTTACTACTAAAACCTGTTTTACTTTCCAGAATAAAACAGAAAACTGTGCAGATATAAAACAGAAACACTGCAAAAGCAACATTGTAAATTGTCACTCATTAGTAGCGTCGTGATAAAATCGTGTAGCTGTCACATAAACTAACCACTGTGCCATCTGGTATCTCACTGAAAGTACTTTAAATCCAGAATATATTTTCAAGTAAACCAAAATGTTGCATTAAAATCTCATTAGCAGTACTGGTAAATGTTCTAAGTATGTAAGCCTTATAGTCGTTCCATAATCGTGCAACTAACAAGCAAGAATGTACACACACAATAACACTGTGACGTCTGTTCACTATAACAATGCATTCGTCATTTCCGTTTAAGTAAGTTCTCTTGGTTCTTGATTGGATATTTAACTTCAAACATTGTTGTATGTTAACAGATTCTAAGTCTGACAATGCATATTAGTAATGTGAAGCGAAAAATTTTATGGCAAAGACTAAGTTAAAAAGCAGATTATCTTTCAATAAACGGTTTTACATTTGAAAAGTGGTACAATCTTTTACTCTTCATAGTACTCAGAGTTTCAACATCAACCCAGTTATCGTGCGGTATACGTCGGTAAAGAATACTGGAATATTTCTCAAGGTTAGCGTCTTATGTTATTTTTCTCGGAGCCAGCGGGCGCACGCGGCTGCCTGCTGTGCGAGTCATTGTCTGTTCCTTTGTTGGCGCGCGTCGTTATTGGGATTTGGAGACCTAACTTCTACAAATTCACCGTGACGAGAGGGCCCTGCTCTGTTTGAATCCCGCCAGTTCTGATGCAATTCAGGTCTGTCGTTACGATCATATCGTCTGTCGTCATGTCGGTAGATTCCATAGTTTCTTTCTTGTCGGTCATGTGGTGGAGAATTTCTTCCTGAATCGTAACTGCGCCCTGAACTGTTGCGTCTGAAAGTATTCTGTCTCCCTTGATAAAAATAGTTCTGGTTACCATATTGTCTGTTTCTATGGTTATCTCTGTCATATTCATTTCTACGGAAATGCGATCTTTCTCTGTAACTATTACTGCTCTGCCAACGGTTGTCATACGGGTGGTGTCTGTTTTGGTCACGATTTGTGTTGTGAGAATAACCTTGTCGTGTCCAGTTATTATTTCTTTCATCGCGGAATTGCGACGGATGTGACCTGTAATTGTTGTGTTCCTGGTTTCGCGTTCCGCGATTGTCAGTGTCAATTTCTAATTCTTGTAAGAGTCCCTGAAATGCTTCAATGTCGTCTTTGCAACGTCCTGCCAAAATAATATGTCGTAAATGTTCAGGCAGTTTGATTAAGCAAATGCGGATGAGTTCTGAGGGGCTGTATGGGTTTGACAGGTACTGATTCTTGTGCAACATGTCTTCAAAATATTTCATAAGACTGGAAAATTCAGATTGTTCGAAACGTTTCATCATTATGATGCTTTGTTTTACTCGGTCTTGTGTGGCCTGAGACCAATATGCTGAGAGGAAGGCATGGTAAAACTCTCCTTCACTGTGGCAATCGTGAATGACCGACCGCATTCTTACAGCTGGTTCATTCTCCAAGCAGCCACACATAAATTCTAATCTGTGTTCTAACGACCAGTTGGGAGGAAAACAATGAGAGAATTGATGAAGCCATGCTTGTGGATGAATGTCGTTGCCAGAATTCTTAAATGTTTTGAATTTACGTGTAGTAATGAACAGCTTATAGTCAAAATCATCATGTCGGCGAGTCGCATATCGGTCATTGTTAGGTCGTGTCGGCCGTTCCATATCAAAATTCGGTGCACATTGCCAATTTCTTTCATAACTTCCGAAATGCCCTGTGTTATTATTTTGTGGCTGTTCCGTATTTCTGTGTCCCTCTTCCCGTATTGGGGCGCGAGTATCCTCTGAAATACGTAATTCTTGAATTACCTGTGTCAGCTGATCTTGTACTTCCCGGATTTCTCTTTTGTATTGTGTATTGATTTGATTTTGATTTTGTTTGAATTTTCTAATTTCTACATACTCTTCAGTGTCAGTGAAGGCTACAGGTGTTGTGTTATTCAGATCATCATCTACCTTTGTAGATAAGTTAGTGAACTGATCTGAAAGTTCGGCTACTTTATCCGATAGTGAAATTATTTCCTCTGTATGTTTTTCTGAACCAAGTTTCAGAGTATCTACTGTGTCCTTTAAGTTTTCCTGAGTTTTTGCAAGTTGCGTAACCGAATCGGTAGATGCAACTGAGTCAATTTTAGCTTGCAAGGTGTTGTGATTTTCATGAAAAATAGTTTGCAGTTCTTTTATGGCTGCTTCATGATTCTGTAATGCATTTTCATGCCGCGAAAAAATAGGTTGGAAATGCTCACAAATTTGTGATTTTCCGTCATTACAGACTTTTTGACATTTCGATTCAATGTTATGTAACTCACTAGTTAAATCTTCACGTGTTTGTTCAAGTGTGGTGTCTAACTTTTGAAGATTTTGTTCCATTGTGTCTAACTTTTTGAGATTTTGTTCCACTGTGTCTAACTTTTTGAGATTTTGTTCCACTGTGTCTAACTGTTGCTGTGTTTGTCTCTGGTGTTGTTCCATTGTGTCTAACTTTTCAAGCTTTTGCTGTGTTTGTCTCTGATTTTGTTCCATTTGTTGCATTAATTGCAATAATAATGTATTAGTGTCTGGAATCTGTTTCTCTACGCTTTTCGGCAGTGCATTTGCACCGACAACATTCACATTTTGACAGGCAGAAAATGTGTCTTGACTTATTTGAGAAAACGGTGATGACCCAAAACCTGAATCTACAGTATTTGCGAAATTGTGTCCTGTCATTTCGGATTCCTGAGGCGAGCTGTTGCCGACCGATCGATCGATAATGCTTCCCTCTTCACTAATTGTTTCACTGTCCACGCCATTGTTTGCCGCCCGCTCCATTTCCCTATGCACAATTACCAAATTACTACTTTGAACATCAGTTAATTCATTACTCGGTGGCGCTAACACACTGCTCTCATTTTCACTGTCATTTCTCAGTTTACTTTGGAGCCTAGTATTACGTTTTTCACACGCCATTATTGTCACAGTATTTCACACGACAACACAGAAAAACACAATTTGAAGAGCAAAAATAAGAGAACACATTAACATAGCACTGAAATTAATATCTAGTTAATTACAGCTGCGAAATACTTGGTGCAAATCTATATGCATGCCACAACTGTTTTAATGTACAACAATGAAAGGCTACAACTACAAAGGAGATTCTCTCTACAATTACGCGCTAGCAATAAACAAAAGCTACACTAAATACACAAACTACAAGAAAAATCAGAAGATTCCAGTGAGGTATCCTAGGCTAAGGGTCGACATATGAAACGTCCCCTTTGAACAATTCTTACAAGACTGTCCTTAAACTGACATACAATATTTTTAGCGCAACGCAATCTGACTTTCAAAATTCCCTACAAAAGAATGGCCCTGACGAACATTAAACTATACCTTTCACAAATCACTTACCTCACAAAAATCTTCGCTGCTCAAGCTACTGCAATACAGCGAGCGCCACTACTGCCAGCTAAATAAAAGATTCAAACTATGGAAGGCACTAACTACTGATAGGGATAGTTAGCAAATGAAAGATATTAATAGAGAACGAACAATGTATTTACCTTGATATCATCACAAGTCATAATATATATATCAGTTCATGACAAATTACAAATCTCCGCCATCTCTCTCCCCACATCCACCACTGCTGGCGGCTCACCTCCAACTGCGCAACGCTACGCGCTGTTCACAGCCAGCTGCCTAACACTACAATGGCAGACAACAATGCAAACTAGCCACAGACTGCACACAGCACAGCCAGTGATTTTCATATTGAGCGCTACGTAACGTTGCCAATAAGAAAACATAAACAGCCTACTTACATAGAGAAAACATAAACAGCCTACTTACATAGAGAAAACATAAACAGCCTACTTACAATGTGATCTACCCATCTAATCTGCAGCATTCTTCTGTAACACCGCACTTTGAAAGCTTCTAATCTGTTCTTGTCCAAACTATTTATCGTCCACGTTTCATTTCCGTACATGGCCACAGTCCATGCAAATACTTTCAGAAACGACTTCCTGACACTTAAGTCTACACTCAATGTTAACAAATTTCTCTTCTTCGGAAACGCTTTCCCTGCCATTGCCAGGCTACATTTTATATCCTCTCTACTTCGACCATCATCAGTTATTTTGCTCCCCAAATAGCAAAACTCATTTACTACTTTAAGCGTCTCATTTCCTAATCTAATACCATCAGCATCACCCGATTTAATTCGACTGCATTCCATTATCTTCGTTTTGCTTTTGCTGATATTCATCTTATATCTTCCTTTCAAGACACTGTCCATTCCGTTCAACTGCTCTTCCAGGTCCTTTGCTGTCTCTGGCAGAATTACAATGTCACCGGTGCAGCTCAAAGTTTTTATTTCTTCTCCATGGATTTTAATTCCCACTCCGAATGTTTCTTTTGTTTCCTTTACTGCTTGCTCAATATACAGATTGAGAAACATCGTGGATAAGGTACAACCCTGTCTCACTCCCTTCCCAAACACTGCTTCCCTTTCATGCCCCTCGACTCTTATGACTGCCATCTGGTTTCTGTACAAATTGTAAATAGCTTTTCGCTCCCTGTATTTTACCCCTGCCACCTTCAGAATTTGAAAGAGAGTATTCCAGTCAACATTGTCAAAAGCTTTCTCTAAGTCTGCAAATGCTAGAAACGTAATTTATTTTCTAAAAAAAATGGTTCAAATGGCTCTGAGCACTATGGGACTTATCATCTGAGGTCATCAGTCCCCTAGAGGCAGGATTCGAACCTGCAACCGTAGCGGTCGCGTGGTTCCAGACTGTAGCGCCTAGAACCGCTCGGCCACTCTGGCCGGCAATCTATTTTCTAAGATTAGTCGTAGGGTCAGTATTAAGGCTGAGCTAAACATCATAAAAAAGTTAGCCAGAGACACAAAAAAGTTATCCAGAGCTAACGATTACCACGAAAACAGTAAATAAATCAGTTACAAGAATAAGCGCACGAATGTGAAGGAGAATGGCGCGCGGAATACTAAGAGGGTCATAATTCCATATTTTGGAAATATTCCTCAGGAAGCAGCTAATATTTTCGAATCTTTTAAACAGAAAACAAAAGCAAACTTTATACAGAATTTTAGTGTACAGTATGTGCGTCCAAGAAAATTTTTTCCGGGAACCTGAATTAGTGTACTGTAATGAAATTTGAGGAGATCGTAAATATAGTATTGTTTTTACTTCCGCAAGAATCGTTTAACACGGAAAAGTATTCAGTCCCCGCAGTTTCGTGTTAAGCGTTTTCACTGTGTATCATAAAGCAACTACTGATTTTTACCAAGATCTATAGCTCCCATTTGAAAATTCCATAATCAATCTACAAACAACAAAAAAATGCAGAATGAGATTTTCACTCTGCAGCGGAGTGTGCGCTGATATGAAACTTCCTGGCAGATTAAAACTGTGTGCCGGACCGTGACTCGAACTCGGGACCTTTGCCTTTCGCGGGCAAGTGCTCTACCAACCGTTTTCGAGTCTCGATCCGGCACACAGTTTTAATCTGCCAGGAAATTTCAACAAAAAAATGGATCTAATGGCTCTGAGCAGTTGGGACTTAAAATCTGAGGTCATCAGTCCCCCAGAACTTAAAATTACTTAAACCTAACTAACCTAAGGACATCACACAACACCCAGTCATCGCGAGCAGAGAAAATCCCTGACCCCGCCGGGAATCGAACCCGGGAACCCGGGCGTAGATGTTTTGTGTTTCTTTGTACTTATATATTTTAAGAATGTCTCTATTTTGGATGGGATGTATCTTAATTACACTACTGGGCATTAAAATTGCTACACCAAGAAGAAATGCAGATGATAAACGGGTATTCATTGGACAAATATATTATACTAGAACTGACATGTAACTACATTTTCACGCAATTTGGGTGCATAGATCCTGAGAAGTCAGTACCCAGAACAACCACCTCTGGCCGTAATAACGGCCTTGATACGCCTGGGCATTGAGTCAAACGCAGCTTGGATAGCGTGTACAGGTACAGCTGCCCATGCAGTTTCAACACGATACCACAGTTCATCAAGTGTAGTGACTGGCGTATTTTGACGAGCCAGTTGCTCGGCCACCATTGACCAGACGTTTTCTACTGGTGAGAGATCTGGAGAATGTGCTGGCCAGGGTAGCAGTCGAACATTTTCTGTATCCAGAAAGGCCCGTACAGGACCTGCAACATGCGCTCGTGCATTATCCTGCTGAAATGTAGGGATCGCAGGGATCGAATGAAGGGTAGAGCCACGGGTCGTAACACATCTGAAATGTAAAGTCCACTGTTCAAAGTGCCGTCACAAGAGGTGACCGAGACGTGTAACCAATGGCACCCCATACCATCACGCCGTGTGATACGCCAGTATGACGATGACGAATACACGTTTCCAAAGTGCGTTCACCGCGATGTCGCCAAACACGGATGCGACCTTCATGATGCTGTAAACAGAACCTGGATTCATCCGAAAACACAACGTTTTGCCATTCGTGCACCCAGGTTCGTCGCTGAGTACACCACCGCAGGCGCTCCTGTCTGTGATGCACTGTCAAGGGTAACCGCAGCCATGGTCTCCGAGCTGATAGCCTATGCTGCTGCAAACGTCGTCGAACTGTTCGTGCAGATGGTTGTTGTCTTGCAAACGTCCCCATCTGTTGACTCAGGAATCGAGACGTTGCAGCACGATCCGTTACAGCCATGTGGATAAGATGTCTGTCATTTCGACTGCTAGTGATACGAAGCCGTTGGGGTCCAGCACGGCGTTCGGTATTACCCTCTTGAACCCACCGATTCCATATTCTGCTAACAGTCATTGGATCTCGACCAACGCGAGCAGCAATGTCGCGATACGATAAACCGGAATCGCGGTAGGCTACAATCCGACCTTTATCAAAGTCGGAAACGCGATGGTACGCGTTTTTCCTCCTTACACGAGACATCACAACAACGTTTTACCAGGCAACGCCGATCAACTTCTGTTTGTGTATGAGAAATCGGTTGGAAACTTTCCTCATGTCAGCACGTTGTAGGTGTCGCCACCCTTGTATGAATGCTCTAAAAAGCTAATCATTTGCATATCACAGCATCTTCCTCCTGTCGGTTAAATTTCGCGTTTGTAGCACGTCATCTTTGTGGTGTAGCAATTTTAATGGCCAGTAGTGTATAATAAGAGGATCTGCTCATTCCAACATCGCAGGATCCACAGCTGTTTGCAGCCGACCGGTTTGCGCGACCTTCTTGCGGTGATTCCGGTACGATGCGTTATCATGATTACAATGCGAACTTCCTTTAGATATGCAAGTTCAACAGAACAGGCACTGCGGCGACTACAGCCGTTATGAAATACATTATACGTATTCGCAATTGCGAATAAGGACAACCATCAGCTGTAGAATGGAATGACGATAGTGAAAAATCTGTGCCGGACCGGGACTCGAACCCGGGTCCACGCTTATGGCGAGCGGTCGCCTTACCTTTAGGCTACCGTTGCACGACTCAAGTCCAGACCAGAACCTCCGTATGTCGTCAACCATGCATCTACGACCTCTACTCGTACACCCATCATATTAAAAAAAAATGGTTCAAATGGCTCTGAGCACTATGGGACTTAACATCTGAGGTCATCAGTCCCCTAGAACTTAGAACTACTTAAACCTAACTAACCTAAGTACATCACACACATCCGTGCCCGAGGTAGGATTCGAACCTGCGACCGTAGCGGTCACGCAGTTCCAAACTGAAGCGCTTAGAAACGCACGGCCACACCGGCCGGCCCATCATATTCCCGGACCAGTCAGACGTTGGACTTGAAAGTCGCTTTTCCTGTATCGGTAGATAAATACGACATCGCAGTGCCTTCTCTGGGCATCCATGCATGTCCAAAGGCACTTTGCATCGTAATCACAACAACACAAGCACTGCAATATCGTATTTATCTACCGATGCCGGGCAAGCGACTTTCAAGTACGACTGACCTGTACGGGAATATACGGGGGTTAGAACTTTAATAGTGGCAACTATTTATTTACAGCTCGTAATGGATACGTGTTTCAAAGTTTTACTGACCTTCAACGTAGTCTCTAGCATTGTGCATAACCCGCTGCCAGCGATGTGGAAGTCGTAGGATACTCTTAGCAGTGCCAGTTGTGTTGACAGTTCGAGCAGCGCGGTCTATTGCCCGTCGTATTTGTAGCAGTTCTGAAGCGAATGCCGTGAAGTGTTTCCTTCTGTTTAGAAATCGACTTGAACTCACGTGGGCTTAAATGAGGGGAGTGCAGTAGCTGCCGGCCGGTGTGGCCGTGCGGTTCTAAGCGCTTCAGTTTGGAACCGCGTGACCGCTACGGTCGCAGGTTCGAATCGTGCCTCGGGCATGGATGTGTGTGATGTCCTTAGGTTAGTTAGGTTTAAGTAGTTCTAAGTTCTAGGGGACTGATGACCACAGATGTTAAGTCCCATAGTGCTCAGAGCCATTTGAACCATTTTGCGGTAGCTGGTATAGCACTTAACAGCCCCATCAGTCAAACAAATAAGTAACAGCTTGCACTGTAAGTACTTGAGCATTGTCCTGCAAAATGATGGTCAAGTCATGCAGAAAGTGTCATCACTTCTGTGTCTAAGGTGGTCGTAGGTTGTGTTCCAAAAATGAACAGCATAAAGACAGAAGTGATGACACTTTCTGCAGGACCTCACCATCATTTTGCAGGAAAATGCTCAAGCACGTAAAGTGCAAGCTGTTACTTATTTGTTTGACTGATGGTGCTGCTAAGTGCTATACCACCTACTGCACTCCCCTCATTTAAGCCCTCGTAAGTTCAACTCGATTTCCAAACTGAAGGAAACACTTCACGACATTCGCTTCAGAACTGCTACAAATTCGTCGGGCAATAGAGAGCGCCGCTCGAACTGTCAACACAACTGGCACTGTTAAGAGTATCCTACGATTTCCACATCGCTGGCAATGGGCTACACACAATGCTGGTGACTACTTTAAAGGTCCGTAAAACTTTAAAACACGTATCTGTTTTGTACGAGCTGTAAATAAATACACTCATGCTCATAAATTAAGGATAATGCTGATACATGGTGAAACAACACTCTGGTGGGTGGTTTGCGGGTGTAAATCACCTCGGCGTATGACCATGCGGTGCATCTGACCTGCGATCGTCGCACGGTGGCGCTGGCAGCAGTCTACGTACGCAGAGGTGTGTTGGTGCATGTCAAAGTACAGTGCAGCGAGTAAGTGTGCATACGTTTTCAGACGTGCTAATGGTGACTGTGTGTTAAAAATGGCTCAAAGAACATATATTGATGACGACATGACGGGTAGAATACTAGGGCGACTGGAGGCTGGTCAAACAAGCAGTCGTAGCACGGGCGCTCCGTGTGACACAAAGTGTGATCTCAAGAATATGGCAACGATTCCAGCAGACAGGAAACCTGTCCAGGCGCTACAGAACGGGACGTCCACAATGTACAACAGCCTCGCTCGGGACCTTACCGCAGCCACTGTAACAGTTGTCTCCAGACACACAGGCTACAGACGACTGAACAGACCTGGTTTATTCGCCCAGAGACCTGCAAGGTGCATTCCACTGACCCTTGGTCACAGGAGAACCCGTAAAGCCTGATGTCAAGAACACAGTACATGGTCATTGTAACAGTGGTCCCAGGTTATGTTCACGGACGACTCCAGGTATAGTCTGAACACTGATTCTCTCCGGGTTTTCATCTGGCGTGAACCAGGAACCAGATACCAACCCCTTAATGTCCTTGAAAGGGGTCTGTATGGAGGTCGTGATTTGATGATTAGGGGTGGGATTATGAGTGGTGCACGTACACCCCTGCATGTCTTTGAAAGAGGAACTGTAACAGGTCAGGCGTATCGCGACGTCATTTTGGTCCGCCTTTTCAGGGGTGCAGTGGATCCCACCTTCCTCCTTA
This sequence comes from Schistocerca piceifrons, assembly GCF_021461385.2. Classification (NCBI taxonomy): domain Eukaryota; kingdom Metazoa; phylum Arthropoda; class Insecta; order Orthoptera; family Acrididae; genus Schistocerca; species Schistocerca piceifrons. The sequence continues at coordinate 386,573,229 of NC_060145.1, forward strand.
TGGATGATAACGCACGGCCCCACCGAGCTGCCATCGTGGAGGAGTACCTTGAAACCGAAGCTATCAGGCGAATGGAGTGGCCTGCCTGTTCTCCAGACCTAAACCCCATCGAGCACGTCTGGGATGCTCTCAGTCGACGTATTGCTGCACGTCTTCAAACACCTAGGACACTTCAGGAGCTCCGACATGCCTGGTGCAAGAATGGGAGGCTATACCCGAGCAGCTGCTCGACCACCTGATCCAGAGTAACCCAACCCGTTGTGCGGCCTGTGTACGTGTGCATGATGATTATATCCGAAATTGATGTCGGGGTACATGCGCAGGAAACAGTGGCGTTTTGTAGGACATGTGTTTCGGGGCGGTTTTCTCAACTTATCACCAATACCGTGGACTTACATATTTGTGTCGTGTGTTTTCCCTATGTGCCTATGCTATTAGCGCCAGTTCTGTGTAGTACCATGTTGCGTGGCACCACATTCTGCAATTATCCTTAATTTATGAGCATGAGCGTAGTTGCTATTAAAGTTCCAACTCTCGTACATGATGGATGTACGAGTAGAGGCCGTAGACGCATGGTTGACGACATGTGGAAGTTAGGGTCTGGACGTGAGTCGTACATGGGTAGCCAAATGGTCAGGCGACCGCTCGCGATAAGCGGGAAATCCGGGTTCGTGTCCCAGCCAGGCACAGATTTTCATTGTCATCATTCCATTCTACAGGTGATGGTTTCCTCATTCGCAATTGCGAATGCATTTCTTGCGATGATGACAGCCGCCTCACTCAACGACTGACCGTGCTTTTGTTCACTGCTATGTCTCCGTTGACGTGCTGCAAGAGCCTATGAATATCTGTAATGCTCTGGTTTTCCATCAAAATAAAGTCTGTGACAGCTCTCCACTTGGAACGCATATATTTTATAGACGCCATTTTGAAGACTACGTATAGTGCCACCTTCTATCGGAACTTTTTGAAACTATAGACAGTGAACCGGGAATATTCCACAACGTCGCACAGCAATTTCCGCATTTTTTCAACCGAAATTGGCCGAGAAAAAAAAGTTTTGCATTACTTATTGAACGCTCCTCGTATTCAAATAATCATATTTCGCTGCGTTACCTGCGAACAGAAGTCATAACTGGCCAATCATGAGCGTTTGTGTATTCCACTACATGCAAATCCAATAGAGCCGTTCCGCTACAGGAGCAATAATTATTTGTAAAAAAAATTTTTTATGTAACACTTTGCGGGGTATTTGCGAGATCTTGTGAGTGGGTGTGTCTTATTAAGAGCCGGCCGGTGTGGCCGTGCGGTTCTAGGCGCTTCAGTGTGGAACCGCGTGACCGCTACGGTCGCAGGTTCGAATCCTGCTTCGGGCTTGGATGTGTGTGATGTCCTTAGGTTAGTTAAGTTTAAGTAGTTCTAAGTTCTAGGGGACTGATGACCACAGATGTTAAGTCCCATAGTGCTCAGAGCCATTTGAACCATTTTTTTCTTATTAAGAACATGCAGATATAGAACCATGAATCCTGCAGCGCCGTATAGTGCAAGTGAATTGTGAGTCACTACGAAAATTCTTCCACGTGTAGGCCTACAGGAAACTTCGTTCTACCTAACATAGGTCAACGTTTACAGTATCCCTATTAAAAAATTATGTATATCAATGCCTAAACATGTGCCAGCAGAGAAAGGTAATTACCATGGGTATGCAGGTGCGATCACAAAAAATGCGATGTTTTCCGTAAAAAAGTAGGAAAAAGTTGTCTGAGTTGTAGTCACCGGTCGCGGTTTACTTGTCGTCTGGCGGCATGTTACGCAACTCGTCCAAGTCCAATAGGTGTGAAAGGAACCCTCATTAACACGTGTTTGTTATGCGACCAACAGGCGCTTCACTGACGTGCTTCTACGCCACACCGTCCTCTTGTTAGCTTCTGCCAACAGGAATAACAGCAGAAACCCTTCACTGATGAAGCGCTAAAAGATAATATTTTGACGTATTTCCAGACACCGTGTCTCATTCGTTAGAAAACATGATCTTTCGGTAGAGGGAAAACATCACATAAACATATCGTGCACACACAAAAACAAAGCTAAGTAACTTAACGTTGCAGGCAAAAATTTTTAAAAAGGGAATGACCTACTTAGAACTGATGCATAATGGAACTATGTTCCAATTTGCAATACTACCTACAATACTGTCATGTGCACAATATGACGTAGACCTAATCCGTCAGATGGTTCAACTGGCTCTGAGCACTATGAGACTTAACTGCTGAGGTCATCACTCCCCTAGAACTTAGAACTACTTAAACCTAACTAACCTAAGGACATCACACACATCCATGCCCGAGGCAGGATTCGAACCTGCGACCGCAGTGGTCTCGCGGTCCGTCAGATGTTATTGATTAAATGGTACTAGCTGTTCATTCCCACGAGATAATGAGTTCTATCGACAGGTTGTCTCCAATTGTTTCCATATTTTTGTATTTCTAGAAGCCTCACAAGCGTCTTCAGATAAAATTGCGAGACTATGGAGTACCGTCTCAGATGTGCGACTGAATTCGTGATTTTCTGTCAGAAATGTCACAATTCGAAGTGACGGAAAGTCATTGAGTAGAACAGAAGGAAAACCTGGCATTCTCCAAGGCAGTTTCATAGGTCATCTGCTGTTCTTAATCTACATAAACTATTTGGGAGAAGTTCTGAGCAGCCCTCTTAAATTGTTTGCAGAAAATCAAAACCAACTGCAGAATGACTTAGACAAGATAACTGTATGGTACGTAAAGTGGCAAGTAATTCTAAATAATGAAAAGCGTGAGGTCATTCACATGTGTACCAAAAAGCCATCTGTTAAATTTCGGTTACACGATAAATCACACAAATATAAAACCTGTCGATGCAGCTAAGTACGTAGGTATAATAATTACGAACATCATAAATTGGAACATTTGTACAGAAAACGTTGTGCGTTGAATGGAATCCTTGCCAGATGGGATTGACAGAAGACATAAAAAAATTCAAAGTAGAGCAGCCCGTTTTGTATTATCACTAAACTGGGGAGACTGTGTCCCGGATACGATACGCGAGTTGAAGACAAAGGCGTTCTTCGTTGCAGCGAGATCACGAAATTCCAATCGCCAACTTTCTCCTCCGAATGCAAAAATATTTTGTTGATGCCCATGTACGTTGTTACTTTTGTGCATCATTTCTACCGTAGCACCTGATCGGTACGTGGAGTAGAAGTTGGTGGTAGTAAAGCGGGAGACTGAGAAAGACTTGTCTGACGTGTGTATATCTAATTCCATTTAAGTCTCTTAATAGCAATATACAATCGATGTTCTTGTGCGCAGCATTGCCAAAGTACGTTTCGGATTACCGGTATATAAGTTACATAGGGCTCCTTGTATAATTAATACTAAAAATCGGAAATTTCAATTTTCGATGCTCGCGAATTAATATTATGAAGACAACTGGTTAAAGTGTAGGGTTCGGAATATACTTCGTTTATTTGACATATTTGTAAAATGCAATACATTAAAGAAAGAGAACTGGTTTAAAGTGTAAAGATTGGGATATTCTTTATTTATTTATTATATTTGGTTCAAATGGCTCTGAGCACTATGGGACTTAACATCTGAGGTCATCAGTCCCCTAGAACTTAGAACTGCTTAAACGTAACTAACCTAAGGACATCACACACATCCATGCCTGAGGCAGGATTCGAACCTGCGACCGTAGTGGTCGCGCGGTCCCAGACTGACGCGCCTAGAACCGCTCGGCATTATATTTGTAAAATGCAGTACATTAAAGAATGAATTACGAAAACATAATTATAAAATGAAATGAAACATATAATCTCGACGGACGACTGAAGGAAGGTAAGAGCGGCAAACACTTTTCCCAACATTAGTCTGAAAATCGAATTAATAATGAAGTAAAAAAAACTATAATTTGTAAAATTTAGATAAGATGTTGCCTGAAATGAGAAGCTCCCAACCATTTGGTCTGGCTTACTGCCAACGTGTTTGTAGAGATGTAAAGGGTGTGGAATATTAATGTAGCGTTAAAATTAACAGCCATTTTGTCTCAGTTGCTACTTCAATTACGCTTTATCACACTTATAAGAAAAAACAGTTTTCTTTTTTGTTACAGTATACGTTATGTGTAGTGAAATGTTTAAATATATAATATAAAATATATAAAATATACATAAAATAAATAAAATAAAATAAAATAAAATATTACATTATTAATTATGTATGATAGTGATTGGATGTAATTAATATTTGCTTATCTGGAACGTGGACGTTTAATTATTCGGTATCAGACGCTTGACAATGACTTTTTCGTAAATGTAATGTTATTCGTAGTTGACCGTGAAATAAGACTCAAATAATCGGACTTCGTATTTAAATCGTATCCAAAGACTGCTGCGGTAGGTGCGGACTCAAATCTAAATCTCAATATTAGAATAATTTGCCAGCCATGTCAATACGTCGTACAGAGGTGACTGTCTACTAAACATAAAAAGTTTACACAGTTTGTTAAATCAGATAATTTCAACGAATAAGCCTACAGTTAAATAATTCTACTTACTTTCATAAACATAAATTCCTTACAGAATCAAGTGCCTAGTAAGATTGCAACTCGCAGGGTTCTTATATAACATAAAATATGGCGGTGTGCCAGTTAATAAAATACACGTGCTTCCAGCCTCAGCTATTCTATCAACTGAGGAAATCTGTGCTACATGCATCTAGTATATTGAGAAGAAAAAATGGATACCTAAAGGCGGCCGCTGTGGCCGAACGGTTCTAGAAGCTTCAGTCCGGAACCACGTGGCTGCTACGGTCGCAGGTTCGAATCCTGCCTCGGGCATGGATGTGTGTGATGTCTTTAGGTTAGTTATGTTTAAGTAGTTCTAAGTTCTAGGGGACTGATGACCTCAGAAGTTAAGTCCCATAGCACTCAGAGCCATTTGAACCATTTGATAGCGATATGCACATATGCAGATGGCGGTAATTTGGTGTACAGGCGGTATGAAATGGCTGTGCATTGGCGATTCGTGTAAAAAGGGTTCGGACGTGGCAGTGGCCATGCGACGGGAATTAACAGACTATGAACGAGAAGTGGTAGTTGGAGATGGACACATGGCACATTCCATTATGTAAGTAGTTAGGGAATTCAGTATCCACTGTGTCAAGTGTGTGTCGAGAATACCACATTTCAGCATTACCTCTCACCACAGACAACAACAAAAAAATGGTTCATATGGCTCTGAGTACTATGGGACCAACATCTGAGGTCATCAGTCCCCTAGACTTAGAACTAGTAAATCCTAACTAACCTAAGGACATCACAAACATCCATGCCTGAGGCAAGATTCGAACCTGTGACGTAGCAGTCGCGCGGTTCCGTTATTGAAGCGCCTAGAACCGGCCGGCCACAAACAACACATTGGCGACTGCCTTCACTTAGCGACCGAGAGCGTCGGCGGTTGCATAGAATTGTCGATGCTAACAGACAAGCAAAACTTCGTGAAAGAACTGCAGAAATCAATGTTGGGACGAATGATTAACGTGTCCGTTAGGACAGTGCGACGAAACGTGGCTCTAATGGGCGATGGCAGCGGACGACCGACGCTAGTGCTTTTGATAACAGCACGACGTCGCCTGCAGCGCCTCTCCTGGGCTCGTGGCCATACTGGTTGGACCCTAGACGACTGGAAAGCGGTGACCTGGTCACATGAGTCCGGATTTCAGTTGGTAGGAGCTGATGGTAGTGTTCGAGTGTGGCGCAGTCCCCATGAAGCTATGTAATCACGTTGTCAACAAGGCACTGTGCAAGCTGGTGGTTGTTCCATAATGGTGTACGCTGTGTTTGTATGGACTGGACTGGGTTCTCTGGTCCAAATGAAACGATCGTTGACTGGAAATGGTGATGTTCAGCTACTTGGAGATCATTTGGTGCCGTTCATGGACTTAACTTTTCCAAATAACGATGGAATTTTTATAGATGACAATGCGCCCTGTCACTGGTTTGAAGGACATTCTGAACAATTCGAGCACCCGACATGAATCCCACCAGACATTTATGGGACACGATTGATGCACAAAATCCTGCACTGGTAACACTTTCGCAGTTGTGGGCGGCTATAGAGACAGCAGACTCCGTCACTACGTCTGGCGACAGGAGATCCGCCACCCTACTACCTGGTATCCCACTAGTTTAGTCATCTCAATGTAATGTAAAGGGTCGAATGAGCGGTGGAGGTGTACGTAATGTGGAAGGGTTCGTGGCTAGGTAAGGTTCTGGAGTTCAGATAAGCATAACTGAAAGAACACTGGGCCGGATTACAAAGAGAGAAAAGGTGGTGAGGGAAGTAGGGCCCTACTGTGGGTAGGGATAGGTGTACCTTAGCTCTTGTAGGATTGATAGATGACTGAGGATGGGAGCGCAATTAGATGGGGACACAGTGGGAAAAGGTTACATTTCGAAACCATCACTACTAACTCGGGCTTCATACTGAAATCGGTAGCAGCTTTTAACCACACATTCGCAGTTATCCCGGAAACAGCGCGTCCATGGGACGCATTTACTTCCGTTACCGCATACTTCAACCTCTGTATCAATTTTCGCTGTTTTCGCCCCTGCGCCGCGCGGTAGGCAGTAAAATGTATCACCACCACAAACCCCGCTCCGCCAGAAGCTGTTACGTGCGGCAGTTGGACGGCCTGCGTAGCAGTAAACACTACCCCATTAGAAAGCACGCTATAGCCACCTACAGCAGAACCGTCCTGAGTGAGAGAGCTGACCTGAGTTCAGCATGTGCGCAGCAACACAGCCGTTCGACGCTGGAGAAATGGGAGAAGGTCACCGGAATGATCAGTCGCGGTGTAAGGGTACGAGTACTTCCAGAACTACATGAGGAAATGCACTCTACTGCCCAACAGGGCATAGGAATTTGCACAGAGACCCCCTGTACGTCCGCCACTGCCTCTCACTAGCGAACTATGCAGAAACCTTCTATCTGATCGTGTGGATCCGTTTGTACGCCTCCAGCATCTCGCAGAAAGTCAGTGCACCATTCCATCGCTCTCGAAATACATCATATGAAGAACACATTTGTAACGCCTGCCAGATAACAAGACTGCAGTTTGATTGGGTATGTACAGTGAAGAAAAACTGCCGCACTTGGCCATCCGTATGCGATTCCTCGTCCCAATTCAAGACAAAGTGTATCTAGCAAAACCCAGTGCCACCAATAAGTTTAATATAAATGCAGTTTAAAAAACGAGGCTCCAGCAATGCTGCTACTGCGTGCAGCATGGCCAAGAACAGGGTACATGAAGTCTGCGATGTCCCGGAGATGTCCATTACCTCAGTGACAGCGATGTCAGATCGAGGGAAATTTCCCACAAACAAATAAACAGAAATTTGGTCTTCTGGGAAAAAGGGATAAAGAAGGAATAATTTCAGAAAATGTGGAAATTTTGAAATAATTAGCCAAATAAGTAAACTAAGAAAAAATATTCAAATGTGTATCCATATTAAAAACAAATGCTATGGTTCTCGAATCAGCTACCAGTGAGTTCACTGCCAGAGATTTCCCCATTTATAGAACCCGATATCCCCCGCTACCAGCGAGCTCACTGTCAGGGATTTCCCCGTTTATACAATCTGATATCTCCTGCATCCGACGAGATCATTGCCAGGGATTCCCCCGTTTATAGAACCCGATACCCGTTGCTACTATTCAGCACACCTCCACGGATTCCCCTGTTTGTAGCAGCTACCATGCGAAAAAGCAGCCTTAGTGCGTCAGTTTCCCATGCAGCTGAGTTTTCTGTCTCAGTGCAAGTGTACCTAAACAGTAAAATCTGGATATATTAACATTTCAAAATTACACATGATAAATGTGTAAAATGAGTGACATACGAAGAACTCCTAAAAAGAAAAGAAGAGTTCATGGTGAATTAATGTCAGAAGAAGACAGTGAGAAAGTTCGGAGAAAGTAGAAATTTTAAGACCAGTGGCTAAGAGAACTTACTTTTAACGGATGGTTAAGACAAATTCCAGGCAATGAATTCACATGTACATGTGCTGTATGAAACGTGGATATGCTTTGTGGAAAAAGTGAGCTACACAAGCACGCTCAAAGTCAAAAACGTATCAAGTTAGTCAAAACTTTCATGGGCACTCCGTCCATAAGTGGATGCTTATCCAGAACAGAAATAAGTGAAATTGCACGTAACAGAGGAGTCAAAGAAGCTGAGATTTACTGGCAGCTTTTTTTTTTGCAGAACATAATGTTACATTCCAGGTTGTTTACCCCAATTCCCTTTGGTGAAAGATGTATATTCTGATTCTAAGACTGCCCAGAACATTCAAATGATGTACAACACCATAAAAGAAATTGATGCCAAAGTAGAAAGTGATGAAATTGTAGAACATATCAAAGTTACGCCCTTTTCAGTGTTATTGGATGAAAGTTCAGACATTAGCTTGCTTAAATCCCTATGTGTTCTGGTCAAGTATATTTCTCCAGATTCGGTAGGATCAGAACGCAACTTCTATAACTCAGAGATTGCTCTGAAGATAAACTTTTAGAGAATCTTTGCTTACAAAGGCCATTCGAGTAACGAATATTGTAGGCATTTCGTGTGATGGTGCCTTGGACGCAGTTGCCACCAATATCCAGAACTGTGGACTTCAATAGAGTTGCCATGGATATCAGACTGACTACCCAACAGACGTTACACTTGCAATCTCCGGATATCCACAATCGACATTACTTTGTGGTTAAAAGTTAAAGGTCATAGTCGATCGATAGTAATTAATACTGTTGTTTAAGTCACTATTATTAGCCATTCGGGACGGAATGCCCCTGTGTTGGCTTGAATACGTAGCGAGCTGGAGACGGTAGATGCTTTGTTAACATCTGCAAGGGCTACAGATGGCTACTAGCGTTATGGAGATATTCCTGAATTACTGCGCAGTTACACGGACATCCTGCCAGTTGCCATTGCGTCCGAGTCATTCTTGTTTCGTCTTCAGTGACAGAGCTCATTTACGCAATTACCAAAACTATTGCAAAGTAACATGAATGTCGCATTGGTACACTCTCTCCACTGAAATCTTCACATCGCGGTCTTACTCTTGCATATGTATCACATACCTCGCAATTTTCTATATGAAATGAGTGATACTATCAGTGTACCTCTTAATTTTATTTATCAGTACAGAATGCAGCGCATAGTAGAGTGAGAAGCATAGCACGTTAACATGATTTAATATGATAGTGAATTAACGTATATCTGAATAACCAACTATATGGCTAAATTCAACACAGTTCAAGATGCGATGACTTGTAACATGATTTCACTGAACTTCCTAATGTTGAGGAAGTATTCTGGAGAAAATTCACCTCCGTAATTATAACACAAAGTCATAACTTAAGAAAAACATTAAGAACATGACAGAACATATTGTATTAAAATATGATCATGATCAGTCCAATGTTCTTAGTCAATGGAATGTGCATTACAGGGTCCCACTTCAGATGTCGAAAATTTTGGTCTGCCCTCGGAGCTTAACTAACTGGTAATAGTGGTTTACAATATTTTAAATATTCTCGGATGAGAAAAAAAGTCTTATAGCCGCGGATAAGTAGCTTACGCATACGGTACAATATCATTTTTCTTATCCACACAGATGTTTTACTCCCCAACACTTCCTACGTCTCCTGAAGTCCGTTCTCTACCACGACCCGTTGATGCTTTCATAAAGGTGAAATGGGGTGCTAGACACCCCATAGGACGTGTCTATAATTGAAAACTACTATTTCGAACTTGGTGTTGTATTACTCTACCACTTACAAAACATATACTCAACCAGTGAACTCCATAAAATCTATCTTCTTCTATAATTTCCTCCTGATCTAGAATCCTGATTTTATATTTCGTCCACATCGGCTCATTTCCCCAACTGTACATTACTCCTTCCAAAAATTTCCACGTCCGCAGCTCATGGTCGTGCGGTAGCGTTCTCGCTTCCCACGCCCGGGTTCCCGGGTTCGATTCCCGGCGGGGTCAGGGATTTTCTCTGCCTCGTGATGATTGGGTGTTGTGTGCTGTCCTTAGGTTAGTTAGGTTTAAGTAGTTCTAAGTTCTAGGGGACTGATGACCATAGATGTTAAGTCCCATAGTGCTCAGAACCATTTGAACCATTTGATTTGAAAAATTTCCACAAAGGCCCTTTAATCTCATCCTCTGCATGACCATATTGTCAGACCAGATATAGGCTTATATCCATAACTCTCAATTTAACAGATCCGTCGTTTTCACTCCATGTCGGTATTTCTCTGCATTTTCAAAACCTTGACCAGGGTACTTTCCCAATCTACAACAAAAATGGTTCAAATGGCTCTGAGCACTATGGGACTTAACATCTGTGGTCATCAGTCCCCTAGAACTTAGAACTACTTAAACCTAACTAACCGAAGGACATCACACACACCCATGCCCGAGGCAGAATTCGAACCTGCGACCGGAGCGGTCAAGCGGTTCCAGACTGAAGCGCCTTTAACCGCACGGCCACACCGGCCGGCCCAATATACAACATCCGCATCTTCTGCGAAGTAATTCCTCACGTAACACCAATATCACCTTCACCTGTCTATGAAACTCTCAGATATCATACATATTTCCCTCCATATTTAAAGAATCCAACTCCCTCTTCCGTATTTACTTCCCACACTTTTAATACAGGCCGTCTTCATGAAAACATTCGGTGACCATCATGACATATAAGGGACGTTCAAAAAGAAACGAGCCGGAGGTGTAATTACAGAAACCAGTACCAGTACGTTAGGCGTACTGACCCTGGCTGTTGAAATACTTGTCTCACTGTGACACAAGGCGGTGAATGGCTGTCTCATAAAATTCCCGGGGGTGCAATGTCAACCAGTTCCGCACGTACAGCTTCATCCTAGGTGAATCGCTTGCCCCTATGCTGACGTTCTTCTTCGACCAAGATGGTTCCTTTTTGATTCACTTCCTGCAGTAAGGGACAACAGTGAATGCCCAGGGTTACTCGTAAAACTTGACCGCCCATCGCCAAGCGATCAAATCGAAACGACCAGGCAACATCACCCATGGGGTCATTCTGCTCCACGACAATGCAAAGCCTCATACGGCCAACAAAGTCGTTGACTCCTGCAGAAATTCAAATGGGAGGTTCTCGGCCGCCCTCCATACGGTCAGGACCACTCTCCCTGTGATTACGCCATTTTTGGTCCCCTTAAAAAGACTCTGAGGGTCAAACGATTCACCTCGGACGACGAGGTCCAGCTGTACGTGCGGAACTGGTTAACATCGCAGCCCCGGGAATTTAATGAGACAGCCATTCACCACCTTGTGTCACAGTGGGACGAGTGTCTCAACAGCCAGGGTCAATACTTCCAACATACAGGTACTGGTTTCTGTAATTATGCCTCCGGCTCGCTTCTTTTTGAACGCCCCTTGTAATACATCAAGACTACGTGTAAACTAATGAAATTAACCATTGCAGCCATAGCTGTAGTCCACGTAATTAAGTCTCGATTTGTTTAGTTAAAGACACGTTCTTGAAGCGTCCTATAGCATCAGTTACAATACTTCCAGTCGTGTTGCATTGTGTAATTTGCCTTTGACAGTTCGTCACAAGGTGTAGCATATCTTCAAGTAAATGCTAAGGATATTGTTACAAGCATAACATCTACTCCACATGCTTTCATATTTTCGCATCACTTGAAGAGTCCAAAAATGTATAGTACATATACTGTAACAGTATATGAAGACATCACCAAGAAAACTTTTCCGACGCATAATACAGAAGAGCAAACTGCTAAGGATGAGGTCCCACTCAAATACTTCCACCACTCGTTTTCAGCTCACTGACCTGGGCAGCAACAGATAACTGTCTGTCACTGGAGACGGTTCATGCTTTCATTTTTCTACACAAGCGATTGCATGTGGAAACTAATCACCATGTTCGTTCTTGTCTCTGCACTGTGATATAAATGTGTGTATCCTTGGTTCCTTCCGGCGGCTGGCTGATTTGGTGAAGACAACCAGCATCGCACGCGGAGTGCAAGCTGAGCTTAATATCTGCAGCATAGTGCCCAGAGTCGATCGCGGTCCTCTGGTTTGGAGCCGTGTGGAGGGTCTAAACCAGAGGCTCAGACGACTCTGCGACTATAATGGTTGCAAATTCATCGACCTCCGTTATTGGGTGGAGAACTGTAGGGCCCCCCTAGACAGGTCAGGCGTGCACTACACACCGGAAGCAGCTACTAGGGTAGCAGAGTACGTGTGGCGTGCACACGGGGGTTTTTTAGGTTAGAGGGACCCCCCCTTGGGCGAAACGATAAAATACCTGACGGCTTACCAGAGAGGACATTATCATCGTTGATAAAGAACGTCCGTCCTCAGAGACCAAAAACAGGAAAAGTTAACGTAATATTGGTAAACTGCAGGAGTATCCAGGGCAAGGTTCCTGAATTAGTATCTCTTATTGAAGGAAATAGTGCGCATATAGTGTTAGGAACGGAAAGTTGGTTAAAACCGGAAGTGAACAGTAACGAAATCCTAGACACAGAATGGAATATATACCGCAAGGATAGGATAAACGCCAATGGTGGAGGAGTATTTATAGCAGTAAAGAATTCAATAATATCCAGTGAAGTTATTAGCGAATGCGAATGTGAAATAATCTGGGTTAAGTTAAGTATCAAAGGTGGGTCAGATATGATAGTCGGATGCTTCTATAGACCACCTGCATCAGCAACCGTAGTAGTTGAGCGCCTCAGAGAGAACCTGCAGAACGTCGTGAAGAAGTTTCGTGATCATACTATTGTAATAGGGGGAGACTTCAATCTACCAGGTATAGAATGGAATAGTCACACAATCAGAACTGCAGCCAGGGACAGAGACTCTTGTGACATTATCCTGACTGCCTTGTCCGAGAATTACTTCCAGCAGACAGTTAGAGAACCAACTCGTGAAGCTAACGTTTTAGACCTCATAGCAACAAATAGACCGGAACTTTTCGACTCCGTGAATGTAGAAGAGGGTATCAGTGATCATAAGTCAGTGGTTGCATCAATGACTACAAGTGTAATAAGAAATTCCAAGAAAGGAAGGAAAATATATTTGCTTAACAAGAGTGATAGGGCACAAATCGCAGAATATCTGAGTGACCACCATCAAACGTTCATTTCTGAGGAAGAGGATGTGGAACAAAAATGGAAAAAATTCAGAAACATCGTCCAGTACGCCTTAGATAAGTTCGTACCGACTAAGGTCCAAAGCGAGGGGAAAGATCCACCGTGGTATAACAATCATGTACGAAAGGTACTACGGAAACAAAGAAAGCTTCATCATAGGTTTAAGAGTAGTCGAATCATAGCTGATAAGGAAAAGCTGAACGAAGCGAAAAAGAGCGTAAAGAGAGCAATGAGAGAAGCATTCAACGAATTCGAACATAAAACATTGGCAAACAATCTAAACAAGAACCCTAAAAAGTTTTGGTCATATGTAAAATCGGTAAGCGGATCTAAATCCCCTATTCAGTCACTCGTTGACCACGATGGCACCGAAACAGAGGACGACCGAAGAAAGGCAGAAATACTGAATTCAGTGTTCCGAAACTGTTTCACTGCGGAAAATCGTAACACGGTCCCTGACTTCAGCCGTCGCACGGACGCCAAAATGGAAAATATTGAAATAAACGATATCGGAATTGAAAAACAACTGCTATCACTTAGTAGCGGAAAAGCATCCGGACCAGACGAGATACCCTTAAGATTCTACAGTGATTATGCTAAAGAACTTGCCCCCTTTCTATCAGCAATTTATCGTAGATCGCTGGAAGAACGTAAAGTACCTAGCGACTGGAAGAAAGCGCAGGTCGCTCCCATTTTCAAGAAGGGTCATAAATCAGATGCGAATAATTATAGGCCTATTTCGCTTACGTCAATCTGTTGTAGAATAATGGAACATGTTTTGTGTTCTCGTATTATGACGTTCTTAGATAATACAAATCTCCTTCATCATAACCAACATGGATTCCGCAAACAGAGATCATGTGAAACTCAGCTCGCCCTATTTGCCCAAGAAATTCACAGTGCCGTAGACACTGGCGAGCAGATTGATGCCGTATTCCTGGACTTCAGGAAGGCATTTGATACGGTTCCGCACTTACGTTTAGTGAAAAAAATACGAGCTTACGGAATATCGGACCAGGTTTGTGATTGGATTCAGGATTTCCTAGAAGAAAGAACACAACATGTCATTCTTAACTGTTCAAAATCTGCAGATGTAGAGGTAATTTCGGGAGTACCGCAGGGAAGCGTGATAGGACCTTTATTGTTTACAATATACATAAATGAACACCGCCGCAAGCCGGTCCCAAGCCCGGGCCCATCTAAAAACAAGAGGATGGGGAAGTGTGGAGGGGGAGGAGTAACAACCTCGTAATAAAACCAGGGTCCGTCCGGCTCCAGATGGTAGCACCCTGTCATAGGGCCCCTGCCTAGGGTTACTAGGTGAAACCCAGCCAACGGTCTCAATGGCGGAAGAGGAACAATTTCCCAACGGCAGAGAGAGCGGAAGAGCTAACTCCAGGGCTTACTACCTTGGTTTTAATTTCGGATTCGGGGCAACCCGATCCCCCAATTTATTATCCAACAATTACTGCAAAGCATGATGGGAACGTCGTCAAAGATAGACACTACTCCAAGAGGTAGACCGAATGGCAAATCCTCCGTTGTTCGTAGAAACAATGCAAAGGGGTCAAAGAATTTTGGAGGACCCCAACCAACATGTATGCAGCCCTCAACACTGAAATTTAAGAAAGCAACTATGTTTGCAACCCTAAATGTAAACTCTCTAATTAAAGTAGGAAAATTGAAATTATTGATTGAAAAGCTGAACCAGAAAGAAATTTTAATATGTGCATTACAAGAAACAAGGTTTTTAGATGAAACTGCTTTAGATTTTGAAAACTATCGTTTATTTAAAGGAAAACCAGGTAAAATCTTAATGAAACAAATGCCATACCTGGGAACAGCATTTCTGGTACATCACTCAATTTTAGATTCAGTTACTAACTTCTACTCGAGTTCTGAGAGACTATCCATTCTTGAGATTAAATGTAAAAACAAAGGATACTCTATAATCAACTGCCATGCACCCATAAACCAGGACAACAAAAATAACCCGGAGAAAGTTGAAGAATTTTGGGAGATACTTGAAATGGAACTGGATAGATGCTCAAAGAAGAACATAAAAATGTTAGTAGGCGATTTTAACGCACAAATAGGAAGGGAGAAAAAATACCATGGAACAGTAGGCCTCTTCCCAGGTCACAAAAGAACTTCAAAAAATGGAGAAAGGCTTATAGAGGTATGTAGGCATTTCAACTTGAAAATAATGACAACACATTTCAAAAAGCTGAGCCGAAAAACTAAAACATGGAGATCACCAAATCCACTTCTCGGAGAATTCCAAATCGACCATGTGGCTATCTCACTTCATTGTCAAGAAGAAATTCAAAACACTAAAGTGCTGAAAAGCCTTGATGTTGATTCAGACCACTATTTGACTACGATTAAATTCAGACCACTCCCATTTCGAAAAGAGAAGAAAACCTTTTACAAAATTCCAAAATATAACACAGAAACGTTAAAAAATGAAGAAATTAAACAACGGTTTCAAAGAGCATTGCACAAAGATAGCGATGGCATATCCACAATAAATAAGGAAGCGGGATGGGAGGAGATCAAAAACGAAATAGTTGAAATAGCAAAAGAAAATTGTCTCGTGAAAAGAGTAAGAAGACATCCATGGTGGGACAATGAATGTGATGAGAACCTGGAGAAGAGACAGAAATTGTGGCAGAAATGGAACTCCACAAAAGATCCTCAAGATCTTGACAATTTTAAAATCCAGAGAAGAGAAACAGCTAAGCTTTTCCGTAATAAAAAAAGAAGACAATTTCAGGATAATCTAGAACAGATTGAGGAAGACTTTAAAAGAAATAATTCTAGAGATTTCTACAAAACTTTTAGAAAACAGCTAACCAAATACCAATCCCCAAATTTATGTTTTAAAGATGAAGAGAACAAGCTAGGTTTGACAAACAAGAGTAATTGTGAAATATTAGCAAAATATTTCGAGAATCTACTAAATTGTGAACCACCCAAAGATAAAATGAGTTTTGAAAACCACCGAAATACTAATACCGAGTCAAAACCTCCAGACGCTGAAGAAATAAAACACATAATACACAGTCTAAAAAACAATAAAGCCCCAGGTGAAGACTCCATAGTACCAGAAATCCTAAAAATAATGGATACCAACCTCCCACAAGTTTTGGAACATATGTTTAAGAAGATCTGGGACGAAGAAAGAATTCCTGAAGACTGGCAGTGTGCCCTGATACACCCACTACACAAAAAGAGGGATAAGATGAATGTTAATAATTATAGAGGGATCTCGCTACTACCAGTAGGATACAAAATTTTGTCAAGGAAATTACTTCAAATCGTGGAGCCAGTTCTGGATAAAAAAATAGGTGAATATCAAGCAGGTTTTAGACAAGGTAGATCCTGTGTTGAACAAATATTTAACCTGAAAACACTAATTCGTTACAGAATCTCAAGAGGCCAGAGATTTGCAATAGTATTTGTAGATTTCAAAAAAGCATACGACTCGGTAGATAGAGAAACATTACTGAAAGTATTGGAAGAATTTGGGGTCGATACGAAAACAATTCAAATTATCAAACAGACGCTAACAAACAGTAAGGCCAAAGTTAAATTTATGGGTGAAATTTCAAGGAAGTTCGAAATTAAAACAGGTGTTAGACAAGGTGATGGTTTATCCCCAATCCTCTTCAACTGCGTACTGGAAAAGATATTGAGAATATGGAAAGAAGAACTCAAAGGCACCAAGAATGACATCAGAATTGGAACAAAAAAAGAAAAAATAGAAGTGGACTGTTTAGCTTTTGCAGACGATCTGGCAATAATTACAGAAAACGAAGAAATAGCTCAGAACTACCTGGAGAAACTACAAGAAGTTTCGGCCAGAGCTGGACTGCAGATTTCATTTGAAAAAACCGTGTATATGTCTAATCATAGAAATAACAAGAAAAATCTTATTACTAAATACGGCAATATTAAGAGAGTAGAAAAATTTAAGTATTTAGGTGAAATAATTCAAGTGAATGGTTTAGACAAGAGTGCAAACCAGGCGAGAGCAAGGAAAATGGAATTTGCTTTTCAAAAAACCAAAGACATATACAACAAAAAAAACATTTCGATTCAAGCTAAATTAAGACATTATAAAACTGTCATTAGACCAGAATGCCTGTATGCATCGGAGTGCCTAACTCTTAACAAAAAGGGGGAAATAGAAAACATGGAAAACAAAGAAAGGAAAATTTTGAGAAAAATATTAGGACCGAGAAAGATTGGAGAAGAGTACAAGCTAAAGAGTAATAAGGAAATATACAAAACTATTGAGAAAGTGAGTGAGGCAATGCGTAAACGCAGACTAACGTTTTATGGTCACCTGTCGAGGATGGATGGAAACAGACTAACAAGAAAAGTGTTTGAACATAGTAACAGGAACGAAAAAACCAACAATAAATGGATACAGATGGTGAAAAAGGATTTGGCCTATTTTAATGTCACCCGTGAGTCAATCAGGGACAGGGAAAAGTTTAGACAAATAGTGAACGAAATTAAGTGTTTTCCAGAAGAAACGAAACTAAAGAATAATAACAGGAAATGGTCGGAAGAGCGGAGGAGGAACCACTCGAAAATGATGAGGAAATATTGGGAAGAGAGAAAAAAAGATCAAAAAGCCGGGCAAGTGAATTGTTGAACGTGGTCCAAAGATGGCCGAAATCGAAAGAAGAAGAAGATACATAAATGACTTAGTTGACAACATCGGTAGCTCCGTGAGGCTATTTGCAGATGACACGGTTGTCTACAAGAAAGTAGCAACATCAGAAGACTCGTACGTACTCCAGGAGGACCTGCAGAGGATTAATGCATGGTGCGACAGCTGGCAGCTTTCCCTAAACGTAGATAAATGTAATATAATGCGCATACATAGGGGCAGAAATCCATTCCAGTACGATTATGCCATAGGTGGTAAATCATTGGAAGCGGTAACGACCGTAAAATACTTAGGAGTTACTATCCGGAGCGATCTGAAGTGGAATGATCACATAAAACAAATAGTGGGAAAAGCAGGCGCCAGGTTGAGATTCATAGGAAGAATTCTAAGAAAATGTGACTCATCGACGAAAGAAGTAGCTTACAAAACGCTTGTTCGTCCGATTCTTGAGTATTGCTCATCAGTATGGGACCCTTACCAGGTTGGATTAATAGAAGAGATAGACATGATCCAGCGAAAAGCAGCGCGATTCGTCATGGGGACATTTAGTCAGCGCGAGAGCGTTACGGAGATGCTGAACAAGCTCCAGTGGCGGACACTTCAAGAAAGGCGTTACGCAATACGGAGAGGTTTATTATCGAAATTACGAGAGAGCACATTCCGGGAAGAGATGGGCAACATATTACTACCGCCCACATATATCTCGCGTAATGATCACAACGAAAAGATCCGAGAAATTAGAGCAAATACGGAGACTTACAAGCAGTCGTTCTTCCCACGCACAATTCGTGAATGGAATAGGGAAGGGGGGATCAGATAGTGGTACAATAAGTACCCTCCGCCACACACCGTAAGGTGGCTCGCGGAGTATAGATGTAGATGTATACTGACATGGATTTACAATCTCAATAGGAGTTCCAGCACCTATGAAACAGAGCTGTCATTTTGGAGAGTACAAGCATTCACTGAAAACCATTAGGAGCATTCACCGAGAACCGTCAGTGAAGTTAAAAATATTTGTTTCCGCCCGGGATCGAACCGGGGACCTTGCGCGTGTGAGGCGCACGTGATAACCACTACACTACGGAAACGCCATGTATAAGTATGGCTTTTATTACATTCAAAGAGGAAACACTTGACTGCTAAATTTTTCCTTTAGTGAAATTTTAAATCATTTTCATAGTAATCTTTTTCAACGCGGGTAAATGTGCACCATCGATTTAGTACAAATTTTCCATTTCAATAAAAGGAGTGTTTTATAAATTCCGAGGTTGGTTGGTGAGCGTGCCGGCTTTAATTACTAGGCAGTGCTTTCCAACGGTTGACCTGAAACTAAATGCATTCTTTAAAGTGCGGTATTGGTAGGCTTAACGAAGCCAGTTCTAATAGTGTGAAGTATACGATGACGAAAAAAGCAATGGAAAATGCAGTGATGAGATTAAAAGAAACGAATCTGAACGCGACGTACGCTAGATCCTCATTGCACAACATTTCTACAATATCAGCTAACACAATGCTCCAGTCAAAACTGACTATTAGTAACAGATTTTGTTAATGATTTCGTACGAGTAGTGACATGTATTCTAAAAAACTTAAGTAAATACTATTTATAGTTCAAGTTCAACAAAAAGAGTATTTCGTTTCGAACTAGTGCAAAATTGCCACGAGTGATGCGTAATACAAATCTAATAACACAGGTGCAGATTCTGACTTCCATTCTGCTGGGGAGCACAGTTGATTCGTGACTGGATAGTTGTCAAAATCTGTTTCACATTTGCCGTCTGTTGGTCAGAGAGTGATAGCTAAATCCACTCCAGTTTTTTCTACGCGGGTCGTTTGATAACTCTGGTAAATTTCTATGAAAGAATGGTACATACTTGTTGCGCCTACATGGTTGGTAAGCTTCATTATTCGAAGGATCCTGCGAAGAATTTCAACAATGTACAGCGTACAATTCATTGCTGAAAGCAGCCTGGATTGGTCAGTGTGTCGAGTGCGATTGAGTATGGAGAAAACCGAGTTTCGTTATTAAACATTTTCATTTGAAGGTTTGGACCGTCGCAACAATCAAAACAGAACTGGGAGAATTTCACGAGGAATCTGCACCATCACTGAAGACGATTTACTTTAGGATTAATTAACTGAAACGTGGTCGGACAAATGCCGAGAAGGCTAGCGCGCTCCGGTCGTCTGCAGAATAAAAATTCGTAAGTTTGCTGAGCCTGTAGGCGTTCAACTGCTCGTGTGCACAATATCCTGCACAGAGAACTGGCGATGAAGATGCGATTGCCGTGATCGCTCACAGTTAGCCAAAAGCGCATCCGGCACAACATTTCAACACAATGTCTGGCAATATTTTCGCAATGCGCATAATGTTTTGCGCCTACTTGTGACTGTTGATGAAACTTGGATCCATCATTACTCACCCGAGTCAAAACGGCAACCAAAACACTGGACAAAATCTGGTGAAAGGTCACCGAAGAACCAAAAGACCATTTTGTCAGCTGGTAAGATTATGGACACTATTTCTTTTTTTTTTGGGGGGGGGGGGGTTCCCAAGGAATAATCTTCATTGATTACTTGGAAAAAGACAGAATCATAGCTGTACCCTATTATGCTTTATCGTTTGAAAACTTGCATTGCCTGAAAGAAAGACCAAGATTGGCACGCAAAAAAGTGCACTTTCACCAGGACAATGCACCATCACAATGGAGAGAGTGCACGAACTGGGCTATGAATTTGTTCCTCATTCATCCTGTTCACCAGACTTACGTATATCTCAAACGAGACTATATCGGGAGGTAAGGTGAGTTGTTAACGAAACCAAACTTTTTTTTCTTCTTTTTTACCAGACTTATCAAACCACCTTCGTAGCTTTTGTTCAGAAGGCTACTTTCGCGCAGTACATTATCCACATCTACGGTTACTGCCCACCCCCCTCGATTATCCCATGTTTCAACCTGCCACAGATACCTAGGATTTTAATTCTATAATGACAATAAAGTCAGTAAAATGTTTTAATATGATAATTTATTTCCGTCAGTGCTTACATCTTTGCTGTTGGATTATTTCAAAGATACTTTTCATATTAGTAATGTTGGTTAGACACAGACCGGCAACCTCAAAAAAAAAAGTTCACCTATTCACTAGTTTGACTGCAGTTTTGTCTCCAGGTTGTCACGATGGTATCCTGTATTGACAACCGCCATATAACGACCACAGAAGTCCAGATTATGCTTCAACTTCTACAAACATATTTCTTACGTTGGATTCCACAGCCGCTGCGAACTCGTGAAAGGTTACGAAAACTGTTTCCAAGGGTTTGAAAGTTTGTTGTTGTTGTGGCCTTCAGTCCTGAGACTGGTTTGATGCAGCTCTCCATGCTACTCTATCCTGTGCAAGCTTCTTCATCTCCCAGTACCTACCGCAACCTACATCCTTCTGAATCTGCTTAGTGTATTCATCTCTTGGTCTCTCTCTACGATTTTTACCCTCCACGGTGCCCTCCAATGGTAAATTTGTGATCCCTTGATGCCTCAAAACATGTCCTACCAACCGATCCCTTCTTCTAGTCAAGTTGTGCCACAAACTTCTCTTCTCCCCAATCCTATTCAATACCTCCTCATTAGTTACGTGATCTACCCACCTAATCTTCAGCGTACTTCTGTAGCACCACATTTCGAAAGCTTCTATTCTCTTCTTGTCCAAACTAGTTATCGTCCATGTTTCACTTCCATACATGGCTACACTCCATTCAAACACTTTCAGAAACGACTTCCTGACGCTTAAATCTATACTCGATGTTAACAAATTTCTCTTCTTCAGAAACGCTTTCCTTGCCATTGCCAGTCTACATTTTATATCCTCTCTACTTCGACCATCATCAGTTATTTTACCCCCTAAATAGCAAAACTCCTTTGCTACTTTAAGTGTCTCATTTCCTAATCTAATTCCCTCAGCATCACCCGACTTAATTTGACTACATTCCATTATCCTCGTTTTGCTTTTGTTGATGTTCATCTTATATCTTCCTTTAAAGACACTGTCCATTCCGTTCAACTGCTCTTCCAAGTCCTTTGCTGTCTCTGACAGAATTACAATGTCATCGGCGAACCTCAAAGTTTTTACTTCTTCTCCATGAATTTTAATACCTACTCCGAATTTTTCTTTTGTTTCCTTTACTGCTTGCTCAATATACAGATTGAATAACATCGGGGAGAGGCTACAACCCTGTCTCACTCCTTTCCCAACCACTGCTTCCCTTTCATGCCCCTCGACTCTTATAACTGCCATCTGGTTTCTGTACAAATTGTAAATAGCCTTTCGCTCCCTGTATTTTACCCCTGCCACCTTCAGAATTTGAAAGAGAGTATTCCAGTAAACATTGTCAAAAGCTTTCTCTAAGTCTACAAATGCTAGAAACGTAGGTTTGCCTTTTCTTAATCTTTCTTCTAAGATAAGTCGTAAGGCCAGTATTGCCTCACGTGTTCCAACATTTCTACGGAATCCAAACTGATCTTCCCCGAGGTCGGCTTCTACCAGTTTTTCCATTCGGCTGTAAATAATTCGCGTTAGTATTTTGCAGCTGTGACTTATTAAACTGATAGTTCGGTAAATTTCACATCTGTCAACACCTGCTTTCTTTGGGATTGGAATTATTATATTCTTCTTGAAGTCTGAGGGAATTTCTCCTGTCTCATACATCGTGCTCACCAGATGGTAGAGTTTTGTCATGACTGGCTCTCCCGAGGCCATCAGTAGTTCTAATGGAATGTTGTCTACTCCCGGGGCCTTGTTTCGACTCAGGTCTTTCAGTGCTCTGTCAAACTCTTCACGCAGTATCTTATCTCCCATTTCGTCTTCATCTACATCCTCTTCCATTTCCATAATATTGTCCTCAAGTACATCGCCCTTGTATAAACCCTCTATATACTCCTTCCACCTTTCTGCCTTCCCTTCTTTGCTTAGAACTGGGTTGCCATCTGAGCTCTTGATATTCATACAAGTGGTTCTCTTCTCTCCAAAGGTCTCTCTAATTTTCCTGTAGGCAGTATCTATCTTACCCCTAGTGAGACAAGCCTCTAAATCCTTACATTTGTCCTCTAGCCATCCCTGCTTAGCCATTTTGCACTTCCTGTCGATCTCATTTTTGAGACGTTTGTATTCCCTTTTGCCTGCTTCATTTACTGTGTTTTTATATTTTCTCCTTTCATCAATTAAATTCAATATTTCTTCTGTTACCCAAGGATTTCTATTAGCCCTCGTCTTTTTACCTACTTGATCGTCTGCTGCCTTCACTATTTCATCCCTCAGAGCTACCCATTCTTCTTCTACTGTATTTCTTTCCCCCATTCCTGTCAATTGTTCCCTTATACTCTCCCTGAAACTCTCTACAACCTCTCGTTCTTTCAGTTTATCCAGGTCCCATCTCCTTAAATTCCCACCTTTTTGCAGTTTCTTCAGTATCAATCTGCAGTTCATAACCAACAGATTGTGGTCAGAATCCACATCTGCCCCAGGCAATGTCTTACAATTTAAAACCTGGTTCCTAAATCTCTGTCTTACCATTATATAATCTATCTGATACCTTTTAGTACCTCCAGGATTCTTCCAGGTATACAACCTTCTTTTATGATTCTTGAACCAAGTGTTAGCTATGATTAAGTTATGCTCTGTGCAAAATTCTACAAGGCGGCTTCCTCTTTCATTTCTTCCCCCCAATCCATATTCACCTACTATGTTTCCTCCTCTCCCTTTTCCTACTGACGAATTCCAGTCACCCATGACTATTAAATTTTCGTGTCCCTTCACTACCTGAATAATTTCTTTTATCTCGTCATACATTTCATCTATTACTTGATCATCTGCAGAGCTAGTTGGCATATAAACTTGTACTACTGTAGTAGGCATGGGCTTTGTGTCTATCTTGGCCACAATAATGCGTTCACTATGCTGTTTGTAGTAGCTAACCCGCACTCCTATTTTTTTATTCATTATTAAACCTACTCCTGCATGACCCCTATTTGATTTTGTATTTATAACCCTGTAATCACCTGACCAAAAGTCTTGTTAAAATAAAAAATGTGTGAAATCTTATGGGACTTAACTGCTAAGGTCATCAGTCCCTATGCTTACACACTACTTAACTTAAATTATCCTAAGAACAAACACACACACCCATGCCCGAGGGAGGACTCGAACCTCCGCTGGGACCAGCCGCACAGTCCATGACTGCCGCTCGGCTAATCCCACGCGGCAAAAGTCTTGTTCCTCCTGCCACCGAACTTCACTAATTCCCACTATATCTAACTTTAACCTATCCATTTCCCTTTTTAAATTTTCTAACCTACCTGCCCGATTAAGGGATCTGACATTCCACGCTCCGATCCATAGAATGCCAGTTTTCTTTCTCCTGATAACGACGTCCTCCTGAGTAGTCCCCGCCCGGAGATCCGAATGGGGGACTATTTTACCTCCGGAATATTTTACCCAAGAGGCGCCATCATCATTTAATCATACAGTAAAACTGCATGTCCTCGGGAAAAATTACGGCTGTAGTTTCCCATTGCTTTCAGCCGTTCGCAGTACCAGCACAGCAAGGCCGTTTTGGTTAATGTTACAAGGCCAGATCAGCCAATCATCCAGACTGTTGCCCCTGCAACTACTGAAAAGGCTGCTGCCCCTCTTCAGGAACCACGCGTTTGTCTGGCCACTCAACAGATACCCCTCCGTTGTGGTTGCACCTACGGTACAGCCATCTGTATCGCTGAGGCACGCAAGCCTCCCCACCAACGGCAAGGTCCATGGTTCATGGGGCAGGGTTTGAAAGTTATGGCCAAAAATTTAAATTAGCTGGTTCATTAGGATTAGTTTCCGGATTAGAGGCCATTTTCAAGACATATAAAACAGATGTTATGTACCTCAATTGTCATATTCCTGATCAACATGACAAAGCATGTCTCCAAATCGTATTAATACGAAGTAAGTCTTCCTTTTGCCTTGTGTATCACTTGCGGCTGAAGACACGTGCTGTCTTACATTATCTTTTCGACAGCTTCTTGTTATACGTATACCGAAAATAACGTCTAACGACAAGACCCGTCAGTCCTAATGTACTAGTAAAGGTAAATTTTTAACGATAAGCTTACAGTCCCAGCATAACTCTGGTTTTAGTCATTACATTTTTAGGGAACAGCTTTGAAATGAGCATACTGATCTGGAGCCAACATGCGTTACACCCATCGCACACTGAACGTCATTCAGGGTATTGCGCACCTGTTGACTGACATACCTACCACCTGAACAATTCCACAGATATGAATGAGTTGGTATTTTTATCACGATACGATTGATTTTACTAATTCTTTTTATAGACGATGTCTCAATGGTTAGTTTTCGCTACGGCCACTGTGTGATTCTCGTATGACCAAGTTTCAAGCCTACTGACCAGTAATAAACAGTGTTGAGTGCCGGAGCAAAAGCCCCATCAACTCCTCCTCAACTCAATTCGTCCCCCGTCAATATCGAAATGAATGACGCAGTAATTGTGTCAGAGACGGCAAAGAATTTGGAACAACAGTTGAACGGAATGGATAGTGACTTGAAAACAGGCTATAGGCTGAATACCAATAAAAGTAAAACAAGGGTAAAGCAATGTAGCCGAATTACATCAGGCGAAGATGATAGAAGTAGATTAGGAAATGAGGTACTGAAATTAGTTGATGAGTTTTGCTATATGGGCAGTAAAATAACTGATGAGAAAGATGAGCATTTCTGTAAACCAGGAATTTGTTAGCATGAAACATAGGTTTAAGTGTTACGAAGTTTTTTTTCTGAAGTTGTCTGGTGTGCAGGATTGAACGAAATTGGAGCACGTACGATAAACAGCTCATGCAAGAAGAGAATAGATGCTTTTGAAATGTGGTGCTACAGAAGAGCTTTGAAAATTAGGTAGCTCCAGTAACTAATGAGGAGACACTGATTCGAATTGGGAAAAAAGTAGTTTCTGGTACAACTTGTCTAAAGGAAGGGCTCGCTTATTAGGACACATCTTGAAGCCTCATGGAATCGACAGTTTGGTAATCGAAAGGGGGGGGGGGGGGAATTGTACAGGAAGACAAAGACTTGAATACAGTAAGCAGGTTGTAAAGGATGTGGGTTGCAGTAGTTACGCAAAGAAAAAAAGGCTGCACCGGATAGACTAGCTTGAAGAACTGCATCTAGTCTTCGAACTGAAGATCACAACATAAATGCACGATACTGGTCTTTATCTAGTACTACACCATACTCGTCTTTATCTAGTACTATGGAACGGTGTAAACGGATTGCTTGCAGTAGCTTTCAGGATAAACCTGCATGTTTAACCAGTTTCATACCTTTACAAAATTGTTACGATAATGACGCTCACCAGCAATCATGCAGAATCAGAAAATTCCACGCCACTCCGCAGAAATTTACGAGACCTATAAATCGACCTTTGCACACACGCTACACTGACAGGGTTTAACAAAGGTAGATACACACCATTACTGCTAAAGCCATTGCGCTTGGAACTGAGAAGCATCCGTAGATGAGGCAGCATGACAGCGTCCCCCACTCAATCAGCACTGGAAACTGTTGATTTTTCGAAAATAGACCAGCTGCTATCGGCGCATCAGCAGTTCTGTTCACCTAAACTGGCAACCTGTCACTTAGTTTTGGCAATCATGAACTGTGTGGCTGGTCCCGGCGGAGGTTCGAGTCCTCCCTCGGGCATGGATGTGTGTGTTTGTCCTTAGGATAATTTAGGTTAAGTAGTGTGTAAGCTTAGGGACTGATGACCTTAGCAGTTAAGTCCCATAAGATTTCACACACATTTGAACATTTGAACAACTTAGTTTTGTCCCACAAGAGCAAATAAAAGAATCAAGAGAGCAGTTTTCTTCATTGAAAAAACGAGGAAGATAAGCTAGAGTCCAAAGACATGTCGAAATGGAGATCGTTAAAAGGCTAAGAAGAACGAGTTTAGCATTGCGTCGAGAGTTCAATAAAAACCGAGTAACAGCTCAACTGGAACGAAATGGCTCGAGATCTCAAACTTAAAACAGGATGGTCGAATGTGGTTTCGAATCCTGCAACTTCCACAGACCAAACCAGTGCCTTAACACTGGGTAACCTCTGTTAGAGTCAACAAAAAAGCTGTGGCAATCTACATTAGTGTACTGCATTTCATATATTACAAACCACATTGCATTGCATTATGCAGGGAGTTTTGCATCAGCATTAACCACTTCTTTTCATATCCCAGTTGCTTAGGTGTGCCTCAGTGGGTGCCAGACTGCTAATATAAAAGTCCAGGATTCAGTCGTCAGTTGGTTCTATAACTTTTTCTGTCACTTACGTAAAATGCTATTGAAACAAACTTTCGATTGGAGGAAAGCTTGACCTGGAGAGTGTGACGAATTTCTTCTGTACACCTCCCTACGAGCCTCAATTGCACTGTCATGTTATTCTCATGAGCCATGTGTAAGGCATGTGATGGTGGCAGCAGAATTTTACCGCAGTTTATCTCTTTACTAGTTCTCTAAATTTGCAGAAGTCGCCTTACTACAAACGATTAACATTTAGGTTGCCTGAGTATCACACAGACATTGCCGCCTGTGCTAAAACGCTCCTTACATTCCTTGCAATATTCTTTAGACATCTTCCATTTGGTCGATTTGACGAACATCCCAGACGGTGGGGCAGTATCCTGAATAGGTCGCAATTTTCAACACGCAGCATTTCTCTACAGTTATCGTAACAGACAGTAAGTCTTCCATTTGTGTTTCTTGCTGTTGATTTCAGATGTCTGTTGCACTTTTTGTAGTGTTACTTCCAGGTATCTCACAGTGTCACAGATTCCAGAATTTGATGCAATGAGATCCTTTTGTATGTACGAATTATTTCTGATTTGTTCACGTTTAAGGAGGTAGCCATCCAGTACGCGAAGTATAACTCTATATTAATGAACTATGCAAGTAGTAGAGGGCATTTTCGAACATAAGCTGACAGTGACTTTGTACAGATAATGATATACAAACAAAGAACTGTTCACCACAATCACTCACAGTTTAATGTATAACAAGTTTTGAAAGTTGCTTTCTGATCTTCAGTCACTACAAGTCTCCTAAATCGGCTGAGCGCTGTCTGTGTAATATTATGACAGGGGACACTCTAGAGATGTTACTGTATTTACATATGCTTAATTTCGGCTGAAATTTTAGTGTATCAACACTAATCGTTGCTCTTAATGTTTCGTAACTTCAGTGTTTTCTCTAAAAACACCACAATAAAACCGTTAAGACAAACGTCAATTCAGTTGTAGAAGACATACACACGAAGAGAAAATATTAAGTCTTGCAAATGCTTTTTACAAAATTAATATTTTAAATTTTTAGTGATTACAGTTAACGATTTCTTCTTTTGCGTATCACTATTATATGAAGTCACAGTTAGTTCAGGCTCAAAATGTCCAATTCTTCATTCTTTGGAACCTCTAGCAAAATGCGTTTGTCAAAATTTTTCGGGGAATGTCACTCGATTCTTGTACAGGGTTTATTTTGGGCATAGTGGTTGCTAATCTTCCTTGATTGAGAGTAACTCCGAAATAATGTGAACAAACAAGATGAAAAACTCCATAGCATCAAATTACAGCATTAGCGGTAGCATCTGTAGTCTGACAAGTTTCAACTTGGAAAAGTGATAACGTGTTCATAGCAGTATTTTGCTAGACGTCTATCACTGCGTAACTCAGTTGTTAAAAGTCATTTGTTCGCTTCTCATAGGAGTTCTCTAGCACCTTTCATCCTAGCCAGCACGTAAAGCGGCTAACGAGTAACGCCTGATGAAGCGCAGAGGGGCAGGTCTGCAGCTGGCGTGCCTACGGCAGCACCATCTGGTAGGCGGCGCAGCTACTACGGCCACTACCCATGTGACGTGCGGCGCATTCCTGCGCGTGGAAAGCTGCGACCTTCGGCAAAGCAAACACTGTGCAGCCGCCTGGATAGACAGAGCTCTGCTGCACCCTACATCGCTCTAAAGCTACCGCCCACGTCTCGGCATGCATTTCCGCAGCAAGTGGTGCATACGACGGCACAACTAGGCTGGATGCAACCGGAGAATCGCCCCGCGTCCCCCAAAGTTGAGGGGCCCCTGACACCCAAAAGAAAGAAACAAAAAACGGAAATACTAAAACGTGGAATGGGTAAGACTGTCATGTCAGACGATGTACTATTGAGCAGCAACATGTTTTTATTGAAACTCATCGAAAATCGTTTCAATAAAGACATGTTGCTGCTCAATAGTACATCGTATGACATGACAGTCTTAGCCATTCCACTTTCGCAACAACTTCGTTAGAAAGAAGCCTGCTGCCATGTTTTTGGGCTGGCGTTTATCGTCACCATGGCTACCACTAGTTTGCCTATCGACGTTACAACAACTTCAGTGGAAAGAAGCCTGCTGCCACATCTTTAGAGCGGCGTCCAACTTCACCATGGCGACCAGTGGTTCCAAATGGTTCACTAACAGGCCTTGAGAGGGCAGTCCATGTTCTGTCAAAACGAAGTTCATTTATCCTACATGTTTAAATATTTTTAACGTTTTAACTGACAATAGCTGTTGAACAAGCTAAGTTTAGTGTGTGTTTATTTTCCTTTCTTGACAATGTTCTTTTAACTAAGAAATTTTACATTGTTATTCGACCTATAACCCATTTGTTAGTAATGATATCATTCCATCAGAAGTGGGCGGAGCCTCCATTACATATAGTAAGACGTGCACTGGTTTCTCCAGTAGAGATTTACCACCAGATGGAGGTTCTTACTCATTGGTAATTCATCGTTTTATAGCTTTATATCTTTATGTATTTTCTTTAATATATGTAGCCCTCTAATAAAAGCTTTGTATACGACTTGTAGGTCTGAAGATGACCACAGTAGTGGTCAAAACCGGTCACCGTAATAAATAAATTGTGATCAAGACTGTTTTTGATAGTAAATATTTGTAACACAATGAGCACTGTTCACTTCCACAATGTATTCAAAAATAATTAATGTGAAATCTCATGGGACTTAACTGCTAAGGTGATCAGTCCCTAAGCTTACACACTAACGAACCTAAATTATCCTAAGGACAAAAACACACACCCATGCCCGAGGGAGGACTCGAACCTCCGCCGGGACCAGCCGCACAGTCCATGACTGCAGCGCCACAGACCGCTCGGCTAATCCCGCGCGGCTAAACAGGGGATGAAGTCGAAGGTAAAATAAGTAGTCCAAAAATGTGATAATATGCATGCGGTAAAAAAAATAAAGACCCAATCGTCCGTTTCACAAAATAAAAAAATGTTATTTGTTGGTATTCGTGCGTTATGTTTACTCTCGGTTCCTTGGCAGTTTCTTACCAAATGTTGCTTTTTCTGGTACTATTCATATAATACTCATTTTGAAGGTCGTATAACTGGATATCCACTTATACATCCAATTAACTTTCCCTCGTCTAAGCTGCTCTGGTAAACAAACTTCCGTTCCGCACGTCAAAAGCGCTACGATTTGAATGGCGTTCAGTGTCGCGATACTTGCTACACCACACTATGTCGGAGCGAAACTAGTCGACGCCGCACGGCGGTTCATTGTTGACCAGCTGCTCAACTTTGCCTCCATTGATTTCATAAATATATAATATCTGGTGGCGTCGTGCTGTGCCGTCTTGCTTCTGTGCAGTTCCGCTTAGTGTTATTTTACCTTAATGGGAGGTTTACTATCTTTTGGTTCAAAAAATCGATTTTTTTAAATTGCGGTTTTGGATCCATAATAGTGTTGAGAATCCACCCCTGAAACGGTTTTTCCGAATACGGAGCGGAAATGTTTGTTATTCGCGGTTGAACAAAAAAAATGCACCTGCCTGAAATAGGCCTTTCACGCACCAGCTTTTTGGGAATTTCGACTTTGTAGCCGCGAAAAATTATTGTATGTGCTTGCCCAAGGATCAAGTGATCAAGGAGCTTACGACGTATTACGGCTTGGCAATCCGACGGCGTTCCAATTCGGTGGAACAGGTGAAGAAGGCAATTTGGACAACGTATTTCCACAAGTGTTCGACGGATGACCACCCACAACACCAAAATTGTCCGGCTGGGGTAACTAGTTGGTGCAAATGGTGCATTGCAGAGGCTACCGGACATCTGGACGAATATCAACACGACCAGCCGCTGTCCAAAGAATTATCATCCGATCGACGAGGCCCTTTCGGACGACGAGTTATTGTACCGGTGCTTGGGAGGAAACACAAAATTCAAATGAAAGTTTGAACGCGTGCGTTCGGAAGTTAGCCCCCAACCATTTGCATTCTGGTGCGAAGACTGTGGAGATTGCGACTTTCCTGGCAGTGGGCAGCTTCAATGAAGGGTATTCAGCAGTTCTGAAGACCATGTCAACGATGGACGTCACCATGGGAGTATATTCGACGCAGTTCGCCAAGCATTCGGACGACCACCGGATCCAAGCGGCCGAAAACCGCTTGTCAACGGCCGTACGAGCGGCTCTGGAGCAGCGCAGGATGGCCCAGATCGAGCAGAGCGCCCTCTGTGAGGAAGAGGAAGGACTAGTTTATGGACCCGGAATAGCAGATTGAACGTAAGTTGCATAATATTGCATTTATATTTAGTCAAAACTTCAAACGCGTTTTCCTCGAAATGACTCTTTTTTATAGCGCAGTGCGGTAACTTCAAATCTACTGAACCGATTGGCATGATTCTTTGTTTCCGACGAAGCTAACTAAAATGTCTAGGAGTTGTACCACTTTTATTCCGATCCATCAACTATAAATATTTTTACTTGACCGACGAAGTCTAAAAATCGATGAAAAAGACCTATTTTTTTCAAGTGACCTCCATTTTGTTTCCCATGGTCCAAATAACTTAAGCGAGGTACAACTCCTAAAGAATCTTAGATACTTCGCTAACGTCAACTCAGTTTTGATTTCAGGCGAGCCGGCTCACCTGTGACATACCGCTCGTGGAGGCCTACATCGAAATTTTGTTTCGTTCCGACGGCATTTCCGCCTTGGCTCTTCGACATTTTCGGTCGAAAATATCCCAGTTTGTAGAGGAAATATCAATAAACATGTTGATCAAATTTGAAATTGATATCTGTAACACATCCGAGAAAAAAATCTCA
Source organism: Schistocerca piceifrons (assembly GCF_021461385.2). NCBI lineage: Eukaryota > Metazoa > Arthropoda > Insecta > Orthoptera > Acrididae > Schistocerca > Schistocerca piceifrons. The sequence continues at coordinate 386,605,375 of NC_060145.1, forward strand.
AAGAACATGATTTTTTCGGGTCAAAGATAGTAAACCACCCTTTAACACGCGAAGTTAAAAATCACAGAAATGTTACTTGTAACTGAATTTGAATAGGTTTAAATTTACTGATATGTTGGATGAAGTAGCTCTTTGCACTTAATATTGAAAGCTAAGCTTGGTAGCGGCCGGAAACAACTAAATATCAGTCCGAAGTCATACACAGCCTTCGACGTTTACTTGAAACAGCTACTCCCGTCAGGCACTGCTCTGAGACTCTTCTTAGATTGATGGAGTAATATTTGCTGTGTCAGATCAGGAGGTACACAATGGCGTAAGAGGTCATGTACAAATGACGCTCACTGCTTCACATTTCTTGTCACCGGAATGAAACACAGCTTCAGACAATGACTATAGCTTCAGGCCTATTGCGCACAGTATCATTTAATCGACAAAACTGGCTGCTAGAAAAATCAGTATTCACTGACGGGAAAAAAACGCGACAGCAGAAAATAATTAATGTAGAGTAATGAATTTACGGGATCACATTTGTGTCGGCAACACATTTAAGTGATTAACATTGCCAGATCACATACTAATGTAAGCGCAAGATAAGCCACGGAAAACGTGAAAAGCGGGTACATTGATAACCGGCGTAACCGACAGAATGTTGAATGCAAGCATGAAAACGTGCATGCATTGTACCGGATGTCAGTTTACGGGATGGAATTCTTTGCCTATTGCACTTGGTCGGTCAGTACAGGGACGATTAATGCTGTTTGTGGATGGCGCTGAGGTTGTCGTCCAATGATGTCCCATACGTGCTCGAATCGAGGCAGATCTGGTGATCGAGGAGGCCAAGACAACACGTCTACACTCTGCAGCGCATGTTGGGTTTTCCTATGTGACTGACGCGAAATTTGAATAGACATCATCTGTCAGATGTAGAAACACGCTTGCCGCCTAATGGTTATGCCGCACAACTCCATCTTGGTGTTGCGATTTTTTTTTCCCCGTCGGTGTACTAGCAGCTCGAATTCCAGTGATCTCTACCGGTTCAGCAGCAGGGAGATAAGAAACCACGAAAATTGTGCGCACTGTAATGGGACTGCGGATACGTACTACATTGTCACAAAGATGGAAGCTGACACTCCTAAAATCACAGTCATTCCGCTTATAGAACACCCAAGATTTAAGAGGCAAATCAATTTTCTGACGAAAATACAGCTTAATGTTTGAAGTTCGCCTATAATTGTTAGAAATTCTTATAAAATTTATTATTTCTCATGGTATATGGATGGAAAATGTGTGCTTCAAGACACAACGGCGACGTAATCGACTTGAAGAACAATGTCTATACGAACAAATACAGATATCACTTGGCACGGAAACCGGTAATTACCAACAATGATTGCCTATCGAAGTCGTGAGGTCCAAACGATACATATCGAACGTGCGGTCCTAAATCGATCATGCGACTCTGGTGGCAGGCATTATGAGTATGTTTACAGTGGTCACTACAGCAATGAGAAAAGGAGAGCATTACAAAAATACGTGTAATTACAAAGGAGACGACTTACCTTACAAGTCATCGGTGTTGTCGTCATGTGAAAGTCCACGCGATATGTACGCTACGGGAACAATTCCCTTTTTGCCGTAGCCTGGGCAAACTCTGCCAATATCACGCAAGAATATGGGTACATGCACTAAAGTGACCTTATCTCTGGACAATACTCTGACGATTAAACACTTCCGGAACTCTCGTTCTATTCCACCGAATACTCAAATATGATCGATTTCACTCTTTGTAGGTCTCCTCTCTGGTTCTTCCTTCTCGCAATGTGAGATTCGTCCACTTCAACAACTTTACTCGGTCCACCAATCGGTTCACTGTCGTTCGTCACTACCACCTAACACACTTCTTGACAAAACCCGAAATAGTCGCATACCGTATTAGCAGGTAAGTCAGTTTCTGATGCTATTGCTTGGAAGGTGTAGTCTCGAATCCAGTAAGATAGAAGAATTACGCTGGTCTGGATAGATAATTTGGAAGAATCGAACCATTTTTTTCATCCTTATTCTCGTTCGTTTTCCGCACTGTCCGCAATGACACTGTAACGGTATTTCAGCATCGAAACTCTTCTCACGAACTTTTACACATTTCGCACCACCAGTCTACACAGGCCCTCCTTTCCTCGTCCGGTAGTACTCCATATTCGTAACAAAAAGTCAAACAATTTTCTACGCTGGATAAGCATGGAATTAGATTTTTCCATGTGAGAGAATCCGCCGAGGAAACGTCAGGAACACAAGACATCCCACTCACTACCGACATAAATCGTCTGGTTTCCCTGTCTAACAATACCTCGACTTGCAAAGTAGATTAGAAATCAGATTAATAATGTTGCTCGCGCAGCATATGTTCGCTTTATCGGGCAACAACAAAGTTATTGACTGTGGATGGTATCGTCAGAATGGAAATAATGAAGTCACTGTAAAAAAGTCATTAATTTTGGCACTTATCTTGAATGGATTCCCATGTAGATTTCGTCGAAGTTGTTATGGCTCATCTTGTTGCTTCTAGGGTGATTCCACTTTGACCGCTATAAGGTCCAGATCTGTGTTTTAGCAATATTTGAAGACCTAACAAATGCGTTTTTCAGGAAATTCTTAATGATCAGACAATCCCAGATCAGAACAATGGTATGGTAGAAATAATTTTTGACTTGGTGTTCACGATCCACATTTTTATTAAACTTCTTGTAAATTCACATATACTTCTTCTTAATTGTCACATCATCAAGAAAACAGTTTTGTATCAATCCTCATATATTTAATTTCCACTTTAACCAAACACAAGACTTGACTGTTCTTTTACAAAGCGAAATAACAGCTTAACTTCCGCCAAGTGAAACAAAGACTGCTCTGTGCGCATTCGCGCCAAAACGTTTACAAGAAAGTCAAAGATTATGACAGTCTCACAGAAATGAATACACACAAGAACCATACCACTGTAATATATCGATACATCGGAGTACCTATACATTAAATAAAACCAAATGTGAATATTGTCACAAAAATATGTCTGTTACTTCGCAGAAAAGTAGTGCGATATTACTGGTATCGAGAACTGGGGTTGGAGTGCCGTAATGGTCACGTAAATAAAGAACCATGACACCTACCAACTCACAAATAATTTGCGGAGGTATGTAATTTAGAGCAACTAAGGGAACGACGGAAAACAGATAAAAATGACGATCACAAATAATTGATCATAGCGCCCGCCACCAGAGTCGCATAATCGACTTAAGATCGCACGTTTGATATGTATCGTTTGGACCCCGCGACTTCGATAGCCAACCTTCTTGGAAATTACCCGGAAACCTCGTAGGAGAATGTATACCATGCAGCATTCCAACTTTCCTATTGCAAGATTTATAAAATTCATGCTCTTCCAATACAAGCTGCCTCAGACAAACCTTGGTAAACAGTCTGGATGACAGGTTTGAAAAATAAAATTATCCTGTGCGTAACAACAGAGCCTAAGATCTCCGTGTTCATCAATTTTAGATGCCTCTGAATATTTATGTTATGCGTCCGCATGGACATGCAGTCGATTTGACGCCTGTGCTTGCTACGACGGGCTGACGTAACTCAGATGTTTGTTGGCTTACCTTCTGACAGCTATCGTTCCTCCGTCTTCTTGTTGCATTTCGCGGTTCCCCTATGATTTTGCCGACAGACGCAGTCATGTTGCTCGCCTGTCGTCTCGTCAGAAACTGTCGCTAAGCAACGGCCTGAGCCGCTGCAGAGACCCCTATATTGTTGAGAACTGCGTCACGCCGCTATATGTCGGTTAAGGTGAGATCAAGATAATAATCACCGCCAGTTAAGGAAACTGTTCAGCGATAATAGCAGGAGCGAAACTGTGCTGGGACAACACCAGGGTAACGTTCCTGCAGAAAAAAAATAGAAAAAATAAGAAAAATTAAAATGGGAAGGAAACTGGAAAAATTGCTAAAATTAAGAAAATCCGTCTCTATGTTAAAACAATCAAGAATTGTTTTGGTAATCATTCCGGTGCGAATATTTACCTCATTTACCCATGTCAAAGATCAATCTACAGTAGGACTCAAACTGACTACATAGAACGAAAAGAACTACCTGTGAGGAGGTGTTTTGACCAATGCTACAATGGAGCACCAGTCATGAGTGGCGTATACAATCGTGTGCAAAAAAGAATCGAGTGACAATTTGGATTTAGTCATTAAAGACACTGCAAAGACTAAGACGTTTATCAAGAAACAGCATTGTATTTTGAAACAGCTGGGAGCATCTACAAATTAGTTGGCCACAGCATGGTGCTGTGGTAGGATTTTAATCTTCCAAGGTAACGCCAGAGACATAAAAATCAGCAAACTAGGTTGGCGGATAAGAAACCATCTATATATTTCAAGTGAGATTCATTGACGTTCTTTAAGGCTCCGATAAACATAATTCACAAGGGCAAAAAATGTACCGACGGAAGTGTAATAACAGATCTTAAAAGCATGATCTCGCCCTTTTAATATTCATTGTGAATCACTAGAAAGAATTAGTGTACTGCCTAATTCATTCCGTAATAACGCTCGCATTATGTGATTTAAACTTTCAGTGATTCTTCTGTTCGCCCCCAGTAGCTGAATGGTGGTCACACATTATCGCCCCATCACCCTGCTTAATGCCGACTATAAGATCTTTGCACGGTTGCTAGCGTCCCGATGTCGTATGTTAATTCGTAGCGTTCTCTCTCCAGAACAGACGACACCGGGTGGATCGGTGAATGTGCAAACAGCTACTGCCGAATGCCGTGATGTGATAGCGCTAGCGGAGGAGTGCCGGCTTAAAGCGGCGATGGTGGCGGTTGATTTTGACAGTGCTTTTGATAAGGTGCGCCACAACTATCTGTACGCTGTACTGGAACAAATGGGATTTCCAGACCGTTTTACTGGTCTCATTAGAAGGATTTACGGGGGCGCACAATCCTTGGTACAGGTTAATGGGCGTATAGCAGGGCCCATTCCAATTCGACGATCCATTCGCCAGGGCTGCCCTCTTTCGATGCTGCTGTTCGCGATAGCGTTGGAACCATTAATTGGGAGGCTAACAAATTCTCTTTCTGGGATGGAACTGCGGGGCTACACCTTCAAATGTCGTGCATATGCGGACGACCTCCTGCTGCTCGTTCGTTCTGAGGAAGAGGTGACGACGGTCCTTGAACTGTTGTTGGACCACAGTGTGACGGCGGGTAGTGCAGTGAACATGAACAAATCGGCAGCAATGCCGGTTGGAAGGGGCCTTACGCCGGAAGAAATCAGTCCGTTTCCTTATGTGCAACGATTCCGCTATCTCGGCATCGACTTTACCTCATCTGTAAAACATGCTGCGGCAGTTAACTACCGACGTATTTTACAGACAACACGTACCATGGTCCGACAACATCTCCTACGGCGCCTTGATCCTTTGCAGCGAGTCGAATATCTGAACACTTATGTGGTTTCTCGAATGGTGCATATTTCGCAGATCCTGCCCCTACCACTCACGCTCGGACGTCGACTTCAATCAGCACTAGGCTATTTTGTGATGATTGGATCGCCCCTCAAGGTGCGATACGCAACGCTCACGCTCCCTACGGACGAGGGGGGACTCGGACTTACAAATGTTCACTGCCGAGCGACGGCGCTCCTTCTAGCCACGATGTACAAGCAATGGCGTAGCGGGCGTGATTCCCTTACATCCCGCCTACTGGATCTCCTAGTTCCAGCGCCCCTCACACCTCCGGTGGCGGTGGGCAACATTACGTCACATTTTGCGCATGTATCAACATTTATCGTGGAACTTAGTTACATCAGAGACGAGCTTCCGCGCACGAGACCACCATGCGCGAAGGATTTTTATGTTTGGCTGCTACGACGGATAAGTCGTAATGTCATTGAACTCAAACACCCCAAGTTGCATTGGCCGAAGATTTGGAGACATGTGCACAAAAAATTCCTTCCTACCTTCGTTCGGGCACTGTGGTTCTCTGTCACCTGTGGCAAGTTCAACACCAACCAACGACTCCATGCAATTGGACTAGTGGACACTCCACTATGCCCGAAATGTCGCCAAGTGGATGACGACCATCACCGCTTAACTTGTATCGCGGTGGAGGAGGTATGGCTCCTGGGAAGACAGATGGTGGCTTGCTACCTCCGTGTGACCCCGCAGCATATTACACCTGCTTCTTTCTTACATCCGGAGAGTGACTACTTTCCGGCGACTAAATCACACTCGATCATCTGGGTCAAAGGTTGGACGATCGCGTACCTCTATGGGGATGCTGCCAAGTCGCGACTCGACTTTTGGTATTTCTTGCAGCAAGCCCACAATGAGGTTCATAGATGGTCTCACTATCGGAAAACCTTTGCCAATTATCTTCAGGCAGTCTTCCTCGACCCCCCACGCAGTTGGGAGGTGCCGGGTGCAGTCGGTGTGCACATTTGACAGCTGATAATGAACCTCACGTTTCTCCCACCGCTCCATATATAATGCACAAACTATACCATGAAATGCTCTACATGTTCCTTTTAACAGAGTGATCTTTATGAAAAGTAAATAAATAAATACATAAAAATAACATCCCTGTATCCCTGTGTTTACATTTGTGATTTGTTTTACAATGATTTTTTATTTTTTTTGTTTTGTTTTTGCAGAGGATGCATTTCATTTAGTGTTTGTAAAAAAAATTAATTCCTAAAAAAAAAAAGGTCAGCATGACGGATTGTCAATCCTCTAGGCCCGGGTTCGATTCCCGGCTGGGGCGGGGATTTTTCTCCGCCCAGAGACTGGGTGTTGCGCTGTCTTCATCTCCAGCCTCTCATCCTCATCGACTGCAGGTCGCGGCTAGCGGCCGCTCTGTTGGCATCGCCGCGTTGCGTTCCGCTGTCGAGTTTCTCATTTTCGCGCGTTTTTTGCGTAGTTCTTAAGTAACAGTAATGGAAAACGTAAACAGATCGAACAAATTGAACGTTATTTTCGACAAAGAAGCTATACGCCCTACGGCATACGAAGCTCACGACTGGATTATTGACGAACTCGGTCTTACCGATACCGAAACGTATGGAGTCCAGTGGGACTTTATTACCGGAACCCTGTTCATGAAATTCAATGATGCGAAAATGTGCGAAAAAATCGTGAATGAAAACGGTGGAAAACGCAAGTTTAAATATCGTGATGGAAGCGTTTGCGACGTGACCGTGTGCCACGCGGGTTACGGTATTCGTCAAGTGCGTATTTTCAATCTTCCTTTTGAAATGCCAACGCAAATGATTGCTCGTGGTCTCATGCCGTATGGAAATGTGCTTTCAGTGACAGCATATCCAGACACTCCGGGATGATGATGGCATTGAAACAGAGGATGACACGCGTAAAGCTGAAATACTAAACACCTTTTTCCAAAGCTGTTTCACAGAGGAAGACCGCACTGCAGTTCCTTCTCTAAATCCTCGCACAAACGAAAAAATGGCTGACATCGAAATAAGTGTCCAAGGAATAGAAAAGCAACTGGAATCACTCAATAGAGGAAAGTCCACTGGACCTGACGGGATACCAATTCGATTCTACACAGAGTACGCGAAAGAACTTGCCCCCCTTCTAACAGCCGTGTACCGCAAGTCTCTAGAGGAACGGAAGGTTCCAAATGATTGGAAAAGAGCACAGATAGTCCCAGTCTTCAAGAAGGGTCGTCGAGCAGATGCGCAAAACTATAGACCTATATCTCTTACGTCGATCTCTTGTAGAATTTTAGAACATGTTTTTTGCTCGCGTATCATGTCATTTCTGGAAACCCAGAATCTACTATGTAGGAATCAACATGGATTCCGGAAACAGCGATCGTGTGAGACCCAACTCGCCTTATTTGTTCATGAGACCCAGAAAATATTAGATACAGGCTCCCAGGTAGATGCTATTTTTCTTGACTTCCGGAAGGCGTTCGATACAGTTCCGCACTGTCGCCTGATAAGCAAAGTAAGAGCCTACGGAATATCAGACCAGCTGTGTGGCTGGATTGAGGAGTTTTTGGCAAACAGAACACAGCATGTTGTTATCAATGGAGAGACGTCTACAGACGTTAAAGTAACCTCTGGCGTGCCACAGGGGAGTGTTATGGGACCATTGCTTTTCACAATATATATAAATGACTTAGTAGATAGTGTCGGAAGTTCCATGCGGCTTTTCGCGGATGATGCTGTAGTATACAGAGAAGTTGCTGCATTAGAAAATTGTAGCGAAATACAGGAAGATCTGCAGCGGATAGGCACTTGGTGCAGGGAGTGGCAACTGACCCTTAACATAGACAAATGTAATGTATTGCGAATACATAGAAAGAAGGATCCTTTATTGTATGATTATATGATAGCGGAACAAACACTGGTAGCAGTTACTTCTGTAAAATATCTGGGAGTATGCGTACGGAGCGATTTGAAGTGGAATGATCATATAAAACTAATTGTTGGTAAGGCGGGTACCAGGTTGAGATTCATTGGGAGAGTGCTTAGAAAATGTAGTCCATCAACAAAGGAGGTGGCTTACAAAACACTCGTTCGACCTATACTTGAGTATTGCTCATCAGTGTGGGATCCGTACCAGGTCGGGTTGACGGAGGAGATAGAGAAGATCCAAAGAAGAGCGGCGCGTTTCGTCACTGGGTTATTTGGTAACCGTGATAGCGTTACGGAGATGTTTAATAAACTCAAGTGGCAGACTCTGCAAGAGAGGCGCTCTGCATCGCGGTGAAGCTTGCTCGCCAGGTTTCGAGAGGGTGCGTTTCTGGATGAGGTATCGAATATATTGCTTCCCCCTACTTATACTTCCCGAGGAGATCACGAATGTAAAATTAGAGAGATTAGAGCGCGCACGGAGGCTTTCAGACAGTCGTTCTTCCCGCGAACCATACGCGACTGGAACAGGAAAGGGAGGTAATGACAGTGGCACGTAAAGTGCCCTCCGCCACACACCGTTGGGTGGCTTGCGGAGTATCAATGTAGATGTAGATGTAGAATGAAAAATGGGGTAGTGGTTTCCGCCTACAAGTCTACAACGGAGTAAGAAGTGTTCTTATTGAACTGAAACGGCACATCCCGTCCCTTCTAGTCATAGGCGGCTACAGGGCCTTTATATCGTACAATGGACAGCCACAGACGTGCTCGTACTGCAATGCAACTGATCACTTTCGACAAAATTGTCCGAACAGACGTCGCCCTGTGCAGCTCCCGCTCGGCGGGGATAGCGCACAAACGCAGAAAAATTCGTATGCGTCTGTAGCGTTGGGTGTTGCTCCGATTCGGCCCTCGTCACTCCCTGTGACAGAGGCTGCGTGCGAATCGTCTGCGACCCCAGCGAACACGGACAATGTCATGGACGTAACAGAAATTGATGAAAAAGCCGTCATTCCAGAAAATTCTCTCGGCAATAATGCGACAAACGTCACGGTTGTGGCTGACGTTCGCCCAGAGCCGCCAAAAGTGACGATACTGCATCCGATATTTTTCCGAACAACACGCAAAATTCAGAGAGTGGGCGCAGCCCTGCTGCTGTCTCCTCAGAAAAGCGTGTTTCACGTAAAGACCCCAGTCCATCCCCGAGCAGGAGATCGATGAGCCATTCACCGAATAAATCTTCAAAAAGAAAACATCGACGTCGCCGTGGAAACGGAATTTCGGATGCAAGTTCTAAATCCGATCAACAATGCCCTGTGACAGTCGTCCCTGTTGCGTCGCCTGAAACAGAAGCAGAACGCCGGCGTGAGGCAACTGTCCGACATTTAAGAGAATTTCTAAATAAGCAAGAGAAAGAGAAAGAAATCAGCGTACAATCGCTCGTAACCGAGGCTCTATTATCAGTGCCAACTGCAAGAAAAGCAGAGGAAATGCATGAATGTCGTGCTCGGCACACAGCCCACGTCCCGCGGGACGACATTCGTGCCGTCCATGCCATGCAAGTCGATTTACAACATATGCACGTACCCGTACCGATGGAAACCAACAATGATCCTCTCAGCTCAGATCAACAACGCAATACTGTTTGGTCCGAAGACGTTTAAGTACAAACTGGGTTGAAAATTAGTTGTAATACTCGTCACATAACAAAACAAACCATTCGCAGAATGAAATTATCTCCACTTATACCGCGTCTCCCGTGGCTAATGTTTCTCTGTTTCTTTCTCAACTTCCAATGCCTGTCTGTTATACGCAAATAAAAGATTTATCTATTCTTACCTTAAATATAAACGGGATTTCTGCAGTTCACAAAATTTTATCCCTAGTGGACTTTGTACATTACAGTTGTTTTGACGTAATATTCCTTCAGGAAGTTACCGCAAACATCCTCAATAACATAAATGGATACGATGATATTTATAATATTAACAATAATATAAAATGCGGCACCGCGATTCTATACAAAAATTCTCTAGAGCCAGACAATGTCCAAACGTTGCCAAGCGGACGCGCAACTGCGTGCAACATACAAGGCACGAGATTTATCAATATTTACGCCCCCTCAGGGACAGATAATAGACGAATGCGCGCAGCATTTTTCAGTCACGAAATAGTTCCCTTGTTTGATACTACACGTCCAATAGTTCACGGTGGCGACTTTAACAGTGTATCAGACCCTTCTGACCAGCACCCTACGGCCTCTATGTGTCCTGAATTAGTGAAACTATTGACCGCCAAAGATCTGCGAGACACGTTGCGCCTCATTAACCCACACACAACGCAGTATACGCACATATACAATAGTGGAGCAAGCAGAATAGACCGCATACACGTCTCTCAACAGATTACAAACAATCTAAATAGTGTAGACATCATCCCTGTCGCGTTTAGCGACCATTGTGGTTATGTTGCTGCCATCCACCTACAGCGTACAAACGAAACACTACTCCCAGGTTGTGGAAGCTTAATACGAAACATCTTGCCGCGACAGACTTCCGCTCGAAAATGCAATCTGTATGGCAGCATTGCCTGCAGAAAGAGAAAAACTACAGCTCAGCACTAGAGTGGTAGACTTTCTACGCAAAGCCGCAAATTAGGATGATTGCTCAATGTTATAGCCAGAAGGTATCCTTCTGGACGCACCGCACAACAGAATTTTACCAACAATGCCTCAAAGATGCGTTAAACGCCCCTGTCGGACCAAATGAAAATCTCCGCCTCCGCTTAAACCGTATTAAAGCAAAGATTCTCCGTATACATAACGAAAAGGCAAAAGGAATCTTGGTCCGAAGTCGCGCCTTGTGCGCTGTGGACGACGAAGAACCGTCGTCCTATCGTCTCGCGCGTGAAAAAACACGGGCAAGACGCAAAAACGTAGAATCGATAACGACTGCGTCAGGCGAGCGTCTTACGCGGGAAACAGACATTCTCCAACACATTACAGCCCACTACACAGACTTATTTCGAGACGTCGAGATAGACAACGTAGCGCTAAATTACTTGTTATGTGACCTGCAGACTGACATTTCGAACGCGGACCGAGAACAGTTGATAGCAGAGATGACAGTACAAGACACAAAACCTATTATACAATCGTGCTCTAAAGGAAAGTCGCCGGGACCTGATGGCCTGCCAACCGAATTCTACCAGGTCTACTGGGACATCTTTGGGCAAAAACTCACCGACATAGTAAATGAAGTAATTCGTGGCACCGAAATTCCAACAAAATTTCTGGAAGGTCGAGTTGTCCTCGTCCCCAAAACGCAACATACATGTCGTGTCCAAGATTTTCGGCCCATCACGTTACTCAATACTGATTACAAAATCGTTGCAAGGTGCCTTGCAGCGAAGATGAAACCAGTTATGAACAAAGCTATCAGCTCCTACCAAACGTGCGGAGTTACACACCATAATATCTTCCATGCAGCGTCCTTATATCGAGACATAGTACCTATTTGCCGCTCTGTCAGGCAAGGATGTCCGCTGTCAATGTTCTTATGCATGATTGCCATAGACCCGCTCCTCAGAACAATAGGCAGGACGTCAAAAGGTGTACAAATACACAATGCTTCCATTAAATGTGTGGCATACGCAGATGACGTAGGCGATTTCATTGACCACACAGCAGACATAGACTCAATACGCGCCTCCCTTCACCAGTATGAACGTGCGTCTGGAGCAGCGATAAATACACTCCTGGAAATGGAAAAAAGAACACATTGACACCGGTGTGTCAGACCCACCATACTTGCTCCAGACACTGCGAGAGGGATGTACAAGCAATGATCACACGCACGGCACAGCGGACACACCAGGAACCGCGGTGTTGGCCGTCGAATGGCGCTAGCTGCGCAGCATTTGTGCACCGCCGCCGTCAGTGTCAGCCAGTTTGCCGTGGCATACGGAGCTCCATCGCAGTCTTTAACACTGGAAGCATGCCGCGACAGTGTGGACGTGAACCGTATGTGCAGTTGACGGACTTTGAGCGAGGGCGTATAGTGGGCATGAGGGAGGCCGGGTGGACGTACCGCCGAATTGCTCAACACGTGGGGCGTGAGGTCTCCACAGTACATCGATGTTGTCGCCAGTGGTCGGCGGAAGGTGCACGTGCCCGTCGACCTGGGACCGGACCGCAGCGACGCACGGATGCACGCCAAGACCGTAGGATCCTACGCAGTGCCGTAGGGGACCGCACCACCACTTCCCAGCAAATTAGGGACACTGTTGCTCCTGGGGTATCGGCGAGGACCATTCGCAACCGTCTCCATGAAGCTGGGCTACGGTCCCGCACACCGTTAGGCCGTCTTCCGCTCACGCCCCAACATCGTGCAGCCAGCCTCCAGTGGTGTCGCGACAGGCGTGAATGGAGGGACGAATGGAGACGTGTCGTCTTCAGCGATGAGATTCGCTTCTGCCTTGGTGCCAATGATGGTCGTATGCGTGTTTGGCGCCGTGCAGGTGAGCGCCACAATCAGGACTGCATACGACCGAGGCACACAGGGCCAACACCCGGCATCATGGTGTGGGGAGCGATCTCCTACACTGGCCGTACACCACTGGTGATCGTCGAGGGGACACTGAATAGTGCACGGTACATCCAAACCGTCATCGAACCCATCGTTCTACCATTCCTAGACTGGCAAGGGAACTTGCTGTTCCAACAGGACAATGCACGTCCGCATGTATCACGTGCCACCCAACGTGCTCTAGAAGGTGTAAGTCAACTACCCTGGCCAGCAAGATCTCCGGATCTGTCCCCCATTGAGCATGTTTGGGACTGGATGAAGCGTCGTCTCACGCGGTCTGCACGTCCAGCACGAACGCTGGTCCAACTGAGGCGCCAGGTGGAAATAGCATGGCAAGCCGTTCCATAGGACTACATCCAGCATCTCTACGATCGTCTCCATGGGAGAATAGCAGCCTGCATTGCTGCGAAAGGTGGAGATACACTGTACTAGTGCCGACATTGTGCATGCTCTGTTGCCTGTGTCTATGTGCCTGTGGTTCTGTCAGTGTGATCATGTGATGTATCTGACCCCAGGAATGTGTCAATAAAGTTTCCCCTTCCTGGGACAATGAAATCACGGTGTTCTTATTTCAATTTCCAGGAGTGTACTTCTAAAACTGTTCTACTTCCACTGGATCTGCTAGCCACCGATATTGTCGTCCATGGTACAGAGTCGTGAGAGACCACCAAGTATTGGGCCTAGATATAACTGGTGCCCGCAGCATATGCAAGCACGAAATTGGAGAAGAATTCTCAGTTCCATTAAGGGCCTCTGTAAAAGCCACGCAACCCGGCACGTTAACTTGCACCAGAAAGTCAAATTAATCGATTCCTTCATCCTCTCTAAGGCGTGGTATATGGCGCAGTTGCTTAGCGTGCCGAAACAAATAGGACGTGCTATATCTCAAGCAGTTTACTGGTTACTCTGGCGTCACGAAATTTTTAAAGTGCGCGCAACAGTTTGTGTCTTGGACCCGTCACATGGAGGACTCGGGCTAGTAGATTTTAGTCGCAAATGTGCAGCGCTGCTCGTGAACCGCACTGCTGAAATGCAGGCCGGCCTCCCTGATGGATCGACAGCAGCCCTGATGGAAACCTATCGGCCAGAATCTGAAAGCGCCCCAGTATCGGTGGCCAACATCCCTTACCGTATGTCCTTTGTACGAGAGTATATCCTAAATAGAAGCTACGTCCTCCGCACGGTCACAGATTCACACAGGACATTACGGCAACTCTATATTGAATTAATGGGACAACCTCCACTTAATAAATTGGAAGTTCGCCTACCTACTGTGAACTGGAAGCAAGTGTGGTCAAATATCAATAACAGTATTCTGCCGTCCGATGTGTCTGTCTTGTGGTACAGACTTGTCAACAACACACTACCCACCAATCAGCGATTAGCCGATATTCAGCTTCTCGCCTCACCCAACTGTGACAGGTGTGGCGTGCCTGACACCAGAGAACACCGCCTGCAATGTCAAGCTGTTTCCGATGTGTGGAGGACTTGCCAGTTAATGGTGGCCCTCATCACGCGAACTACGCCGGCCCACGTTTCTGTTGATAGTGTCATTGTACCGGATTTTAAATATTTCCCACGCGCAAAACACAATACTGCTGTGTGGTTGTTGGGCCACACTGTTTGCGCCCTTATCGACCGGCAAATCCACGATGGATTCACCTTTTTGACTTACATTTGGGAAGAATATGCTAAGATCAAAAACAATGAAAAACACCATGAATATTTTGCCAATTTCTTGTCAGCTGCATTGCATCATGCGTATGCGAAACAACTTTAAAATTGTCCATTTAGTATCGCAATTGAGCTTTGATAATTCGTATACTGAATCTCATTCTTGGGTCTTACATGTTTGTCTAGCAAAAATAAGTCTAGATATATAGTTAGCGTGAGGTGATGAAATATAATCAGTCTCCATGTATCGGTCTATCTTTGTTATACGTCTACCTATAAACTAGTATATATATGACCATATTAGGGAAAAGTTGGGAAGGAAAACATAGGTACAAAGAAGGTAGCTGCGAAGAAACCATGGGTAACAGAAGAAATACTTCAGTATATTGATGAAAGGAGGAAGTACAAACATGTTCCGGGAAAATCAGGAATACAGAAATACAAGTCGCTGAGGAATGAAATAAATAGGAAGTGCAGGGAAGCTAAGACCAAATGGCTGCAGGAAAAATGTGAAGACATCGAAAGAGATATGATTGTCGGAAGGACAGACTCAGCATACAGGAAAGTCAAAACAACCTTTGGTGACATTAAAAGCAACGGTGGTAACATTAAGAGTGCAACGGGAATTCCACTGTTAAATGCAGAGGAGAGAGCAGATAGGTGGAAAGAATACATTGAAAGCCTCTATGAGGGTGAAGATTTGTCTGATGTGATAGAAGAAGAAACAGGAGTCGATTCAGAAGAGATAGGGGATCCAGTATTAGAATCGGAATTTAAAAGAGCTTTGGAGGACTTACGGTCAAATAAGGCAGAAGGGATAGATAACATTCCATCAGAATTTCTAAAATCATTGGGGGAAGTGGCAACAAAACGACTATTCACGTTGGTGTGTAGAATATATGAGTCTGGCGACATACCATCTGACTTTCGGAAAAGCATCATCCACACAATTCCGAAGACGGCAAGAGCTGACAAGTGCGAGAATTATCGCACAATCAGCTTAACAGCTCATGCATCGAAGCTGCTTACAAGAATAATATACAGAAGAATGGAAAAGAAAATTGAGAATGCGCTAGGTGACGATCAGTTTGGCTTTAGGAAAAGTAAAGGTACGAGAGAGGCAATTCTGACGTTACGGCTAATAATGGAAGCAAGGCTAAAGAAAAATCAAGATACTTTCATAGGACTTGTCGACCTGGAAAAAGCTTTCGACAATATAAAATGGTGCAAGCTGTTCGAGATTCTCAAAAAAGTAGGGGTAAGCTATAGGGAGAGACGGGTCATATACAATATGTACAACAACCAAGAGGGAATAATAAGAGTGGATGATCAAGAACGAAGTGCTCGTATTAAGAAGGGTGTAAGACAAGGCTGTAGCCTTTCGCCCATGCTCTTCAATCTGTACATCGAGGAAGCCATGATGGAAATAAAAGAAAGGTTCAGGAGTGGAATTAAAATACAAGGTGAAAGGATATCAATGATACGATTCGCTGATGACATTGCTATCCTGAGTGAAAGTGAAGAAGAATTAAATGATCTGCTGAACGGAATGAACAGTCTAATGAGTACACAGTATGGTTTGAGAGTAAATCGGAGAAAGACGAAGGTAATGAGAAGTAGTAGAAATGAGAACGGCGAGAAACTTAACATCAGGATTGATGGTCACGAAGTCAATGAAGTTAAGGAATTCTGCTACCTAGGCAGTAAAATAACCAATGACGGACGGAGCAAGGAGGACATCAAAAGTAGACTCGCTATGGCAAAAAAGGCATTTCTGGCCAAGAGAAGTCTACTAATATCAAATACCGGCCTTAATTTGAGGAAGAAATTTCTGAGGATGTACGTCTGGAGTACAGCATTGTATGGTAGTGAAACATGGACTGTGGGAAAACCGGAACAGAAGAGAATCGAAGCATTTGAGATGTGGTGCTATAGACGAATGTTGAAAATTAGGTGGACTGATAAGGTAAGGAATGAGGAGGTTCTATGCAGAATCGGAGAGGAAAGGAATATGTGGAAAACACTGATAAGGAGAAGGGACAGGATGATAGGACATTTGCTAAGACATGAGGGAATGACTTCCATGGTACTAGAGGGAGCTGTAGAGGGCAAAAACTGTAGAGGAAGACAGAGATTGGATACGCCAAGCAAATAATTGAGGACGTAGGTTGCAAGTGCTACTCTGAGATGAAGAGGTTAGCACAAGAAAGGAATTCGTGGCGGGCCGCATCAAATCAGTCAGTAGACTGATGACCAAAAAAAAAAAAAAAAGAAAATAGGGAGAAAAAAAAGGAAAAACACGGAGAAACTTAGAGAGAGAGACAGTAACTGAGTAATAGGATGCGGTTCCACTTGAAGAATTATTAAAAAAGAAGAAGAAAAAAAGACAATAAATACAAATAAATAACAATGGAAAAAAGACAAAAAAAGGAGCAAAATGAGAAAACCAATAAAAAATAAAAAACAAAAAAGAAAAAAAAATACACCGGTGCTCGTCCGATCACCGAAGTTAAGCAACATCGCGCCCGGTTAGTACTTGGATGGGTGACCGCCTGGGAACACCGGGTGCTGTTGGCTCCCCTTCATTTTTTTTTCTTTTTATACAGCCACCCCTGTTTCCATACCACCTTTCTGAAGTGACAAAGATACTTCCTTAAGCATTTTAAACTAGTGTAATGACCATAAGGTACGAAATTGCAGTAAATATCTCAGTTTGAGGTAAAAAAAAAGTGGCGTCACATTGAAAGACCGGCAGCCGGCAAAAGGTCTACCCGACGGGGGGTCCTAGCCATACGATTAAGTAAATAAATAAGTGATTCTTCAAATTTTTATAGCAGAAAATGTAGCTTCTTCGACATTGCTGTGGCTGAATTCATTGCCGCCGCTAATGACAAAACTCTCCATTTTCACTCTTTGATATGAGGATATTTGATACTATGTGTATGAGGTGAGAGGATGAGAAAAGTTAATTGTACCAGTTTAAAAATATGGTTAATACTTTTTTTATCGGTGGTCATTGTCCCGAATAACTGGGTTGATCACATGTATATGGTTTCGTAGGTGTTTGTCGAGTTCTGTTTAATTGAGAGAATACTTAACTGTGCTCTTATGTCGACATTCCATGTGAGTCGTAATGGGCTCAAGATCATGGGGAAGATTATTTTTGATCAAATGCTTAAGTGTAACAAAAACACATTACACTGTGGGTTTTTACCCCAATTTTCGTAGCTAAAAGAAGGCTGGAAAATGGACAAATGGGGTATAAAACTGAGCAGCGTGTCGTACTGTGTAATTAAGAAAAACTTAATTAGAGACTTGAGGGATTAGTCAGCTCTTCAAACTTATCGGCACACGCTACAAACACAGGATTGTAGCTGCGTGAGGCTAATGATGCAGGCACATAGCACTCGAAATCTCACAGTTCATCTTTCTGGCGAACTATACTTTAAATGGACCTTTTACTCCACAGACGTCACCAAGCAGGTAATAGGAGTAGATTTTGTCTACAACTTCTCATCTGACCTCTACTACAGTGTATTATACCACCATGTCTCACAACAGCTCATCTCGGGACCATTTGCTCTGATTTCATCACGGGCAAAGAATTACAATTCGCTTCCACCAATGAGCCACGTCACGCTCTTCATCAACAGCAGTCTTCTGCTAAGAAAGTGCGTTACCATGCTATAAGCAATCGACAGCGTTCAAGATCAACTGTATGAGACCCACGCTGGCTCACAACTATTACGTTCTGTGAATAGTGTCGTATGTGTATTTGTGGAGCGTAGATGAGCGTAATGGAGTATATAGTTCGTGTCGTATGATGATGATGATGAGAAATAGTCTCTCGAATAGCGTCTAGGGGGACGCCGAGCTTAACGTTCCAATTCGGCAGAAAAAATTTGGAAATTTGTGGTAAGTTTTATGGGACCAAACTGCTGATGTCATCGGTCCCTACTTAATCTAACTTAAACTAACTTACACTAACGACAACTCAAACACTCATGCCCAAGGGAGGACTCGAACCTCCGACGGAGGCAGTCGCGCCAACCGTGGCAAGGCGCCTCAGACCGCACGGCTACCCCGCGCAGCTATCCGGCAGAGGGATCAACAGTGTCACATGCCGTCTCTTCACGAGACATTGCGGAAAGGTTTGTAATGTAATGCAGGACGTTGGAGCAAAGCCTGGTGATAAGAAAATTTACGCGACTAACCCTCCTTCCTTTGCCGGTCATATACCGGCAGTGAAAATTTCATCCACCGTCAGGACTGGAACCAGCTTACCTTCGGGCTGTGCGACACCACACAAGCGTGCTTTAGCAACCTCGGCTACGAAGCGGGTTAGCGATGATAAAAATGTGGAGCAGAAGTTACCGTCTCATCTTCTCAGTTAGTAAAAACGAGAGTAAAGAATTTCTTGGTAACTTGCACCCTCGGCCTGAGCAGGTTCTGGTCAATTTTTCTTTTTTTTTTTTTTGATTTTATGATGGAGAAACTTCTCTGTGCCAGCGAAGCGTGGTAGGAATCTTTCTCATTATTTTTGTTAATGACTTGGCGGAGCCGGCCGCTGTGGCCGAGCGGTTCTAGGCGCTTCAGTCCGGAACTTCGCTGCTGCTATGGTCGCAGGTTCGAATCCTGCTTCGGGCATGGCTGTGTGTGAAGTCCTTAGGTTAGTTAGGCTTAAGTAGTTCTAAGTCTAGGGGACTGATGACCTCAGATGTTGAACCATTTTTTGACTTAGTGGATGGAACTAGTTGCAGCCTTATACGTGTCACTAATGTTGCCTTATCCAGAAGCAATAAAACAGGTTCATTTCACGAAGTGTAAGATTGTAGCAGTTTTTGAGTCCCATTGAATAAATTACAACTGTTGTCACGAAAGTGCTACAGACGTATGGGAGAAATGATGTCTAATGGAAAGAGAATGACATATACTCAGTCGCAGGCAAAGCAAATGGCAGATTCAAATTTATTGGTAACATACCAGTACGAGGGTTACTCATAAAGTTTCAATTACCACTTCTAAAAAATCGAGTTACGTAATTAATTTTTTGTTTGTATTCAGGTACATGTCTGCAGTCCAGTACACAATGAAATACCCACGCTATAATACCGCTGCGTGCTTCTAGAGAAGTCAAAGTGGCGCAGCCAACTGACAGAGCGGAGTATCGTGAGTGAATTCTTTTTCTACAATTGAAGGGGAGCAACACTGCGACAGTGTACGCTGAGTTGGTGGAAGTATACCGGAACTGTGCACCATCTACATCCAAGTACATCTACAGTGAGTCCAAAAAGTACTCGTCTAGCTGCATATCGTTCAGAAAACAAAATCTGTGTAACATGAAAATAAATGTACAGGGTTATTACAAATGTGTGAAGCGAGTTCATAAATTCACTGTAGCTCCATTCATTGACATATGATCACGACACACTACAGATACGTAGCAAAACTCATACAGTTTTGTTCGGCTGAAGCCGCACTTCAGGTTTCTGCCGCCAGAGCGCTCAAGAACGCAGTGAGACAAAATGGCGACAGGAGCCGAGAAAGCGTATGTCGTGCTTGAAATGCACTCACATCAGTCAGTCATAACAGTGCAACGACACTTCAGGAAGAAATTCAACAAAGATCCACCAACTGCTAACTCCATTCGGCGATGGTATGCGCAGTTTAAAGCTTCTGGATGCCTCTGTAAGGGGAAATCAACGGGTCGGCCTGCAGGGAGCGAAGACACCGTTGAACGCGTGCGGGCAAGTTTCACGTGTAGCCCGCGGAAGTCGACGAATAAAGCAAGCAGGGAGCTAAACGTACCACAGCCGACGGTTTGGAAAATCTTGCGGAAAAGGCTAAAGCAGAAGCCTTACCGTTTACAATTGCTACAAGCCCTGACACCCGATGACAAAGTCAAACGCTTTGAATTTTCGACGCGGTTGCAACAGCTCATGGAAGAGGATGCGTTCAGTGCGAAACTTGTTTTCAGTGATGAAGCAACATTTTTTCTTAATGGTGAAGTGAACAGACACAATGTGCGAATCTGGGCGGTAGAGAATCCTCACGCATTCGTGCAGCAAATTCGCAATTCACCAAAAGTTAACGAGTCTATCGCCTGCTGTGGTTCTGAAGGGCGCCGATGCAGTGCAATTAGCGCCATGGGCCGTAAGGGTAGTGAGACGACGCTGATAGAAAGGAAACTTACTCTGCGCTTACATAATGAGTGCAAATCTTCTTACGAGACTACTAAAGTAGTCGGTAGACCTAGATCGGCGATTCAGTCGATAATAGATCGATTCTGCGCAGCAAAATCATTAAGAAATCAATCACGTACCGGACGCCCTCACACTTTGACTGGTGCAGACGTGAGATTTATCATGAGGGAAATGGAGAAGAAACCTAAAATCAGCGCACCAAAGTTGGCTGTGAAGTTAGAGTCTACGGGAAAGAAGGTATGTGCCAACACAATCAGAAATACCTTCAAAGCGTATGGGTATCACGGCCGGGTAGCGCGCAAGAAATTTTGGATCAGTAAACAGAATCGAAAGAAACGTCTTCATTTTGCGATGGAACATAGATTAAAAAAAAAAGACTTCTGGAATAGAGTACTATTTTCTGATGAGAGTAAATATAACGTATTCGGGTAGGATGGCAGACGAATGGTGTGGCGTAAGAAGAATGCGAAGATGTTGCCACGCAATCTTGTGTCAACGGTTAAGCACAGTGGTGGCTCCCTGATGACGTGGGGTTGTATGAGTGCTGCAGGTGTTGGTAAATTACATTTCATAGAAGGTACAATGGACCACCATATGTATATCAACATTTTAATAGACAATTTGACTCCTAGCGCCGAAAAATTCGGGTTGCAAGAAAATTACATTTTTCATCAAGACAACGACCCAAAGCATACATACAGCTCTAAATACAAGGCTGTGGCTCCTGTGCAATACCCCAAAACAACTTAACACCCCTCCTCAGAGCCCAGACATTAAACCTATTAAACACCATTGGAAAGTATTGGAAGATACAGGGTGTCCAGAAAAGGGCTCCCTGATTTCAAAATTAAATATCTCGAAAACAAAGATCGATAGAAGAATGCAGTAAACGGCATTTTATTGTGAAAGCTGTAAGAAGTTTACACAGCAGTTTGAAATAATAGTTACAAAAGCTGCTAACAGATGGCACTGTACGCTGTATAGCTCATATCATCATACATAAGTGAAATAATCGTATGAAAACAATCTTTGCAAACAATCACATCACAATGTTTTCAAAATGTTCACCATTGGCACTACAGAGGTGGCGCAAACGAAGAATGAAATTCGCCAACACATTTCGTAGAGTCTCAACCGAAATGGATTCACATGCCACAGAGATCGCCGATTCAAGCTCGTCCAGCGTGGCGGGGTGTTCCGAATGTCTTTCACTGTGCCCCACAAAAAAAAGTCACAGGGCGTCAAATCCGGCGAATTGGAGGCCAATCCATGCCTGCACCAGTAAATTTGGGATATTCCAAAGCAATGACTCGATTCCCGAAGTATTCCTTAAGAAAGCGAAACGCTTGTTCGGTGCGATGTGGTCGGGCTCCATCTTGCATAAACCATTCAGTACCTGGTCGATCCTCTAACGCTTGCTGTGTGGCGACAAATTGTTCCAAAATTGCAACGTAACGTGCACCAGTGACCGTTTCTCGAATGAAAAAAGGGCCGATAATGCCTCTGCTGCATACTGCAGCCCACACAGTAACTTAGGAGAATAGAGGGGTTTCGCTTTACACCAATATGGCTTTTCGGAACCCCAAAATCGACAGTTCTGCTTATTCACGTATCCATTCAGGTGGAAGTGTGCTTCATCTGTAAGCCAGATGCAGCCAACATCAAATCCTTCACTATCAATCATTGTGAGCATCTGATTAGCAAAGGCAACCCTTTGTTGCACATCTCGTACGGGTATGGCCTGGTGCGTTTGAATTTTGAATGGAAACATGTGTAGGCTCTTTCTTAGTATTTTCTGCGTGCTGGAACGCTTCAAACCAGTCTCAGATGCAATTCTACGGACGAATGACATTGGATTTCGCTGAATAATTCAAGAAACTGTGGCGATATTTTCAGGCGTAACTGCGGTTTACTTGCGTCCAACATGCCCCACTAGATCATCAGTTACGCTGCCTGTTCGTTGAAATTTTGTGAAGAGCGTACGAATGGTTTTCGCATCGGGTCCTTTTGGAACATTAAATCGTGCTTGAAAACTTCGCCTTGTTGCCGTAGGACTCTCTTCTAACCTGTGGTACTCTAGCACCAGAAAAACGCGTTGTTCAATGGAGTACATGGTTTTAATCTCTTCCTTCGGTACGCTAACCTCCTTTCACGTTTCAATAGCGGAACTGATCGCTCTGGGCTTCGGATCACTATTTATACTAGGCATTACGTATGGCGATTACAGCGCCATCTGTTAAAAGGTTTTGTAACTATTATTTCAAACTGCTGTATAAACTTCTTACAGCTGTCACAATAAACATACCGTTTACTGCATTCCTCTATCGATTTTTGTTTTCGAGATATTTAATTTTGAAATCAGGGAGTCCTTTTCTGGACACCCTGTAGCATCAGGAGAAGACACATTTCTAACAAGAGACACCTAAAAGAAGCACTTCAAGACGAATGGGACAAAATTCCAGCCTCTCTGACGGCGAACTTGATCAAGTCGATACCCAGACGACTACAAGCAGCAATAACTGCAAAGGTAAACCTGACTAAATATTAATTTTTGTAATTGAAATCATATTTTCAGATTTTAAATTTTAAAAATAATATGAGTGGACGAGTACTTTTTGAACCAGCCCTGAACAAATTCTCCATTTTGTCAAATTTGTTGTTGTTGTTGTTGTCTTCAATCCTGAGACTGGTTTGATGCAGCTCTCCATGCTACTCTATCCTGTGCAAGCTTCTTCATCTCCCAGTACCTACTGCAACCTACATCCTTCTGAATCTGCTTAGTGTATTCATCTCTTGGTCTCCCTCTACGATTTTTACCCTCCACGTTGCCCTCCAATGCTAAATTTGTGATCCCTTGGTGCCTCAAAACATGTCCTACCAACCGATCCCTTCTTCTAGTCAAGTTGTGCCACAAACTTCTCTTCTCCCCAATCCTATTCAATACCTCCTCATTAGTTATGTGATCTACCCACCTTATCTTCAGCATTCTTCTGTAGCACCACATTTCGAAAGCTTCTATTCTCTTCTTGTCCAAACTAGTTATCGTCCATGTTTCACTTCCATACACGGCTACACTCCATACAAATACTTTCAGAAACGACTTCCTGACACTTAAATCTATACTCGATGTTAACAAATTTCTCTTCTTCGGAAACGCTTTCCTTGCCATTGCCAGTCTACATTTTATATCCTCTCTACTTCGACCATCATCAGTTATTTTGCTCCCCAAATAGCAAAACTCCTTTACTACTTTAAGTGTCTCATTTCCTAATCCAATTCCCTCAGCATCACCCGATTTAATTCGACTACATTCCATTATCCTCGTTTTGCTTTTGTTGATGTCCATCTTATATCCTCCTTTCAAGACACTGTCCATTCCATTCAACTGCCCTTCCAAGTCCTTTGCTATCTCTGACAGAATTACAAAGTCATCGGCGAACCTCAACGTTTTTATTTCTTCTCCATGGGCTTTAATACCTACTCCGAATTTTTCTTTTGTTTCCTTTACTGCTTGCTCAATATACAGATTGAATAACATCGGGGACAGGCTACAACCCTGTTTCACTCCCTCCCCAACCGCTGCTTCCCTTTCATGCCCCTCGACTCTTATAACTGCCATCTCGTTTCTGTACAAATTGTAAATAGCCTTTCGCTCCCTGTATTTTACCCCTGCCACCTTTAGAATTCGAAAGAGAGTATTCCAGTCAACATTGTCAAATTTGTTATCGCTATGGATGAATTTATTTCCCTGTCCATCAATAAAAATGACTTACCGAGGTTCGCTGCATATGACTGGATGTTCACAGTTTGTGTTCCCTTCCTTTCACGCGACATATACTTAGTTTTTTTTTTAAATTACAACTAGACGAATATTTTTTGGACTCGCTGTAGTTACATACTCGGTAAGACATCGTACCGTGCCTGGCGGACGGCACGCTGTCATTCCCTTTTCTGTTCCACTCGCAAGTGAGCGAGGGAAAAGCGATTGCTTATATGCCTCCGCACGAGCCTTAATTTCCCCTATCTTCTCTTCGTGGTCATTTTGTGAAATGTATGTTGGTGATAGTAGAATCGTTCTGAACTCAGCTTCAAATGCTGGTTCCGAATAATGTTCCTCGGAAAGAACGTCGCCGTCCCTCCAGGGACTCCCATGTCAGTTCCTCAAGCACTTCCGTAATACTTGTGTGTTTTTCGAACGTACCGATAGCAAATCTAACAGCCGGCCTCCGAATTGCTTTCATGTCTTCCTTTAATCCGACCTGGTGCGGACCCCAATCACTTGAGCACTACTCAAGAATAGGTCGCCCGGACGTTCTATATAAAGTCTCCTTTACAGATGAAGCACAGCTTCCCAAAATTCTCCCAATAAACCGAAGTCGGCCATGCGCCTTCCCTACAACACTTCTCAGATGCTCAAAAATGGTTCAAATGGCTTTGAGCACTATGGGACTTAACTTCTGAGGTCATCAGTCCCCTATACTTACAACTACTTAAACCTAACTAACCTAAGGACAGCAAAAACATCCATGGCCAAGGCACGATTCGAACCTGCGACCGCAGCAGCAGCGCGGCTCCGAACTGTAGCGCGTAGAAGCGCTCGGCCACAATGGCCGGCTCTCAGACGCTCGTTCCATTTCATATCGCTTTGCAACGTTATGTCCGGATACTTAAACGTCGTGAATGTGTCAACCAGATCACCCCAAATTCTGTATCCGAACATTACGGGTGTCTTTTACCAACTCAACAGCATTAACACACATTTTTCTGCATTTACGGCTAGCTGCAATTTATCACAGCAACTAGAAATTTTGTCTAAGTCACCTTGTATTCTCCTAAAGTCCGACAACTTCGAGATGTTCCTATACACCTCAGCTTCGTCAGCAAGCAAGCGCAGATAGCTGCCCATCCTGTCCGCAAAATCATTTATGTACGTAGAGAACAATAGTGGTCCTATCACACTTCTTCGGGACACTACCGACGACTTGTCTCTGATGACCACTCACCAAAGAGGTCACCAAACAGGGTTCTATTGCTTAAGAAGTCTTCGAGCCACTCACACAGCTGGAAAACCATTTCATATGCTCGTACTGACAGTTCGCAGTACGGCACAGTGTCAAATGCTTTTCAGAAATCTATAAATGTGGAATCCACCTGTTGCTCTTCATTCATAGTTCGCAGTATATCATGTCAGAAAACGGTAAGCTGAGTTTCGCACCAACGATGCTTTCTAAAAGCCTTCTGATTCGTGGACATAAGCTTTTCGGAGTCTAGGACTCAGAATATGTTCTAGAATTCTGCAGTAAACTGAAGTTAACGGTATTGGTCTGTAATTTTGCGGGTCCGTTCTTTTACCCTTCTTATGCACGGGAGTGGCCTGTGCTTTTTTCCAATCACTTGGGATTTGGCGCTGGGCGCGAGATTCCCGATAAATGCAGGCTAAGTAAGGAGAAAGAAAACTGGCGTTCTACGGATCGCAGCGTGGAATGTCAGATCCCTTAATCGGGCAGGTAGGTTAGAAAATTTAAAAATGGAAATGGATAGGTTAAAGTTAGATATAGTGGGAATTAGTGAAGTTCGGTGGCAGGAGGAACAAGACTTTTGGTCAGGTGATTACAGGGTTATAAATACAAAATCAAATAGGGGTAATGCAGGAGTAGGTTTAATAATGAATAAAAAAATAGGAGTGCGGGTTAGCTACTACAAACAGCATAGTGAACGCATTATTGTGGCCAAGATAGACACAAAGCCCATGCCTACTACAGTAGTACAAGTTTATATGCCAACTAGCTCTGCAGATGATGAAGAAATAGATTAAATGTATGACAAGATAAAAGAAATTATTCAGGTAGTGAAGGGAGACGAAAATTTAATAGTCATGGGTGACTGGAATTCGTCAGTAGGAAAAGGGAGAGAAGGAAACATAGTAGGTGAATATGGATTGGGGGGAAGGAATGAAAGAGGATGCCGCCTTGTAGAATTTTGCACAGAGCATAACTTAATCATAGCTAACACTTGGTTCAAGAATCATAAAAGAAGGTTGCATACCTGGAAGAATCCTGGAGGTACTAAAAGGTATCAGATAGATTATATAATGGTAAGACAGAGATTTAGGAACCAGGTTTTAAATTGTAAGACATTTCCTGGGACAGATGTGGATTCTGACCACAATCTATTGGTTATGTACTGCAGATTGAAACTGAAGAAACTGCAAAAAGGTGGGAATTTAAGGAGATGGGACCTGGATAAACTGAAAGAACCAGAGGTTGTACAGAGTTTCAGGGAGAGCATAAGGGAACAATTGGCAGGAATAGGGGAAATAAATACAGTAGAAGAAGAATGGGTAGCCCTGAGGGATGAAGTAGTGAAGGCAGCAGACGATCAAGTAGGTAAAAAGACGAGGGCTAATAGAAATCCTTGGGTAACAGAAGAAATATTGAATTTAATTGATGAAAGGAGAAAATATAAAAATGCAGTAAATGACGCAGGCAAAAAGGAATACAAACGTATCAAAAATGTTATCGACAGGAAGTGCAAAATGGCTAAGCAGGGATGGCTAGAGGACAAATGTAAGGATGTAGAGGCTTATCTCACTAGGGGTAAGATAGATACTGCCTACAGGAAAATTAAAGAGACCTTTGGAGGGAAGAGAACCACTTGTATGAATATCAAGAGCTCAGATGGCAACACAGTTCTAAGCAAAGAAGGGAAGGCACAAAGGTGGAAGGAGTATATAGAGGGTCTATACAAGGGCGATGTACTTGAGGACAATATTATGGAAATGGAAGAGGATGTAGATGAAGACGAAATGGGAGATAAGATACTGCGTGAAGACTTTGACAGAGCACTGAAAGATCTGAGTCGAAACAAGGCCCCGGGAGTAGACAACATTCCATTAGAACTACTGATGGCCTCGGGAGAGCCAGTCATGACAAAACTCTACCATCTGGTGAGCACGATGTATGAGACAGGCGAAATACCCTCAGACTTCAAGAAGAATATAATAATTCCAATCCCAAAGAAAGCAGGTGTTCACAGGTGTGAAAATTACCGAACTATCAGTTCAATAAGTCACAGCTGCAAAATACTAACGCGAATTCTTTACAGACGAATGGAAAAACTGGTAGAAGCCGACCTCGGGGAAGATCAGTTTGGATTCCGTAGAAATGTTGGAACACGTGAGGCAATACTGACCTTACGACTTATCTTAGAAGAAAGATTAAGAAAAGGCAAACCTACGTTTCTAGCATTTGTTGACTTAGAGAAAGCTTTTGACAATGTTAACTGGAATACTCTGTTTCAAATTCTGAAGGTGGCAGGGGTAAAATACAGGGAGCAAAAGGCTATTTACAATTTGTACAGAAACGAGATGGCAGTTATAAGAGTCGAGGGGCATGAAAGGGAAGCAGTGGTTGGGAAAGGAGTGAGACAGGGTTGTAGCCTCTCCCCGATGTTATTCAATCTGTATATTGAGCAAGCAGTAAAGGAAACAAAAGAAAAATTCGGAGTAGGTATTAAAATTCATGGAAAAGAAGTAAAAACTTTGATGTTCGCCGATGACATTGTAATTCTGTCACAGACACCAAAGGACTTGGAAGAGCAGTTGAACGGAATGGACAGTGTCTTGAAAGGAGGATATAAGATGAACATCAACAAAAGCAAAACGAGGATAATGGGATGTAGTCAAATTAAGTCGGGTGATGCTGAGGGAATTAGATTAGGAAATGAGACACTTAAAGTAGTAAAGGAGTTTTGCTATTTAGGGAGTAAAATAACTGATTATGGTCGAAGTAGAGAGGATATAAAATGTAGACTGGCAATGGCAAGGAAAGCGTTTCTCAAGAAGAGAAATTCGTTAAAATCGAGTATAGATTTAAGTGTCAGGAAGCCGTTTCTGAAAGTATTTGTATGGAGTGTAGCCATGTATGGAAGTGAAACATGGACGATAACTAGTTTGGACAAGAAGAGAATAGAAGCTTTCGAAATGTGGTGCTACAGAAGTACGCTGAAGATTAGGTGGGTAGATCACGTAACTAATGAGGAGGTATTGAATAGGATTGGGGAGAAGAGAAGTTTGTGGCACAACTTGACTAGAAGAAGGGATCGGTTGGTAGGACATGTTTTGAGGCACCAAGGGATCACAAACTTAGCATTGGAGGGCAGCGTGGAGGGTAAAAATCGTAGAGGGAGACCAAGAGATGAATACACTAAGCAGATTCAGAAGGATGTAGGTTGCAGTAGGTACTGGGAGATGAATAAGCTTGCACAGGACAGAGTAGCATGGAGAGCTGCATCAAACCAGTCTCAGGACTGAAGACCACAACAACAACAACAACAAGTAAGGAGCCAGTGCTACATATTACTCTTTGCAAAACGAAATTGGGGTCCCATCCGGACATGGTGACTTATTTGTTTTCAACTCTTTCAGTTGTATCTCTACACCAGGGATGCAAAGGTGACTATGTGGAAAGGTCAAACGACAGTATGTTTGTGCGATTCTCCTTCGTGAACGATTCCTTAAAGGCGATATGCAAAAATTCGTTTTGACATCTTCTACTGCTGCACAAGACTGGTCAATGAGTGACTGGATGGAAGCCGTAGACCCACTCGGCGATACTACGTACATAGGACAAGAATCTTCTCGACTTTTCGGACAGATCTTTTGCTAAGGTAAGACAGTGGTTCAAATGGTTGAAATGGCTCTGAGCACTATGGGACTTGACATCTGTGGTCATCAGTCCCTAGAACTTAGAACTACATAAATCTAACTAACCTATTGACATCACGGTCATCTACGCCCGAGGCAGGATTCGAACCTGCGACCGTAGCGGTCACGCGGTTCCAGACTGAAGCGCCTAGAACCGCACGGCCACACCGGCCGGCCTAAGACAGTGGTGGCCCACAGTACAGTTGTTAGTTGGTGCAAGCACCTCCACTGTAGTCAGACAAGTCTGAATGACATCACTGTGACCCCAAGACAAAGGCGCAAAGCAAGCAGTGGAAACATGTGGATTCACCACAGCCGGTAAAGGTGAAGACACAGCCACCAAAGGGCAATGTGTTCTTCAGTGTTTTTTTGGGTCTGGTATGGTTTGATGGTAACGGATTTTGCTCGTTACATTTTCATCTTAACCAAAAGGACGAGAGGCGCTGTATAGAGGCCCCTAGACTGTCAATAACACTGAGCAGTATTTCGTATCACGCAATATTATTGACCATATGCAAACAAGATTATGGAGTATATTGACGAATCTATAGAAATTTTATTGAGCAAAATGCTTGACATTGTACAGTTTCTGGCTAATCATTACAGCAGGGAAGCCCTGTAACAAATATGTCTGGAAAGTCCGTGCGCAGAACCGCCATGGGGGGGGGGGGGGGGGGGTGTCCTTGTGCTCGGTTCCTACTAGAGCTAAGAATATGAGGTCAAACGTTTTAGTTTCAGCCCGGACCATTGGCCATTGGTATAGCCACTCGGAGATCTGTCTTTTGCAGCTATGTTACAGTATATTAAGCGAAGTTTGAACGACGAACCGGAGCTGGTGCCCAGGCAAGTTGTCCGAATCAATTAATTCCTTTGCAAAAGATTTTAATTGAGCTGAAATTAATGCTCAGCTTATGTCGCCATTTCTGCGTACACCGTTCGGATTTTATGTGCAAAAACAGTCACCTTCGTTGCCGCCCGGGATTAGCCGAGCGGTCTTAGGCGCTGCAGTCATGGCGGAGGTTCGAGTCCTCCATAGGGCACGGGTGTGTTTGTTCTTAGGATAATTTAGGTTAAGTAGTGTGTAAGCTTAGGAACTGATGACCTTAGCAGTAAAGTCCAATAAGATTTCACACACATTTGAACATTTCAGTCACCTTCGTTCTGATTTTACAAGTAAAAACAGTCACACTTACATAACCCCGGACTGGAGCGAGACTGATGGTTCAGATTTGGCGCGAAGGTGTATCGGACCTTGGCCTAAGATAAGTTTTAACCGTTTGAAAAAATCTTGCTTCGTTTGGATTGGCGTGCAAAAACCACGTTTTCTCGGAGATTTTTTAAGCGCGCCACCTCTATATTTTAAACTTGTACGAATAGGTTAAAGCTTGCACGTAGGTAGATAAGTGGTTGAGGTCAAAAGGAAGAGGAGGACATTAGCGTTTAACGTCCCGTAGACAGCGAGGTCATTAGGGATGGAGCAGAAGCTCGGATCAGGGAAGGGATGGGAAAGGAAATCGGCCGTGCTCTTTCAAATGAACCATCCCGGCATTTTTCCGAAGTGATTTGGGGAAATCATGGAAAATCTAAATCAGGATGGCCGGACGCAGATTTGAACCATCGTCCTCACGAATGCGAGTCCAGTGTGCTAACCACTGCACCATCTCGCTCGGCGACGAAGTATAAAAGAAACATTTTTATTCAATAATCTTTATCCGTTGTCGAGAGACGCTGATTTATGGTCGAGCTACATGTAGCACGTAAAATACATTCTTCCGTGAACTGAACGCGCAGAAACGGTTTAAAGTGAATCAAATAAATAAAACATACACCCTTACGATAACACTGTAAATTTGCTTTCAGAAATTTAGTTTCAATCGGATTATACCTTCAAACAAAACACTTTTTTATGATTTTTTTACTCGTGCCACTCCTTTGTCTCGAATTTGGGCAAATCGGTACAACTTCTGTAAGAAGGTAGACAAAATATATGTAATTAATAGTCGTCTCCTTTTGTGAAAGGTTTATCTGTTGCCACCATATAACCAACAACGTCGGAAAGACATTAAAAAAAAAAAGTCAGTGACGGATCAGTCATCGCAGTCAACAAAAATCTACATCTAGTGCCAAGCTGTGGCTGTCTTATGTCAAAACTATGACAGAGTTAAAATTGAGAACCAGAATGAAAAAAAGTTGCTATCGTAGTATAAACATGTGAACACGTCCTGGGCGGAGTTAGCGATGCAAAAGAAGGGAACTAGCTTTTCAACTTATCTGGCAGCTTCAGAGACATTTAAAGCGAAACATCTTGATATATTCGCGCATTTTTGCGACTTAAACATACTTCCCAACCGCAGTGAGTTCTCCTAGACCCTCCCCTTGTTACATGTACTGTGAGGGGTGTAAGAACAAAGACACACAAATTTATGTGCCTCTAGAGAGAGGGATGCGTCTACAAAAGGGAGTATGCGAAAGTGGTGGTGCATTTATGAAGTATCCCAGAGTGGGGATGCATCCATTCTAAACTTTAAAAATACGCTGTGTCGTATTGCACGACATGAGAAATGTCATGTTGGATGACATGAGTCGTGTTATACAACATGATATTATGTCTCATCTTACTTTATTTGACACGATGCGTTATATTACAGGACATATGTACTGATACTGTCAAGTATAAAAGCGCGGATACATAAAGATGTCTTGATTTATAGTCTTTGAAGCAGCCAGATAAGGCGAAAAACTAATTGCCTTCTTTTATCTCTCTAACTCTGCCCAGGACATATTCGCCTTTTTTTGTGCTAGGACAGGAGCATTTTTCGTTCTGATACAGTGCAAAAAAATGGTTCAAACGGCTCTGAGCACTATAGGACTTAACTTCAGAGGTCATCAGTCCCCTAGAAGTTAGAACTACTTAAACCTAACTAACCTAAGGACATCACACACATCCATGCCCGCGGCAGGACTCGAACCTGCGACCGTAGCGGTCGCGCGGTTCCAGACTGTAGCGCCTAGAACCGCTCTGCCACTCCGGCCGGTGGTACAGTGTATCTTCGTCTGCTCAGTGAAGTCTGCTACACTGTGTTTCGTGCAAAATTCGCTGTGTTGTGAAAATGGCATATAAGTTAGCAGAACGTACATTCACATTGGAACTACTGGAAGAGTACAGGGATTTAACAGCTCAGTGCTGTGTTCAAACGGAAGCAGACGAGCTTCACCTATGGAAGAAATTAAATTCGTTGCTCACCAGTTACAGAAAGGAACTAAAAAGAATAACAAATATGTGAAAAAGCGGAACTGATGCTGTGTCATGAACTTTTTGAAAGAACAGGAAGGCCCTTCGAATTCGTTTAGTTCTACGAACTGCCACGTGGATGAGGGAGAAGCAGTGCACAGACAGGGAAATGATGTGTCCGAGCAAAGTACTGAACGTAGTTTTATACTTATCAATGTTATTTCTTATACTACATTGGTACTTGTACATGTCATCAAAACAGTAGTTCGTAATCCATTGCATTTTTTATCTGAGTTACATGAATTTCGTTTGCCATGGAACCTGATCTTCACTATGAAAGTAAGATCTTGCACTCAGTAACACATGTATGCAAATGCTCTGCAGCCCTACTGCTTCCTGATCCTGCCTTCCAAGTTCCTTGAACGACGTCATCAGACCCCACATATTCCATATCAATAGATCCATTGGCCACTTACGTGCTTTCTTGATTTTTTTTTCTTAAAATGTTGTGCAGATAGCTACACGCTAATACCAAATTTTCACTTTGTTGGGAGACAGATTCGCAGGTCCCTGAAATATACCAAATTGTGATACCAATGTTACAAATGCATTCTCCAGAACACAATTTGCTCAGCACAGCTGACAATCGAAAATTCGTTTTTCCTTTGTAATCCAGTCTCGTTGAAAGGTTTCAGCAAGATATCATACAAAGGACAAGCATCGTTCCTAACAAAGAATGAACGGAATTTTCTTGGCGCTGTTTGCCAATTTAGGTGACTTAACGATTAATGCTTTTGAGAAATTAACAAAGCTCAAGACGTTCCATCCGAAATTCTGTTGTCAATGCAAGCGTCATTACAAATTCATAATTACAAATAATTATAATACGAACAACCATTGTTATGTGATCTTTTAAATCGAACATGCTTCCCACACACTGCTCCCAACCAGTTTGGAAAAATTCCAGTGATCATGAAAGCCTTGACCAATAGCTTCCCATTCCCCTTCTGTTTCTGGAATCTGCAAAAGTAACAGAAAATTCTATTAGTAACAAACAGAGCAACGTGAATATTAAAATTACATATTATTTATTTACGGTTTGAAAGAAGGCTAAGAAAAAGGCAAAAGAAAGACAACGCTGGTCTCTCAATTTCATCTGCGACAGCCGCAGCCACTACGAAATGATGTAGAAAAAGTAACTGCTGGGCAGTGGGTTAACATGGGGCCATGCAAGCAGTTAGCTGCCGTTAAAGCAATCAGTGGCATCATTTCTGAATGGCAAATGGGCACATTGGACAGAGATTTCAGTCCAACGGGCGCCAGGTGCAACTGCAACAGAAAGTACATTATCGACCAACAGACTGATGATACATGTGTACGATCAAGACGCAGACACAACTGCAAGTGATTTTTTAGCACAATTTAAATGACAATGGTGTTTGCCGTGTATTTTTAAATTTTTATTTAAATCATAAATATCACGCAAATATAAACACAATTTCAACATTAAATACATCTTTCCTCGTCTTTGTGTAATGTTTCAGGCTTTGCACACTGAAGAGCAGAAATGCTGCTACAAGATGTGGCACGGACTCGACTAATGTCTGGAGTAGTGCTGGAAGGAACTGACACCATCAATCCTGCAGGACTGTCCATAAATCCATAAGAGAACGAGGGGGCGGAGATCTCTTCTGAACAGCACATTGCAAGTCGTCGCAGATATTCTCAATAATGATCCTGCCTGGGGAGTTTGGTCGCCAGCGGAAGTGTTTAAACTCAGATCAATGTTCCTGGAGCCACTCTGTAGCAATTCTGGACGTATGGTGTATGGCGTTGTCCTGCTGGAGTTGCCCAAGACCGTCGGAATGCACAATGGACATGAATGGATGCACTTGATCAAACAGGATGCCTACGTACGTGTTACCTGCCAGAGCAGTATCCAGACGTATCAGGGGTCCCATACCACTCCAACTGCACACACCCGACACCACTACAGAGCCTCCACCAGCTTGAACATTCCCCTGCTGACATGCAGGGCCCATAGATTCATGAGGTTGTCTCCATGCCCGTACACGTCGATCCGCTCGACACAATTTGAAACGGGACTCGTCTCCCCAGGCAACATGTTTCCAGTCATCAATAGTCCAATGTCGGTGTTGACGTGCCCAGGCGAGGCGTAGTGTTGTGCAGTGATCAAGGGTACACGAGTGGGTCCATATCAATGACGTTTGGTTGAATGGTTCGCACGCTAACACTTGTTGATCGCTCAGCATTGTAATCTGCAGAAATTTGCAGAAGGGCTGCACTTCTATCATGCTGAACGTTTCTCTTAAGTCGTCGTTGGTCCCGTTCTTCAGGATCTTTTTCCGGCCGCAGCGATGTCGGAGATTTGATGTTTTACCGGACTCCTGGTATTCAAGGTAAAGTCGTTAAATGATCGTACAGGGAAATCTCCGCTTCGTCGCTACCTCGGAGATGCTGTGTTCCATCGCTCGTGCGCCGACCATAATACCACGTTCAAACTCACTCAAATCTTGATAACTTGCCATTGTAGCAGCAGTAACCGATCTAACAACTGCGCCAGACACTTATCTTATATAGGCGTTGCCAACAGCAGCGCCATATTCTGCCTGTGTATATATCTCTATTTGAATACGCACGCCTATACGAGTTTCCTTGGCGCTTCAGTGTATAATAGCTGTGCACGTATCCATCACAATCAGACTTAATGACTGTGGCGATACTGCACTAATGAATTTTAGTTCTTCAAATGAAGTTCCTGTAGCCAAATCATTTTATGTAACGTAATTGATAGGCACTGACTGGCGGGAGTACCGTCTCGCACACGAGTGTCCTTCTTAATCAAAGGCGTAACCACTTGCAAGCGTACATCAAATGAGCGAGCGCCGATCCTCAGAAAGCTCCGATAACCATTGGACTCGCTTATGCTCAAGTCATTTCGTAAATTTTGCAATAATCTTCCTCTCTTCTTATTCACTGCTTTATCCATCAACGCTTTCTCTTTCCGTTGCGCGATCGCAAAGCTAGACCAACAGCCAAATAATAGCTGGCGTCCATATCAACCATGTTTGCACCTCTGAGGTTGGACGCTAGGTTTGTGGAATATCGATTCGCTGTCCGGAGCCAACCGTAAACGTGTTGCACAACATTTCTGCCCACTATTATTGATAGTCTAGGGCCGCTTAAGGGTGCGTGTGTGATGTGAACATGCTGCTGATCTCTGGCACGTCGCACAACGCTGCTAGCCCGGCGCCTTGATGCATTTACGAGAGCTATGCCGAAAGTTTTTAGCAGAATGTGTGAAAAAAAATTTATTTCCAAAAAAAAACGTTTACAACTTTTGAAAATACTCTCCATTAGCATGTATACATTTTTCCATTCTCTGAAACCACTTACAAAATGTGTCAGCCCAAGCTTCTTTTGGGCTTTCACTTAGTGCACTCTCGTACGGTGCAATTGCCTCTTCATCTGATGAAAACCGCTGCCCTTGAATTTTTTCCTTAGTCTTAGGAAACAGAAAGAAGTCACAGGGGCCAGGTCAGGTGAATAGGAGGGATGGGCTAACACTCGCACTTTTTCCTTCTCCAGAAAGTCCATCGTTCTGGCAGACCTGTGCGCAGATGCATTGTCGTGATGCAGCGGAAGGTGCCCACTCTTGGACTTTGGATGTTGTGACTTCCATGTGGGGATGACTTTTGGAAGACAATCGTTCACGTACCATTCAGCATTGACTGAACGATATGTGTCCAAGGTCACAGACGTTAGATGCCCGATGTTTGTGAAAAAAGTTGCCACCATCTTTTTTCCAGAGCTCCGACTTTGTCGAACTTTTGTGGGTGGTTCCTCCCATGGAAAGCACCACACAGAGGACTGGCTCTTCGTTTCAGGGTCATAATGGTAGACCCACGTTTCATCACCTGTGACGATATTGTAGGTGTCTTGGGACTTCCCTCCATTGAATTTTTCGAGCATGAAACGACACCAGTCCACTGTCGTCTCCTTTTGGCTTTCTTTTATTTTTTTTATTTATTTATTTATTGTTCCGTGCGACCAAACTAAGGAGAAATCTCCATGGTCATGGAACGAGTCAATACATGAAATTATAATACGATAGTAGAAACAGATAAAATGAAATATAAAAACATATTCAGGCGACAAGTCGTAAGTTTAAATAAAGAAAATCAACAATGTAACACTGGAATTTGCTTAATTTTTTAGCTCTTCCAGGAGCTCCTCGACAGAATAGAAGGAGTGAGCCATGAGGAAACTCTTCAGTTTAGACTTAAAGACTTCGGGCTACTGCTAAGATTTTTGAGTTCTTGTGGTAGCTTATTGCAAATGGATGCAGCAGAATACTGCACTCCTTTCTTCACAAGAGTCAAGGAAGTGCATTCCACATACAGATTTGATTTCTGCCTAGTATTAACTGAGTGAAAGCTGCTAACTGTTGGGAATAGGCTAATATTGCTAACAACAAACGACATTAACGAAAATATATACAGTGAGGGCAATGTCAGAATTCCCAGACTATTGAATAGGGGTCGACAAGAGGTTCTCGAACTTACACCACATATAGCTCGAACAGCCCGTTTTTGAGCCAAAAATACCCTTTATGAATCAGAACAATTACCCCAAAAAATAATAGCATACGACATAAGCGTATGAAAATATGCGAAGTAGACTACTTTTCGTGTTGAACTGTCACTTATTTCAGATACTGTTCTAATGGTAAATAAAGCAGCATTTAGTTTCTGAACAAGATACTGGACATGGGCTTTCCACAACAGCTTACTATCTATCCGAACGCCTAGGAACTTGAACTGTTCCGTCTCGCTTATAATATGCCCATTCTGTCTGATCAAAATATCGGTTCTTGTTGAATTGTGAGTTAGAAACTGTAAAAACTGAGTCTTACTGTGATTTAGCATCAAATTGTTTTCCACAAGCCACGAACTTATTTCATGAACTACATTATTTGATACTGTTTCAATATTACACACAAGATCCTTCACTACCAAGCTGGTGTCATCAGCAAACAGAAATATTTTTGAATCACCTGTAATACTAGAAGGCATATCATTTATATAAATAAGAAACAGCAGTGGCCCCAGCACCGACCATTGGGGAACGCTCCACTTAACAGTGCCCCATTGCGACTGACCATCACTACCACTCTCAATATTGCGGAGAATTACCTTCTGCTTTCTGTTCTTAAAGTAAGAGGCGAACCAATTGTACTCCATAATGGTCCAACTTCTGCAGTAATATTTTGTGGTCAACACAGTCAAAAGCCTTCGTTAAATCAAAGAAAACACCTCGCGTTCGCAACCTTTAATTTAATCCATCCAAAACCTCACAGAGAAAAGAGAATATAGCATTTTCAGTTGTTAAACCATTTCTAAAACCAAACTGTACATTTGACAGCAAATTATGTGAATTTAAATGCTCCAGTAACCTTGTATATACAACTTTCTCGATAACTTTAGCAAACACCGATGGCATGGAAATAGGTCTAAAGTTGTCAACATTATCCCTGTCTCCCTTTTTATAAAGTGGCTTCACCACAGAGTACTTTAATCGGTCAGGAAACAGACCACTCCTAAAGGAAAAGTTACAGATATGGTTAAGTACTGGGCTAACATACACAGAACAATACTTCAGTATTCTGCTAGATACCCCGTCATATCCATGAGAGTTCTTGGTCTTTAGTGATTTAATTATTAAGTCAATCTCCCTCTTGTTAGTATCATGGAGGAGCATTTCAGGTAACAGTCTCGGAACACTTTTTTCTAAGAGCGCTATATGATTCCCTGTTGTGACTAAGTTTATATTTACTTCACCTGCTATATTCAAAAAGTGATTATTAAATACTGTACATATATGCGACTTACCAGTAACACGAACATTCCCACTACGCACTGATTCTATATCCTCAACCTGTCTCTGCAGACCAGCCACTTCCTTTACAACTGACCATATGGTTTTAATTTTATCCTGAGACTTAGCTATTCTATCTGCATACCACTTACTTTTTGCCTTCCTAATAACACTTTTAAGCACCTTACAATACTGTTTGTAATGGGCTGCTGCATTTAGATTTTGACTGTTTCTAACGTTTTGATATAATTGCCACTTTGTTCTACAAGATATTCTTATCCCTCTAGTCAGCCACCCAGGCTGCCTGGTTGTGTTAGTACCCTGTTTTGAACGTTCTAACGGAAATCAACTTTCAAAGAGCACGAGAAAAGTCTTGAGAAAAGCATTATATTTATCGTCTACTGTATCAGCGCTATAAACATCTTGCCACTCTTGTTCCTTGATAAGGTTTACAAAAGTCTCTATAGCAACTGGATCAGCTTTCCTACACAGTTGATAACTATATTTAACATGTGTTGCAGCACAAAAATCTTTTAGAGTTAAAATTTGTGCATCACGATCTGAAAGGCCATTCTGTCAGGGAATGTGGCATCCAATGGGCACATCTCTTAGAAAGGCCTAAGTGACTATGAACGATGGTCTGTGCTGCTGTTTATCCAATACTTAGGGTCCCTTCAATGTCACAAAAGTAATATGTGGATCTTTTTCGATCATTTTCCTCACAGCATCAATGTTTTCAGGAGCCACAGCTGTTGCTGGCCGGCCGGGACGAGGTTCATCTTCATTTGACTGCTGACCCCTCGAAAACTCGTGAAATCAATTTCCAACTGTGTCCCTAGAAGGGGAGGCTTCACCAAAAATACGCAGAAAAGAAGAATGGCATTCTTCGGCACTTAAACCCTTTTTATAATCGTAAAAAAACATGGCGCGACAGCTCCATCCTGCACCGTCTCTGACTCAGCACTGCCTGTGCTTCCTTACCGCGCTGTGGGGGGATCACCGCTAGCCAGGGGCTGTGCGCGCATGTCCCAAGGTCGAAAAACATCGCTCTTTCAAATGAAAACAACCCCATTGTCCTCCGCCTTACGGTTTACGGGCTGCTAAAAACTTACGGCATAGCCCTCGTACGTTGCATTCTCGTTGCACACTGGCTGGGATGGCGAAAAGGAAATAAACTAAAATTAGTAGATGGCCCGTCTACTGAAGAGAACGATTGTCCACCGTTACATGTACGCTCCAATGAGCTCGTGATAAGGTTATCACGTGGCCAATGAATCTCAATAAATGAATCATGAAAACAAATACATTAACACTTTTGAAAACAGTTGGTTAAATGACAATAGTTCACTTTCGAAGATTCATCAATACGGTGTTATTCCAAGTAGAAACTGAATTGGTCACGTGTCTGCCAGTATAGAGAAAGCAGTTTGCAAGCAAATTACGTATAAGCGAATCAAAATAATAATAATAATAACAACGTAAGTTACGTAGTGCTCAAAAGACAACACGCTACTGGTATTTCAGTCCTAACGTCAAAATGCCCTACTCAGCTCACATAAACGATCTTAGCCGATCGGCGTCCACAGGTAAAAGACACCGAAAACCTTGCATGCTCTCAGCTTCGTTCGTTGTGGAAGACTTGCTTGGTACTTTTTTTAAAAAAAAAAAAACGCTTTTCTGTCTCGTCAGAAAATTGTTGGCGAAATTTCCCACAACATACATGTTCTAGCGAAAGGTTCCGCAGCTGTGATATTTATTATCATGCGACACTGTCCCTGTTATCTTACGTTTCTCGATCGGTTCTGAAAAAAATACGTTAAAAAATCTGATTTTTGTACACATGGTAGTGTAGCAGTTTGGCTTCTTAATAAAGCCTTTACCTCCTCGTAATTCGTTTAACAAGCACTGTGGAATGACGCCATTTGCCAACCATGTCTACTTGATTTACAAATCCTGTGACGAAGTTTGATAGCGGGTAGCTGTCAGCTACTTTTTAGACCGTACATTTTGCGACTGTACAAAAAAGTTGTAACACTGATATTTGTCTCCGTTCACAGTTTTTGAGTGTCGAACCCCACAATTCGCACGCGTTTAGCTAGTGTTGAATACTGCAGGATAGAAAACACGAATTACTAGCGATCAGTGTCGGCCTAGTGTCGGTCTCTCGCGTTATTTTAATGATTCATGTCCAGACAAATCCAAGTATGTTTGAATTTTTACCATGACGAAGTCCGATTATACTGGACAAGCATCTGCAATGATTTTACATGGGGGCCACACTTCACATTATAAATGACAATTATTTGTTGCCCACATTGTACAATTAGCAGAATGCACACCAAAGTAGAATAAATTAACCTAAGATGAGACTTTGCTGTGAATGGACTGTGATAAGAGCTTGCAACTTTGTACTTAATTCCTTTCTATTTGGAGATGAAAAACGGCAGATGCTAATAAACATTATTACATTTATAGGTGTTTCTAAGTTTGACTAATATACTTTTGTGGTTCTGGGAAAATGTACCACAAGGTGTAAACAGTTACGTGCTTTATATCGGGCATGTCCAAGCTTTCAGCTCACCTGGCAACACTGCAAGAAGACTATTTTTGAGCCGCTTATACCAACAGTAACTGCTGAGAGAAAAAACGAAAGGGATGGGCCAAAGAGAGAATAGCATCGTGAAGAGGGGATTTCAAATTGAATATTATATTTATGATAACTTTACATAAATGGAATTTTATGGATTTTTTTTACCGATCGTGTGACATGCTCACTTCTTGCACCGCATTGATAAATACTTTGGGCCGCATGCGGCCGGCGGGCCACTGATTGGACATCTCTGTTTTAAGTCGACCCCATCTCCATTTTGAAAGAACTGTGTGTAGTAGTATTTATTTAGGAAATTAGTGTAAGGAAAACAAGGCCAAGTGGAACTGCGTTTTTTGGCCAGCTTGTAAAACCGGGTGAAATAAGTGGCTGTTTCAAATCATTGCTCATAGTTGTCGCCATTGAACTGTCTCCACAGCTCGCAACAAACGCAAATATCTGCATACACATCTTGTGAAGAAGCATAACGAACAGCAATCAAACATGGCACTGCTGGAGTGACCTTGAAGCGACCAATCATAGCTCAAGTTACAAGACATCACGGTGAAGCGAAACACAAACCAGCTTGATATCATCGCTCTGGCTAGGATTGCTGCATATACACATCCCGTGAAGAAGGGCAGAAGGAACAGCAATCAAATATGGCACTGCTAGAGTGACATTGAAGCGACCAATCACAGCTCAAGTTACAAAACATACGGCGATGGTCGCAGTGCGAAACACAAAACAGCTTGATATCATCGCCCTGGCGAGGATTGCAGAGAGCAGCGATGATTGTGGTTAAAAGGGGCTTGTTTCGTCACTGCCCTGAAATGGCGGCAAGTAGCGAGGTGCTCATCCTAAGGGGCAAATCGTCACAAGGGCCTACTACCGTAATCTCCTGACGAGGTTACGAGAGGCTGTCAAGATAAATGGTCGCAGGAAGCTGTCCGAGGTAGTGTTTACTTCTACACAACAACGCTCTACCTCATTCCGCGCTGGACACAGTCACACATGCTAGTTCTTTGTGCCAACAAATTGCACCGTGTGCTTCTGAATTGGCACCCAGTAACTTCCTCCCCGTTTCATTCCGTGGCAGGTATTTTCACTATGTGAAGAAAAGATTTTCGAGATGGAGCGTTTGCTGAAGAGCCAAAGTATAGATTTCTACAACCAAGGCCTCCACCAAGTCATCCACCGATGAGGAAAATGCGTTGAATTAAAGGATGAGCAAGAACAAAATTACTAATCTAATTACAAATTCTCATGGTTGTAGATTGGTTTTTCTGAAATGATAATTAAAACT
Source organism: Schistocerca piceifrons (assembly GCF_021461385.2). Lineage (NCBI taxonomy): Eukaryota > Metazoa > Arthropoda > Insecta > Orthoptera > Acrididae > Schistocerca > Schistocerca piceifrons. The sequence goes on from NC_060145.1 coordinate 386,648,003, forward strand.
TTATGGGTGTCCCTCATACGAAACTGTAGTATATCTACAAAAGAGGTTTCTAACAAAACATTTACACGGAATGTGCGGGTTCTATACCATGTTGGATTAGTAGGAGATATCGAAGATATACAAAATATGGACAGTACAAATGGTTCCAGGGTTGGTTAATTTTCTGGAGGAAGACAGATATCTATTATCTCGCGGCGATGACCGCCAAGCAAAATTTCGTGAACTGGTTTTCAAGCGTATATCTAATAATGACTTCCATTCCCTGCGTGTCACTTCCATCGAGGGCTGTAAAGATAAAATCAGACGGCCAACAGCTTGCAATAATGTAGATAAGACGTCATTTTTCCGACGCCCAAAACATGAACGACAGAGAAAGATACCTAAAGGAGGGCCGTAATAAAGAGAACCCACTATTGTGGTCTAAACGCAATTCACAGAACAATGAGGCAGATTCCTGAAACTCATTGAAACAGCGATTCACTTCTTCAATAACTGTATCATTTTTTTTAAGGCAGCCTGCAACAGTTCACAATCCACCTTCGACAGCTTACGTTAATTGGAGTATTCCGCATTCTCTAATGGGACGGTTTTCGTATTCTGGGACGCGCAGGGAAAAGAGCTATGCACTGCTTCGTGCGTCAAACACTTGCAGAGTCGCACGTTGTGTTTTATGGGTGAGGAGTCTTTCCCCCCATTCGTAGTAAAGCGGTTCGCCGTTTCCGTCGGCAGAGCGCTGGTTGTTCCGCCACTCTCAGCCGACCTTGAAACAGAATTAAGTCGGCGCAGCGCCGAGTCAGGGCCATTCTCGACGAGGCTTCGCTTGCGTTTGCAAGGTCATGCAGTTCCTACGCCTACGCAACGGTTGTCTCGCGAACTGTTATGGGAGTGTTACTCAACTCAGGAATTAAAGCGCGGACGCTGACCCTCTGCATCTACATCTATATTCTGCAAACCACTGCGAAGTGCGTGGCAGAAGATACGTCCCATTGTACCAGTTATTTGCGTTGTTTCCCGATCCATTCACGTATGCAGTGCGGAAAGAATGTTTGTTTAAACGCCTCCGTGCGTGTTATAATTAATCTAATCTTGCCCCCACGATCCCTACGACAGCGATACGTAGTTCCTAGAGTAATCATTTAAAGCCCATTCTTATAAGTTTTTTAGTAGACTTTCTTGGGATAGTTTCCGTTTACCTTCAAGAGTCTGCCAACTCAGTTCTTTCACAGAGACACACTCCCGTGGGTCAATCAAACCTGTGACCATTCGTGCTGTCCTCATCTTGCTGTCCTCGTCTGTATACGTTCAATATCCCCTCTGAGTCCATTTTGGTATGTGTCCCACACGTCTGAATGATTTGTAAGCAATCTCCCTTGTAGACGGATTGGATTTACCTAATCTGCTGCTATGACTGAGACTGGAACTATGTGACCATCCTATTCCATATTTTTATTAGGTGTTACACCTAATATGAGCTTACCAAATCCATCTGCGACTCACTGGTATTATATTTGCAAGATATTACGTTTTTCTGTTTTGTGGAGTGCACAATTTTACCTTTCCGAACGTTTAAAGCAAGTTGACGATCTTTGCGCCACTTTGGTATCTTGTCAAGCTTTGACTGAATATTTGTACAGCTTTGTGCAGACTGTACATCACTGTAGACAACTGCACCATCTACGAAATGTCTCAGGTTACTATTAATATTGTCCGCTATGTCATTAATATATAACATGATCAGCAAGCGACCCAACACATTTCCCTGGAGTACACCGGAAGTTACTTCTACATCTGTTAATGACTCTCCATCTCAGATAACATGCTGCGTCCCCCCTACCAAGAAATCCTCAATCCAGTCACAATTTTCGCTTGTTATCCCATACGATCGTACTTTTGATAATAAGCTTAGGTGTGGTAATGAATCGAATGCTTTTAGGATATAGAGGAATACTGCATCTACATGACTGCTTTGAACCATGGCTTTCAGGTTGTCATGTGAGGAAAGTGCGAGATGGGTTTCACATGATCTGTTTTCGAAATCCATGCTTATTACCGTGGAGGAGGTCGTTCTGTTCGAGGTAACTCACCAAGATTCTAAAACGAACGGATGTCAAGAACACTGGGCCGGAGTTTTGTGGATCACTTCTGCTAACCGTATTCTAGACAGGTGTAACCTGTGCTTTCTTCCAGCTACTGGTCACAGCTTTTCGTTCGAGGGATTGACGATAAATTATAGTTAACAGAGGGGCTGACGTAGCCGCAAACTGAGTATAGAATCTGGCAGGGATTCCATCTGCACTGGCATTTGTTTGATTTTAACGATTTCAGCTGTTTCTCAACGTTACTTAACTCACTTTTCAGTGTTACGAAGATTAAACTGGGTCAATACTCCTGGTTTTACTCTGTAAAGGAACGTCTAACAACAGATTTAAACATTTCTGCTTTGCTTTACCGCTCTAATTTTAGTTCCTGTCTTGTCCATGAGTGACTGGACACTAACTTTGCTACCACTAACTTCTTTGGGTTTTGTGTGTTTCTGGTGTTGGTAAGAGAGGTGATGAAGCAGAACCAAACAAGTCCAGGGGCGTATCTCTTTTTGTCGGTAACATAATAAATTTCTTTCAAAAACAATCTTTAGCCGTTTGGAACAATAGACCATCGTATTGGTGACTACCAAGCAGGATTCAGGAAAGGCCGGTACACACGTGTGGGAACTGAAGACCAGATTAAGGATCCGCCGATGTACAAACACAATTGTCGCCTTTGCAGTCTTTAACAAGACTTACAACTGTGACTATGTTTGACACTCTACAAGAGCTTAGAAGAGGCTGTAAGACCATAGAACTAACCTGTCACACTACTAGAATCACTACATAAACAGTAAACAGTAAAATTCAGTGGTGAAATTTAAGTGTTTTGAGCTAGACAAGTAGACGGTTCCTCCCCACTTCTGTGTAATTTAGGTGTAGATTGAGTCGTAAGAGAAAGAGAAAAAGATGTCAAAGGTATAAACATTGGAAATGTTTAGCCTTTGCTGATGATTTACCAGCTAAAGGAGAAAAAAAACATGTCATAGAAAAACTACTCAACAAAGCAGCAAGTGCAGACCTCCATATTTCTTACGAGAAAACCCATTACATGTGACATCTGCATCAAAATAGCAGTTTAGTTACAGTAAAGACAGAATTTTTGGTGATTTTAAATGTTACCTCCTTTAGATACCTCGGAGAGATCGTTCTGCCTTGATAGGTGGCTAAATGTAAATGTCGCATGGCTAGGGCCTCCCGTCGGGTAGACCGTTCTCTGGGTGTAGGTCTTTCGAGTTGACGCCACTTCGGCGACCTGCCTATCGATGGGGATGAAATGATAATGATTAGGACTACACAACACCCAGTCCCTGAGCGGAAGAAATCTCCGACCCTGCCGGAAATCGAACCTGGGCCTAAGGATTGATACTCTGTCGCGCTGACCACTCAGATACCGGGGGCGGACGAGAGGTGGCTAGTAATGCAAACTTAGAAAGAGCCATTAACATTTAAAAAACCATTCAAAATTACATGGAACTACTATCACAGAAAAAATGATATCGTGCAAAGCAAAACTGCAACATTACAAAAATGGTTCAAATGGCTCTGAGCACTATGGGACTTAACATCTGAGGTCATCAGTCCCCTAGAACTTAGAACTACTTAAACCTAACTAACCTAAGGACATCACACACATCCATGCCCGAGGCAGGATTCGAACCTGCGACCGTAGTGGTCGCGCGGTTCCAGACTGTAGCGCCTAGAACCGCTCGGTCACCCCGGCCGGCGCGACATTACTAGAAAGTTCTTTTAGCAGAAGCACTACACACATCAGGGACCATAAATGCTAAGGGGCGCTCAAAAGCTGCAGAAACTGAGAAACTGGAGCGCAAAATTCTTAGGACAACATATGCTCCCGTAAAAGAAAATGGAATTTGTATGAAGATTAGAGCATCTGACCTCCACATGCAGACCGATAAGTTCACTAACTCAGTGCGCCGTAGGTGGCTTAAGTTCTGTAGTCATATTTATAGTATGGCAGAAAAATAGACTCACCAAAAACTACTCAACAGTACTAATTCAAAGAAGTTAAAAATACGGTGGTTAGAAAAATATATGGGAGAGATACAAGATATGAACATCACAGACGGAAGCATAGCAAATCGTCTGGCCTTTGGATCAATAGTAATGAGGCACTGATTTGCGAAGAAACCTAAAAAGACGATAGCAAAGAAATAATGAGAAGAGTGGAGAAATGTGAATTCATGAATAAACTTTGGGACAATTATAAGGTGCAAACCATCAAGACAGCTACTGAGATTAAATTCAGTTCTTAGGAGGATAAAATGAAGAAAAAGGAAGAAGTAACAAAAAAAAAGTAAATTAAGGAGTATATACACTATGTGATCAGAAGTATCCGGACACCCCCAAAAACATACATTTTTCATATTAGGTGCATTGCGCTGCCACCTACTGCCAGGTACGCCATATCAGCAACATCATTAGTTGTAATACATCGTGAGAGAGCAGAATGGGGCACTCCGCGGAACTCACGGACTTCGAACGTGGTCAGGTGATTGGATGTCACTTGGGTCATATGTCTGTACGCGAGATTTCCACACTCCTGAACATCCCTAGGCCCACTGTTTCCAATGTGATAGTGAAGTGAAAACGTGAAGGGACACGTTCAGCCCAAAAGCGTACAGGCTGACCTCGTCTGTTGACTGACAGAAACCGCCGACAGTTGAAGAGGGTCGTAATGTGTAATAGGCAGACATCTATCCAGACCATCACATAGAAATTCCAAACTGCATCAGGATCCACTGCAAGTACTATGATAGTTAGGCGGGCGGTGAGAAAACTTGGATTTCATTGTCGAGCTGCTGCTCATAAGCCACACATCACGCCGGTAAATGACAAAAGACGCCTCGCTTGGTGTGAGGAGCTTAAACATTGAACGATTGAACAGTGGAAAAACCTTGTGTGGAGTGACGAATCACGGTACACAATGTGGCGATCCGCTAGCATGGTGTGGGTAAAAACGAAGCATTCAGAATGTTGTGACAAAGTCATCGAATCATGTGGAGAAACACTGTGATGGGAATACAGGAAAGTTACGGCCACTCATCGCGATCTTAGGATTAGAACCGTAAGGATATTCCAAGATGCTATTCCAGGTGTGTCTTAAATGAATGTGCGCAACGGAAAATACTGGACGCGAAAATTAAGATTTGGCTCTGTCTGACTACCTCCTGAAGCAGATCTTAGGACCTCTTAATGGTGATATTATATCCTCCTTCTTGCTCTTTAACATATAAATTACAACATAAACATAAATGAATGATTAACGGCACTAGTAACTACAAAATGACAAATGCTGTTTCTGCTTATACATTTGTTGTAGATTAATATCCCTTTATATATTATAAATGTTTATATATCAATGTCCAATGGACATAAAGAGATACAAATAATTTTCCTAACTAATATGAGTGATCAATTGCCCAAATCTGCCACTTTTTATGGTTACAAGATCTAATATACGGGGTGATTCAAAAAGAATACCACAACTTTAAAAATGTGTATTTAATGAAAGAAACATAATATAACCTTCTGTTATACATCATTACAAAGAGTATTTAAAAAGGTTTTTTTTTCACTCAAAAACAAGTTCAGAGATGTTCAATATGGCCCCCTCCAGACACACGAGCAATGTCAACCCGATACTCCAACTCGTTCCACACTCTCTGTAGCATATCAGGCGTAACAGTTTGGATAGCTGCTGTTATTTCTCGTTTCAAATCATCAATGGTGGCTGGGAGAGGTGGCCGAAACACCATATCCTTAACATACCCCCATAAGAAAAAATTGCAGGGGGTAAGATCAGGGCTTCTTGGAGGCCAGTGATGAAGTGCTCTGTCACGGGCTGCCTGGCGGCCGATCCATCGCCTCGGGTAGTTGACGTTCAGGTAGTTACGGACAGATAAGTGGCAATGTGGTGGCGCTCCATCCTGCTGAAATTGAGGAATTTGCAGCTCTCTGCTAGCTCTGCGAGTCGATTTTCCTGGGCTGCGAACAAATGCTTACTGGATGCGTGCTACATTTTCATCACTCGTTCTCGGCCGTCCAGAACTTTTCCCTTTGCACAAACACCCATTCTCTGTAAACTGTTTATACGAACGTTTAATACACCACCTATCAGGAGGTTTAACACCATACTTCGTTCGAAATGCACGCTGAACAACTGTCGTCGATTCACTTCTGCCGTACTCAATAACACAAAAAGCTTTCTGTTGAGCGGTCGCCATCTTAGCATCAACTGACGCTGACGCCTAGTCAACAGCGCCTCAAGCGAACAATTGTACAACCAAATGAAACTTTATAGCTCCCTTAATTCGCCGACAGATAGTGCTTAGCTCTGCCTTTTGTCGTTGCAGAGTTTTAAATTCCTAAAGTTGTGGTATTCTTTTTGAATCACCCTGTAAATAACCTGAAATGACTGACAAAGCAAACACTAGAAGACACTACTTTCAAAGATGATCTACAGTGGTGTGCCACCTCAGTGGAAATAAAATTTACGTGATCACAGCTGTTTAGCCCTAATAAGCCAAAGCAATTAGCAATATCACCGTATGTACTGCGTCCGGTGCATCGGAGTGATGGTTCTCGTACACTTCTGTGATGATGGAAGAACTCCAGCCACAAAATAAAAAAAAACTCTTTCAAATACTAGGACGGCAGAAGGCGGTCCTCTGACTAGTATAATGTAACGCTGTCTTCTCCTCTCTGTGCTCTACAGACAAGAAACGCGAGCACCCAGTCACAAGGACGGAATTCAGATAACGTCTCTACATGAGTACAGACAGAGGAAGTACTCTCAATCACTGAACACTGCGTACTAAAAGACCACTCCCTTCCCGGGGGCAAAGTCCAGAATCGTATAAGTTCGCAACAATACTTTGACTAACCGGTCTAACTATAAAATCTCCTGAGAACAAAGACAAGAAGTCCGTCTGTACCAACAAAAGCTGATACAAAGCGACCGTCGAACACGGGCGCTCAAAATGGAAGACCTTTTTCTCTCCACCACTGGCTTTCCAGCAAAGCTCGGCTCCCCTCCCTCGTAACTGCAGAAGGCGATCATATTCTAGAAACCGCGGAATATTCTCCCTCTCTATAGATTCTTCCAAACGCCAACCAACCATAATTTAGTCTTTTGTCGTCCAGCGTGGAAAGTTTCCGAGGAAATACCTATCCTCCTTAATTAGAAATACATACAATGGTACGCTTCTCAGAGTAAAAATTCTCGGAAATAAAACAGCCTGCATGATTTCCGAGGTAACCCTTCCGCGTTCCTCTCTGCTGCGTCCAAGAGTTTCAGAGTTTCCGAAGTATTATTCGGTTGTCCTTCCAGCCCCGCTACAAAACCCGCCGGCCGCCCCTGTATTGTGTTTCAGTGCTCAGGTGCCCCGACCCTCCGTCTTGTCTACTTCCTGTGTTAAGCAGGACCAACACACCTGAGCGGGCTTTTCCACCCAGGGCTTGAGTTATGCCTGCTGTTTCATTTCCACTGGCGTTCCAACCTCTACTAGTATAGGCAATCATTCATTACGCCGTTTTGTAAATAAAGACACTCCATCACCTTTCATGCAGTAAGTGTCAAGGTGTACATGACAATGTCAGTATTATTTAAATATTCATACATACGATGTACAACATATCAAATGATACCTAATTCCGGTTGTAAATCACGGCAAAGTATGTAGATGAGTGCTTGTAAGGTGCGAAATTATAGCCACTTTACAATATTTGAACTGCCGTTTGAGATTTCTGCAGAGCAGAGTAATTCAACTATAAAAGCTCTTGGTGTAGCTTAAGTAACATTGCAGAAAAGTGAACACTTTTCCACACATTCCTCTCTTAAATGGTTTCAGATGAAACCTGGACCATACTTAGAAAGATATGCTGTAGTACAGTATAGTACTCAATACATCACAGCACAATACAGTACAGTACAGTACAGTACAGAAGGTAACTAAAACAAATACGCAATGAGACGAACAGAAATAACACTTTCATTCAATGACAATAACTGCGCTGAAGACGATAGTCTCTAAACAAAAGGCGTGGAACGGTTTTTAATAGGATTTGTGATCACCACGAATGGCAACGTGCGCTATGCAACGAGCTCCCATGCTGCCATAATGTTGGTAAATGAGATCTTATGGTACGGCACTTCACTCTTCTACCAGAGCGGCTGATAACTGCTGGATGGTCCTTGGTGCATCTGGACACGTCTAGCCAACGCATCTCACACTTGCTTGATCCGATTTAAGGGGACCACACCGTAGTTCAAGTCGAAAAAAATCGATTTTCGGTTTTCATCATATTTCGATAGATTAAGGTTTAATTTAAGTATTCTAAAAAGGATTTCGCTGAAAAAAATTTTTTTCGAGCATTTAAAAACATTTTCCTACCACATGTGTTTATGTGCAACACCCACTTTTCTGTCACTCACTTTTCTGCATATATTTTAGATCTTTATATCCCCTACATTGCACGTTAGGAATTTTTTTGTTTTTACTCCGGAGTCTGTTGGCTATCCTTGGAATGCAACGGTCGGTATTCTTTTGTTTCTGCTGTTTGTAAACAACACGCTTTCAACTAGAAGTTGGAAAATTGTTGACCGGACAGGGTCGGTTAACTAAAACAGAAATAGAAAACTTGCAGGTATACTATGGGCAGGCAATTAGCAGAAATAAAGAAAATTTGGCGGTAATGAAGAGAGATGTTTGGGCCATATTCTTCCATAAGTCCTCACGTATTGTGTCCATCAGGAGAAAATTCGTGGTGCAAATACAATAGGGCTCAGGCAACTGGAGAATCTTATTGTTACCAGCATTCTCTTCCTGCTGCTGTTATTACAGCAATTAAACCTATTTTCAGAGACTTGGCTCATCCTGACCTTCTAAGGAAATGTCTACATGGGCAGACACCAGAACCCAAATGAATGTTTCAACAGCATAATTTGGAACCGCCTTCCTAAAACTGTATTTGTAGGCATGCATACAATGAAACTAGGAGTTCATGATGCTGTTATTACATTCAATTGTGGTAATATTGGAAAGTGTTGGGTACTGAAAAAGCTGGGAATTACTCCTGGTGAAAATATGATCACTGGGCTACAACATTGCTATAAAATGAGGATAGTCGATGCAGACAGGTCTGCATCTAATATGGCCAAGAAGGCAAGACAAACATCCAGGAAGGTGAAAAAGAAGCTGGAAGACATGCTAGAGGCCAAAGAAGGGCCATCATCTGCAGCAGGACAGTTTTAAGTAACTGTAAGTAACAAATTTCAAAAGCTTTTTCTTTAAATTCAGTTTTCCGCAAACTAAAAATTTCAGTACATATGCCCCATTATATCAGAAAATATCGTAGATAAATGAATGAAATTTTCAGAGACTCTGCATAACATAAAAAGCCACCTCTGGTGCTACATTGATTAATATTTCCCCATTAGGAAGTTTACAAAAATATTTTCTGCAAAAAAACTTAATATTTTTTGTTAATAAATTTAAAAAAGTATTTCTTGAAAGCTATAAAATGGATAAAGTAGATTTTAGTACAATTGACTATTAGCATCATGTAATATATAGTAAAAGTATTAAGGTCCTGCATCAAACAATTGTTTCAGAAATGGGTCAAATACTAGCCTAAATTAACACGGGTGAGATAGGTAGGGTGTGGTCCCCTTAAGTGGGTGGAACGTGCAGGCCAGTCCATTCGCCGATATCCGAGATCTCCTCCATTTGCACTGTTCGAGGCGGTCGCGCACTGCTATCCACGATAATGAACTCAGGACCGAATGCACGTCTGAAAAGACACACATAGAGAAGGAGAACAGTGTCTCTATGGCGTTGAGTGTATCATGTTCAAAGATTTGGAGGTTAGTACGCCTTTGCAACATTATGCCTCCCCACACCATAACCCCTGGATCACCAAAACGATCGTGTTCGACAATGCCGTTCATAAGGCGAGGTATGGGATACGTAATGCACCCAGAAACATTGTCGAACATGATAGTTCTGGTGTGCCAGTTGTTATGGTGTGGGGAGGCATAATGTTGCATGGGTGTACTGACCTCCAGATCTCCAAACAACCTACTCTCACTGGTCAGCGTTATTGAGGCGCTGTACTGCTCCTCTATGTGCGTCTTTTCAGGGTTGTATTCGGTCATGACTTCATATTTACGGATGACAATGTGTGATCACATCAGACTGTGCAGATGGAGGAGCTCTTGGAAAGAGAGGAAAGTCGGCGAATGGACTGGCCTGACCGTTCTGCTGTCTTAAATCCCGTTGAGAACGTGTGGGATGTGTTGGGGCGATGTACTGCAGCACCTCCACATACAGCAACGACCGTCCAACAGTTGTTAACCGCGTTGGTAGAAGAATGGTACAACCAACCACAAGAACTCCTAGCCAACCTTGTGGCCAGCGTGGGAGCACGATGCAGACCATGCATTGCGTATGTGGAGACCACACACCATGTTAAGAAGCAGGTGCCGCCTTTTGTAATATCCAGGGGACCATCGTGAGTGAGTCAGCCCCGATAGCTGATGTACTTACTTCGGCAGTACAAATACTAAAATTGGAACGATACAGAGAAGGTTAGCATGTTAGCCGGCATGGTAGCTCAGCGTGCTTGGTCAGAGTGGTAGCTACCCTCTGTAATAATAAAAAAAAAAACTGAGTAAACGGATCAACGAAGAAGAATAAAATGTGACTTTAAAAAATAAAAAAAATAAAAAAAAGTGGTCAGCGCGGCGGTCTGTCACGTCAAGGGGCCTGGGTTCGATTACCAGTTCGGTCAGAGATTTTCTCCGCTCAGGGAATGGGTGTTGTGTTGTCCTCATTATCATTTCATCAACATCAGTGGAATGCAACGGGAAACCACCACTGAATCACTTCCCTAGACGCTCATGCCGTGGACCTCTCTGACGAGGCTTCTCCCATGACCAGACCTGCCGTAAGGCAGAACACGAAGCTTTTTTTATCATGAGTGACGGCGAGTTAATTGTCTTTGAATAAATCTGTCATTTCCGTTCGTCTCATCGCGAATTTCTTTCAGTTACCTTATGTACGATACCGGAGCAGTTCTTCCTATGTATGATACATTTTCATCAAGCTATGTTACTTAGCAGTGGCACATAGTGCGAAAGTTGCATTTCTCCCTAAATACTGAACACGAGTGTATACAGGATGATTTTTTTTTCACCGTGTACAAACTCAAGAGACTGATCGATGAGACTATATGGAACGAAGCGGTCTAATGAACTTTGTCTGGGAATGCATGGTTTCCATGCTAGAGACCATTATTCAGTCATACTTTGTTACAGACGCAGCGGTCTAATACAGCTGTACCGTGCACCCACGCTTACAGTATGCATGGTTTTCTCCTAGAGGGTGATACCGTTCCTCATACATCACGCCGCGCCGTAGCCCCCTCTTCTGCCATAGTAATTGGTAATGTTCTGTTCGATTCACTTCTCTTGCTGACTCATCTTGTAGTGGATGTGATACAGAGTTGTACACAATAGTCCCATATTCGAAACGAGGTCTTGTTGACGTGGTGTTTACTTACGGAAAGGCAAACGGCAATGGGCGGTGGGCAGCATGGTTGTATCGGGTGACCTCTCTCCGCCGACCCCGCCGACAACAACCATAGAATTCAATGTTCGCGACAGTGTTTCGCCGTTTTTCTGAGACAGGGTCGTTTCAGGAGGCAGGAAATCATGAAGGACGTGCCCGAAATTTTCGACACCAGACTTGGAGGAAAATGTGATTGACACTGTGAAAGGCAACCGCCGTGACAGTACCAGGCAGTTGGCGCACCAGTACAGAGCCACACGACTCTGTGGAACATTCTCCATGACAGTTTTTACCACCTTTATCACTTACAGCCTGTGCAGGGCTTCCTAGCGACAGACTATCTGCATCGGGAGAAGTTTTCTCACTGGTTTCTTCACCAGGCATTTGTGTCAACCATCCTATTCACAGATGAGGCCACCCTTATGTGGAGTGGTATCTTCAACTTTCATAACAGTCACCTGTGGGATAATATGCAGAACCACCAGCGAATCATCAGCATCATTGCAGCCAGAATGTGTGTGGATAATTGGCGACCGTATTTTGGGACCAGCCTCCCTTCCACGTCACCTAAAAGGCCAGAATTATTGGCGTTTCTTGCGTGTGACTTTGTCTCTCCAGCTGGAAGAAGTGCCATTGATGATTCGAAAAGATATATAGCTGCTGGATGATGGTGTTCCAGCACACTTCACCGTTAACGTCCGGACGCATCTCAATCGTGTCTTACCTGGTCGATGGATCGGACGAGGGGGTCCAATTACATGGCCTGCTCGTTCACCCGATCTCAATCCATGCGATATCTGTTTATGGGTATCGTATCATGTATGTAGAACCCATTCCGATTGTAGACACACTGGAGCAGCGAATTCATGTAGCCTTTGACACTGTTCGTATGAAACCTGGCCAATGTGAACGTGTAAGACAGAACATACTACGGCACTTACACGCATGCGTTGAGGTACATGGAAACCATTTTAAACACATACCGTAACTGTGGCTGCACGGTACAGCGCGTATTAGACTGCTGTCCCTGTAACAATGCATGATTGAATAAATGGTCTCTAGCATGAAAAAAAAGTGGTTCAAATGGCTCTAAGCACTATGGGACTTAACATCTGAGGTCATGGCGATCTTGGTATTAGATGGTTCAAATGGCTCTAAGCACTTAACATCTGAGGTCATCAGTGCCATAGACTTAGAACTACTTAAACCTAACCAACCTAAGAACATCACACACATCCATGCCCGAGGTAGGAGTCGAACCTGCGACCGTGGCAGCAGCGCGGTTCCAGACAGAAGCGCCTAGAACCGTTCGGCCACAGCGGCCGGCTAGCATGAAAACCACGCATTTCCGGACATAAGTTCATTAGACCCTTTTTTGTTCCGTATCCTCTCATCGATTAATCCTTAGAGTTTGTACATGGTGGAAAAATCACCTTGCAATTGTGGATATAGAGGAATTATGTATGAACTTCAACGCCGTACGTGTTCATGTTGAGGATTAAATCGACATGTACGTTCAGAATGTAAGCAGCGAACGGTGACACAACTACCAGTAGAAAAAGCAGGCGTTTCCATGCAGATGTCAATACTCCCAGCGACATATGCAGCGGTAACTAGCGCGAACACGACCACGGAAAACAAACAACGAATCAAATGATAATTAAGATGTCTTAGCAAATGAAATCAGAGGTAGGGAAAAAGACTAATCAAGTTCGTCCGAAAAGACTCCAGAGGAATACCGATATAGAACGTGAACAACATAGTGCAAATGCAGCACAACAGGCATACGACACGATGAGGAAGAAGGTTCTATACATGATCCAAGTACAGCCTCAAAAAACGAGGAACTCAAGAAAGATAAACCCGCTCTAAAAAAGAACAAAAAGCGAAGGATGACTCCTCCAGATGCCGACGTGAAAGCGCAAACACTGCGTGAAAAGGAAACCTGAATGCCTGAAAACCCAGCCTTCACCCATTAGATACCCTGCACAGCAAGCATCGAAGGGAGTTTGTCCATACGTTGAAACGACTAACCAAGAAAAGTATGAAAAGAGAAAGACCACTAAAAAATGACAGGACCAAACATCAACATACAACAGGGACCAGCACGCACGTCAACTCCGTCCCATTGCCGATACCAGGGACATCAAGGACCAGTTACAACAAACAGTTGTGGGCCAGCTTATCTCAGGAGAGGATACAATGGTATTATGACAGCATTCCCATGACACCAGTACATGCATCCGGGCCAGAGAGGTGCACCATCATATTGATAACTGTACTCATACTGCTAAATTCTTTTTAAATTTGACTGGATTTTCTAACCACTGAAATAACACCACATACGCCGTCTACCTGTGAAGTTTTATTTGTCCCCTCCTCTGCTCCTCAGTGCTCACATTTTTCTGTCAGGCAGCGTATTTGAAGCATAGTGAAAAGTGAGGCATGAAAGTGGAACAGGAAAATGACGAAATTCTGAAGCCTAATTATGAACTGATCAAACTTAATCCCAAAATAAATTAGGTGTTTTGCTATAAGTACCAAATAATTTAATTCTGATCACTTTCTTAGTCGTTAGGTTACAGTTTATAACCAGAAACATTCCTAAACAAGTTTAAAGCATTTACTCTCTTGTTCTGTACGATTATTAGTTGACATAATTAGGTTCCGTTACACATAGGACCTAATTTTCGATAACAGAAGTTTCTGACCTAGTGTCATTCGTTATACACTCTAAGACAAAAAAGGACGTACGACGAAGAAATTATCCAAACGGGACAGAACACGGTAGACGTGATGTACATGTACAGACAAACAAATGATTGGAATTTCATGAAAAATTTATGATTAATTAAAGAGAAAGAGCTTCACAAATTGAGCAAATCCACTAATGTGATGGTCCACCACTGGCCCTTATGCAAGCAGTTTTCGGCTTGGCGTGGACTGACAGAGTTGTTTGATGCCCTACAGAGGGATATCGCGCCAAATTCTGTCCAATTCACGCGTTAGATCTTCAAAATCCCGAGTTGGTTGTAGGGCCCTACCCACAATGCCCCAAACGTTCTCAGTTGCGGAATGATCCGGCAACCATGCTCGCGAACACAGGGTTTGCCAAGCTTGAAGGCAAGTAATAGAAAATCTCGCCGTGTATGGGATTACATTATTTTACTGAACTCTTAGCCCAGGGTAGCACCCCATAAAGGGCAAGACGGATGGACGTAGAACATCGTCCACGTGTCGCTGTGCTGTAATGGTGCCAAAGATGACAACCAGAGGGGTCGTGCTACGAAATGAAATGGCAACCCAGACCATCAGTCCTGGTTGTCGAGATGTGGGTGGGTGGCAGTCAGACTGGTAGCCCACCATTGTCCAGGGCGTCATCAGACATGGCTTTGCTGGTCACTGCGGTCTGAAATTTCACTGACTGGAATAGAAATATCTTCAGTGATTATCCCGCTTCGAACTGAACAACGATAAATAGCGAAGACGTGTCTGGACCCGCACTGGACTGTAGTGGGCTACCAATCTGAATATCGCCCGCAATGCGGCCCGACAGCAATGATTGATGATCTGAGGCGCCATTGCTTTTCCTAGCAGCACCTGTCATTTGGAGCACCCGTCAGCACAGTGGTACGTCGACGATATTCTGCGCTCCGTTTTGTTATCCTTAATGGCATGCCATCATAGGCTTACATTTCAGCAAGATAACGCCCGCCTGTAGATGGCGAGAGCTTCTACTGTTTGTCCGTGCTTGCCAAACCCTTCCTTGGTCATCTATGTCGATGGATCACTCCCCAGTTGAGAACGCTTGGAGAATTTTGGTCAGGGCCCTCCAACCACATCGGGATTTGGACGATCTAACGTGCGAATTGGACGGGATTTGGCACAATATCCCTCAGGAGGGCATCAACAACCCTGTCAATCAATGCCAATCCGAATAATTGCGTAAGGGCCACAGGACAGCCAACTAGTTATTGACTTACTCAACTTGTGAAGCTCTTGAATAAATCATCCAATTTTTCTGAAACTGTAGTCATTTGTTTGGCCGTACTGTACGTTACATCTAACGGTTTCCATCCCATTCGGATAATTCCTTTGTAGTTAGTCCTTTTTCTTTGGTCTTAGGGTGTGTTTGCTGAAATCACTCATTAAGGGGGGGACGTTGATGAAAAACACACACTATTTCAGAAACGCACCAAATTCACAATTTTGGAGATATGTCAATGAAATTTTGTACCACGCTTTACATGAAAGTAACACATTTACATATAAAATCCTTTAATTATATACATTCAACTTTTTTTAAAGAAATTTGAAGTTTTATTTTCAAAAAAATAATGTATTTTCCTTTTTCTCAGGAAGTATTCAAGAGATTTCTACATAAACTTCTCTGTTTCATCTCTTTATATATTGTAAGCTTCTCTCATGAGGTTTTGGAATAGATCAAATAGGAGAAATTTCGTAATTTTTTAATTATAATCCCACAAGTACAATTTTAAATTCATGCAAAATTCCAAGCACTTTGCCCCATATCTCAGCTTGGAATCGGAATTTCAAAATTTTCTTTTGAGACGACGTTTATTAGGTTTACAGAAATATGTGTACAAAATTTCATAATTCTAGCATTCATAGAATCTGAGGAAAAGGTACATAAACTTTGTTTTTTAAACTTTTCGGGAAACGCAATTTTAAGTTCAACCTAACTTTTTTTTTCCTTATGTCACTTCTTCAGGAGGCACCACATTTGTACTCTGGGTCGTCTTTCCCTTCAAGGCTTCTCTTATGGTTTCTCGCCTGTCTTCTTTCCTTTACCAGGTCTTCAACTGACTTTTCAGCTGCAGAGACGTAGCCTAACTGCTGGTTTGTCATTGTTTCTCACGTCCTCCATTCACTAACTTATTCAAACGCAGTTTATCCAGGTTTTATACACTCTTTGTGATCGTGGCATAACTGAATGAAGAAAGAAACGAACACTTGTATAAATCTCCGTCAGAATCACAAGGCAAAAGAAAATTGTTTCGTCATAAACTGTTTGTAAGGTACGGAACAGAGTCAAAGATGATCTACAAAATGAAAGAGCATGTATCACGCCCTTCTAGACATGTCCCGCACACGTTTGGTTGAAAGTAATACACATAATCGTTGTTCACTGAGCTGCTACTGAAGTGCTGCTTCAAAACGTGGGCGTGGCAGGGAGGCCGCGTCACACTTTTAATTAATTTTCAGGCACTTTTGATGCGATTTCAACACTGAGACTTTGGGAACTTATTGTCCATGAGTTGTACTAACAAAAAATAAATCTAAAATAGACATTTTTGGTCAATTTCATCAACGTCCCCCCTTAAGACGCTAGTGTGGGACCGATTGAAGGCGACGTTACTCGCGGGACAATGACAGCGATGGTGTGTGGGCCACTTCACGAGATATTGTTGTGTCAGGTCAGGGGTAAACAATGGTGTAGAATGTCATGTAAAAAGGATATATAAATTATGTACTCCAGAAGTGAAACGCAGTATTAAGCAATGTCGACTATAGCGTCAGGCGTATGCTGCACAGAATGATTTGCTCGCCAAGGCAGGCTGCTACAAGAATCAATATATTGTCAGTTAGAATTTCGGCGACGTCGTATCGGATCAGTACTACGGAGATGAAAAGCGTACTGTACTGTTATTGATGAGACGAACTGCGCTGGCACAAAGACGACAAACTGACCCACCTTCTTTAATGGTACGTAAGTAGAAACTCCATTTCACAGGTTTGTTTTATCTGTTGGAGAGAGTTACAGAGATGCTGAAGAAACTGAACTCTCAGACAATGAAAATAGACGCAAAATATCCAGAGAAAGCCTGCTAACAAAGTTTCAAGAACCGTCTTCAAATGTTGACTCCAGGATTCTATTACAACCACAAAGTGCCGCTGCCGCAAGGATCGTGAGGAAAAGCGAGGTTAGTTACAATGCGCACACGGCCATTTAAACAGTCCTCTTCCCGTGCTCCATGGTGAATATAACGGGCAAAAGCCCTAATAACTAGTACAGTTGGAAGTACCCTCTACCATACACTTTGAAGTGGTTTGCAAGATCGGGTGTAAATGTAGATTTCAATTCGCATTTCATTCTGTTAAAAAGACCCCCCTGATTCAAAAAGCAAACTAGTTTCCTGTCCAAAATAAATTTTAATGCACGGAATTCGTCGATAATCTGCTATAAATTCTGATGAATATAGTGATGTATTCAACTTGTCTGAATTACGTATATGAACGAATACAGAAAGTATGTCACATGGCGACTTCTTAGAAGTATGTAATTTTTCAGTATGACTCAAAAATGGCTCTGAGCGCTATGGGACTTAACATCTGAGGTCATCAGTCCCCTAGAACTTAGAACTACTTAAACCTAACTAACCTAAGGACATCACACACATCCATACCCGAGGCAGGATTCGAACCTGCGACCGTAGCGGTCGCGCGGTTCCAGACTGAAGCGCCTAGTACCGCTCGGCCACACCGGCCGGCAAAATTTTTCAGTATTCAGATTTCCCTCTAATTATCAGATTTTTAAAATTCCTGTTTCTCCAATACAAACTGCATCAGGCGAACCTTGATAAACCGTCTGGATGATTGGTTTGTAAAATTTAATTACCCTGAATATAATCATGTTGATGTTGAAGCTCTTTTGTCTGTGTTTGCTTTAAAAATAACGAATGTTTTTGAGTGGGGTCCGCCTTTAGCAAAACACTATTTTGTTTTTTGTCCCAGACTTGTTTCACTTCAGTTGCAGCATCATCAGTGGTTTTCTTTAATTTTTGTTGTTTATTATGACTGTTAAACATAAGGAATGTTCTTCACTGTTTAAATGCATATAAATATTAGTTTCTAAATCGTTGTTACAGGTTTCCGAAGAGCACATAAATATAACTGCTGTGTCGAAGATCTCCATGTTCGTTAACAACACATGCTTGTGAGAATTTATGTTATGTGACCGCAGAAATATGCAATAGATTTGACGCCTGTGGTTTGGGTGCCAGAGATTGGCAGATATCAGATGCTGGTTAATGGCTATCTTCTGACATCCATCGTTACATCGTGCTTTTAATGCATTTCACGATATACTTAAGACTGTGCTAAATGAGGACGGTAATATTCGTCATGTTCACCATTCGGTTCGTTTCAAACTGACGCTAAGCAATGGCGTAGGTCGTTGGAAGACCCGTGTATTGTCCAGAATTGCCTCACACGCGTTGTTAGGCTTGTTAGCGGAGATGCGAAAAATAATCACCATCCAATTAAAGAAACTATCCAGCGATAATAGCAGGGGCGTAACTGGGCTATGGTACCGGGAAAATGTCGCCTGACGCACAAAGAAAAGAAATAAGGAAAAACTAAAATGGGGAGGAAAAGTGGAAATTGGTCAGTTAAGAAAAGTCTTTTTCTGTGTTGATATAATCACGGACTAATTCTGAGGTTAAGATATGAAAATCATTTACCTCCTTTACCCAGAGCGAAACTCAATATCGAATTTCATTTCAATATCGAATTTCATTTAAGTGATTCTACAGAACGAAATGGACAAGATGTGAGCAAGTGTTTTCGTAAAGGCTATGTCGGAGTGTTCATCATGCACAGCGTATACAGTGGTATGCAAAAGTAAATCAAGTCACAATTTGACTCGAATCCTTAAAAGAGCACCAGAGGCAAAGAGAATAATCAAAACGCAGCGCTGTATTTCGAAACAGTTGACAACATCCACAAGTTTTTTTTTTTTTTTTTGTCTCAGCATGCAACAGTCACGGGAAACGATAAATGGGCGACGTTTTTATGAGTTGGGAATAGAGTAGGCTTGTAGAAGGGCGAAGGGATCTCACTGTAGTTACGAACCTTGTCCAGAGAGTAAATTTCAGGTTTCAAGTGCTATGTGAGTCTATAGTAATCGAGGTCTTCCTCTTTCGTGTTCAGTTCGCTCATTGCGACTGTGGCCGTTTCGTGGTTCTTTTCGTTTAATAAACCAATGCTAGTTAGCAAGAATTTTATGTGACCCAACAGAATGTAATGTGAAGACAGGAAACATACAAAATTTCTCTGCACAAAAATTTTCGTGGTCATACAAATAATTGCTGTATTGCTAGTTGGTTCATGTATTGCTATGATATATTTACCTCGTATCATTGTCTAGTTTTGCAGTTTATTTTATAGTAAATAAAATCAGTACTTTCTCTTTGAAACTGTCCAGAACTATGAGTAGCAAGGAATACGTTAGTTGCAAAGATCTGTTTGATAAACTCCCAAAAGTTTCAGGTGAATTCACAGCTGGTTTCTTTGAGAGCAAAATCTACAACAAATCTGTGTAGAAACTAAGCAGGAAAGCGGCAAAGCGTGTCATCAGTCTGATTGTGAGTGACAGTATCAGGAAATTAGCACTCCAGTTAAACAAGCAATTGTGGCTGGAACAAGCGGCAGCGCTCGGGAACGAAACTGCTGCTCAACTGTTCCCGCCATCTGTGAGGGACGGCAGGAACCAACCAGCAGGCAATACAGTCCGACCAACCGTACACAGAATACAACGGACGCTGAGCAGTGTCGGTGCGATGTTACTCCCAAAGATGTGTGTTCTATAAACTCCCAAAAATTTCACGTCCATTCACAGTTTGTATCTCAGTGAACTATGCCTACAACAAATATGTGCAGAAACTACGCAGGAAGGTGCGATGGCGTGACAGTATCAGGAAACTAGCACTACAGTTTAACAAGCAATTGCCGCTGGAATGAGCTGCACTGCTGCAGCGTTCGGGAACGAAGCTGCTGCTGAACTGTTCCCGCCATCTGTGAGTGACAGCATGAACCAACCAGCAGGCAATACAGTTCGACCCATCGCATACAGCACGCAGCGGATGCTGAGCAGTGTCGGTTCGATGTTCTATTAAATAAGAAGCGAAAGGATTGCTCTTGTGTCTCTAGCGAGTAAGAAGTGAATAAAGAATATTGTTTGAACCACCTCCTTAATTGGCAAGATTAAATGAACACTATAATAACTGGCTTTTGAACTAGAGTTTGAAATTCTTTTCTCTTTGTCAAAATCTGACGACTTTCGCGCAGTTCCCTGGCGCCGATACCTTTTTTCAAAGTAGCGGAACCGTAAACACAAGCATAAGCCTTATCCAGCGGCATCAGGCTTACTAGAAACGGCGGTGAAAACTAACAAAGTTTAAACAAATGCAGAACAGATGGTTGCGCGCTAGTCGCAAGAAAAAGACTCGTAAGTGCGGAGAAATGTACACATAATCAGAGCTCGGATCGAATGAATAAACCATATTGAAAGCCTAGACTTATGCTAGACAACAATATTACATATACGCGACATATCCAACAGAAAAGAAACAAGATCCTACAAGCTTTATGCAGTAGAGTTTTGGCCCAGCAAAGCCAGATTTAGAATTTATAAAGCAACAATTATATCTTTAGTGTCGTAAGAATCGTCCTCGTAACAAATAACGTGTAAAACAATTGTGAATGAACGGCAAATTTACTCCAGAATAAAACTTGAAAATGGATACTTAGAGTATCCCGACTGACAAGTAACAACAGTTGCACACAGAGGACTAGAAATATCGTATATTTTAAATGAACACTACAACAGAAGAAAAATGGCTCTGAGCACTATGGGACTTAACATCTACGGTAATCAGTCCCCTAGAACTTAGAACTACTTAAACCTAACTAACCAAAGGACGTCACACAACACCCAGTCATCACGAGGCAGAGAAAATCCCTGACCGCACCGGGAATCGAACCCGGGCGTGGGAAGCGAGAAATAACAATAGAAGAGAAGTATTCTAAAATCTAGAGTAAGTTAGACGTACATTTATCCCCCCTCCCCCCCAAGACACATTATGCTATGTGGCGGAGGATGACGTATTGTACCACTATCACTTCCCGCCTTCCCCGTTCCAGTAGCGAATGATCCACGGAAAGAACTATTGTTGGTAAGCCGCCGCGTGAACTCGAATCTTTTTATTTTTATCTTCATGATCCTTTCAAGATATACGTAGGAAGTTACAACATACTGGTTGACTCTTCTACGAACATACGATCTCGGAAATATAACAATAATTCACATCGTGATGCATAACTCGTCTCTTGTAGTCCCTGCCACTAAATTGGATGGGTATCTTCATGACGTTTTCGCGTTTGTCAAATGTGACTGTCACGAAACGCACAGTTCTTCTCTGGATCTTCTATATTTCTTCTATCTATCATGTCTGGCATGGATCCCATATTGACGAGCAATATTCAAGAATTGGTCGAACGGGGTTTTTGTTAGTTACCTCCTTCGTAGGTGGACTTGAACTTCCTGTGAATTCTTCCATGGAATCTCAGGCTGGCATATCTTACGTGGGATTAGTTTAAGTACCTGTTTCAGTTTAAATCGGCCCATACGCGTACTCGCAGGTATTTAATGGCTGTGACTACTTCCAGCGATAGTTCATCAAGTATGTAATCTTACAGTAATGTGTCTCTCTGGCTATTTATGCGCAATATGTTAAATTTATTTATGTTGATGGTCTACTGTCAATCTCTGCACCAAGTGTCGATCCCTATTAGCCCTTCCTGCGTTCCGCCTGTGAATGAGAACATCATCCGCTAAAAGCTTCATGGAACTTCTGACGTTACCAGTGCTTCATTTATATACACCTATCAGAAGACACACGCAAAAATAGCGCCTTCAAAACAGTAGGGCGTTTCCGTGTGGCAGAACAGAATATTTGCGCAACGTTTTAACATGTTTAGCATTCGAAAATAAAATTTCTGTTGAAACGGCATCTCTCTTTCTGCGCCCATAAAATGGTATAGGATTTACTTTGTTAAAATACAGTTATAGAAATTTTATTTAGTTTCGAGTAAATAAGTAAAAATAGACGTGTGGCTAAATGAGAGTCAGACAGGATATAAAATCCATCTCTGGTACGGTAACATAATACATGGTGCAGTCACATTGTTAATTTGACCGCCAAGTATGTTCGACATCAGCGTACCTTGAAGTAATGCATGTAAAAATTTTAACGTTTTCAACTAGTGTGGATTGTATTTAAATAATAAAATAAAATACTTCCCATGTGAGTTTATAAGTGATATATATATCATTTTATTCGGAAAATTGCAGATTTTATAATGAGATAAAAATCCGAAAAAAAAATATTTTCCGTTCTAACTCCCCTGAAATGTATGACAAAAAGACAGACGTCGTGCCTTCACATGTAGAACGTGGGAGGCTTTCGGTGATGCTAAATCTGATTATGATATGCAAGCACAACCGCAGGTAATAGACATGTATTAATTTTATAAAATTTGCGTTCCACCGTACTACAAATTATTTATTTTCTTTCTTCGCCAGTATAACGCTATTTAATAATTTTAGGAAGTCTACATCTTATTTTAGTACCGTCACCGTCACTCATCGTCACAAAACTACTGATAACCGGCAAGAGTTCGTTATCTTTTGGTTAGCTTTGTTGACCCTTGATCACGAGGTCCTGAGTTCGATCCCCAGCCGGGTCGGATTCTCTCCGCTCGGGACTGTGTTCCCGTGTGTATTGTCACTATCATCATTTTATCATCAACTACGCGTAAGTCGCCGAATTGGCGTCAAATAAGAAGACTTGCACCAAGCGGTCGAACAACCCGAATGGGCTCTCCTGGGCAATAAAGCCATACGCACATTTCATTTCATTCTATAGACGTGCAAGTGCAATTGCGGGTAACAGCTAGAATTTTGCATAATTTAATCCTTGAACGTGTGTCATTTTTGTCCTCCACTGCTCCACCCAAGACCACATTACCTCCTCGATGCCTAATCAGATGTTGCACAGACATGTCTCCTACACTGGAGAGGTTTTTTTTATAGATTTGTTTTTTCGCCTGTTCTCTTTAGTTCCTATGTATTTTGTACTTCATCGTTTCACTAAACGTAAGTAAATGTTGTCAACTCCTGTTAAAATCCTATTTCGTCATAGTTTTTCCTCAAGACTGTCACGCCACATATTTTATGACATAAAATGCTCGTCCTCTTGCTCAGTGTAGTAGCATTCTTGCGCTGCTTTATAACTGCAGACAATGCTCTGTACTTCAAGTGACTGCCCAGCTTACTGCATCTTCTATTCCCTTCTCTTTTATTACGGTCAGGGCTTGTTATTTTCTACAGAGTTGAAAGCATCCAAGCCGGCTGTGCCGAGATAGGAAGTTACTTAAAGGTACAGGAAAAGGCACCATAAAGATGTAAGAACTGAGGGCTTAGTTCCGTCGCATGTAGCAGAGGACGGAATTCGCTTCGCCCATCCCCCATGCTCCAGGTGGTACGCAGGGCCGGCTATCTGTCAAAAACCAATACTGTTCGAAGAATCCTTTTAGAAAGATAAAAATCTATCCAGGTGTACGTGTTCACAGGCGCTGGTGCATGAGAAATGCCGTTTGCCTCAGCAATCACGCTACAGAAGAACTTTCGTTTAAACCTGTGATGGTTTGTTTAGTGATACTGTGATCTGGATAGATGGTTAAGCTTGACATTGGAAACGCTTTATTCAAATATAATGGGTGCGAAGCCTATTGCTTTGGCTACGAGTGTGGCTGGCTGGATGACAATTTCCAGCGATGGAGAGGGTAACTGGCCGCTCGCTCCGGGGAACGCTGGACACACACAGAATTTCTCCCGTTCTCGGAAGTGTTTGTTAAGACGCCTTGCGACCCCTGGAGTCGCTGTGGAACCATGGCGGCTCTGAGAATTCCGAGACTGTTTGCAAACACAGAATGGAGGTGTGCGGCTGTCAGATGTTGCTTTCCCGTGGACAGTAATAGCTGTGGTTCCCAGGCCAACGTTATACCGGGAAATTCACCTGGAAGAAGCAGAAGAGCCAGGGGCGCCAAATTACAAAAAAATATTGGAGGGCCCATACTGGGGGTCTTGCCCGGGAAAATTTTCTAAATTTTAGATGAAAAAATAGTTTTAAAGTTTTTTAAAGCATTTTAGAGTCATATGAGCAACATTAGAACCCCGAAAACTGGACTCTCGATAACTCGACACTCCGGGAGACTCGACAAGCCTGACACATTTTTTGGCTTTGAAAAAAGAAACAAAACAAATACGCACGGTATTTTCGTAAACAGCTAATTTATTTGCAGTAATAATGCAGACTATTACAGAGCAGTGAATATATAGCTCTGAAAAGACTGAAATTATATTTAAATAAATCGTAAACTATAATTCAAAGAATAAAACATAAAATATTGCTGTCGTACAATAATTATAAAGATTTTTAATGTTGCTCAAAATGCCATTATTAGGGCTAGAGTGTATTTAGAAAGGTGCAAATACCGACCGTCTGATTGGATTACTGAATATGAAGTTGTTGATGACTGGTCGGATATCCAATTCATCCAAAACATCTCGGTTGGCATGATGGACAGCCAAGTTGTTCAATCGCTTCTGTCTCATTGTTGATCGGAGATATGACTTCAGACGTGTAAGGGCGCTAAATGACCGCTCTGCTGTTGCATCGTGATTGGAAGTACTTGTAGAAGCTTAATGCCCTTCACTTCTTCACATAACATTTCTCCAACTGCAGGCTCTTGTGCAATGTACTTTCTTACATCACGCATGTTTTTAAGACCAGTTGTTTTTTATTAGGGATACCGGCTAACATATTTAAGTGTAAGCGCAGTCTCTCAATGTCTAGGTCATTTTTGAAAAACTCAGTTGATTTTTCCATATTTGTTTCACCTATGTTTAGTAAAAGCAAGCACTCTTGTTCAACTGCAATGACCTGTGTGAGTCCAGGTGAAGCAAACCTCTCAGCAACGCAAGATTGTCCCGTTTCACAAACTTCGATGTAAATAGCTTCGTAATATGGGGTTTTGAAAGTGTACGGTGAGCTGGCTTCGCTGTTTTCATACTTCTTTGGTATACTTCGATTCCGAGGAAGCGAAAGATTATCAACGTGTGAAAGTTTTTCTTTTAAACACAATTCCCAAAAGTGTTCAAAACTATCACGCCTTCCATTAAATATACAAATCAAGCCCTGATATATTATTTCCAGATCAGCAACACTTAGATGAGGGTAATGAATTTTTTCATTGCCATCCTCTCCTGGGTTCATTGGATGCAATAAATACGTAAAAAGAAATAAGTCTTGAATTGTAACATTGACTCAAGGTAGCCTGCACATTTGTAACCTGCCTCTGTTTTGTCCTCTACAGAAAAATTTCAAAAAACTCTAGAACTTCTACAAAGCTTTTCGATATTCTCAAGATATTAGAAGCTCGCATAGCCCATCGAGTCAGGCAAAGGGGTGGTAGATCGGCTTGGTCGTTGGCGCTCCTTTTGTTGGATTCCCTTACGGTGTTTAGTAAGTCCTTGGCTAAAGACTTAATATTCCTCATAGACGTAAGATGGCGGAGACTGTCTACAACTGCCAAGTCTAAACTGTGAGCAATGCAGTACACATAACGTGCTTTTGATTGTATATCCAAAACTAACTTTTTTAGTCCTTTGAACTTACCTCTCATATTAACTTATCCACTGACAAATCAAGACGAGCAAAAACGTCTTTTAAAATACTAACCTGAGTTTGTGATTCAGTGTTGGGGGTCTAGAATAAGCCAATAAAGTCTTTCTTGATGATTAAGGAATTATCGACAGTACAAATACAAAATGACACTTGTTCGTGAATCGAAGAATCACCTGTTTCGTCAACCATAATAGAAAACTGTTCAGTCTTCTTGATTGAAGCCGACATCATTCTCACAGACTTCCCTCGTAGATCAATGATCTCGTTTTGAATATCGTGGGACATCCGCTTATACCTCGACCGCCGTAACCAATCTTTAAACTCAGGTATGTCAGTCTTTCGGAGTTCCAACAACTGAAAAAAAATTTCGTTTAGATCTTCGTGTCCTCTAATTGCTAGTCCTTATCGGCATAGAAATTGCACGTTAGTGAAAACTGCCTCAAGAGCTAAACAGCCTTTCTTCATATCACTATCCAACTGTTCATTCAATTGGGAGGCCATACTTCGGTTAATGATAGAATTTAGTTTCAGAACACCTTTACACGTAAACGTATTTTCATGAAGATGGAATTTTACCGAAGCCTTTTTCCAGTTAGAAAACCCTACAGAAGTAAATGCATTTTTTAATGAAAATTGTAATAGATTTTTAGCATCTGCCTCTTTGCAGGTCTTGCAAAAACCTTTTTCGGTAGATGCTTCATATTCTAGCCATGTATATTTGATCGGCCAAGACTTCTGAAATGATCTTCCCTTACGGAATCGTATACGTTTCGTCTGTGAACGGTTCTCGCCTGAAGACGACGAAGCAACTGATGACACAATAATTGTTGGAGGATGACTCACAGTATCATCAACTTCCAAGCGAGACTAAAGTAAACGAATAAAATATAGTCATATAAAATAGATCACTAGCCACTAAAGTCGGAACACTTAACACGTGTGCAACATGCACTGAACAGAAATTATCCACACTGAATGACTGCGACAGCAGGGTGGGCCTTATATAGCCACGGCGTCGTAATGTCTCCAAGCGTCAAGGCGACCCAAGGCGGAGGGTTCCAGGTGCTTCTGCTCCAGTCGTTTTGATGTCGCCGTGGCCGCAGCACTGGTCAGCCGGCGCCGGACTTTACCGGAATGTTCGCGTACTGGGACAAATTATAAGTGTGCCCGCAACACCATCATGATTCACACCGCTCGTTTTCGGCTAACCTGCTTACTACCATAATAATTATTTGTTTTAACTCATTACTGAATGTATTTTAAAAGGTAACTATCGTCAAACAAGGAAAATAAAAAATTCCAACATATTTTGTGAATTTACAAATCACAATATAACTAAAAATTTTCTTAAATTATTGGTGGGGGGGGGGGGGGCTCCGCCTCCCCAAACGAATTTTTGATGGGGCTCGGGTCCCCTCAGGCCCAATGGAGTCGGCGCCTGTGAAAAGAGGCAATGGCCGTCACAGGGAACAGGGGACCCATTGACAGCTCCTGGCTACTGTTGTTTGTGGGACAATCAATCGTAAGAGGGCATAAGCGAAGAGCCGTGTACTATAATACAGGAGTGAAAAGAGTAGTGAAGGCAGTGAGTGTTGGTCTGGAGTCGGGGCTGTTAGTGGAATTGTAAAGTGGCGACAGCGGTGTGAGGAGACGCGAAGCAGCCCGGAGGACGAGAGGGTAGTTCAGTGAGGACCCTTGGAGAACGGAGAGACACAGCACTCACTGTCAAAAGCGAAGCGGCGTAGTAAGCTTTCTTAGCGTATGTTACACCATAATAATACAGAAAATAGAGATGGCCTTACTTCTCAAAGTGTAAACATACGGAAATGGATATTAAAGGATGTGTACATAAACCCTGTTCACTTTTATTTTATTGTAGCATATCCCTTTAACAGTTACACTCTGCACCTATAAACGTTAAATGTCCTATGTGCCATCATTTCCTCTTCCGTGTGCGCCGTAATCTTTGTATGACGACAGGCTAGGCTTCTGTGTAGCGCCTGTATTACTGCATTGGTTTCCCTATGGTTCGACGATCGTTGTAAGCAGTCTGAGAGGTTTTCTGATGTCCTCTCCACGTCACAGCACTATTGGTTAATAATAACTAAATCTGCAGGAGTAGGAGTTTGTTCAATCTTATTATAAAATTATCACTGGATGGAACTCGCAATGTCTGCTACTACTGGCTGCCCAAGACTACCGCTCAGGCAGAAACAGCCAAAGTTTCAGAGTGTTACGTTAGAGAGCACTTGTTGCTGGGTCACTGAGGAGAACACTTGCAGACCGACGACCTAAAGGTAAACACTTGGTGCCAGATGAACCTTGCAGTCCTAGAGATGGATGTTTCCACTTCAGCACTGAGTACAGATGGCAGGCTGAACTCAAGACTCTCCACCTGCCACAGCCGCTGGTCCCGCGTTCACGATGATAGTAGTTCAGTTAAGGGATGGAACATTGCAAACTTCTAGAAACAGGCTTCCTCGTTGGTTCATAATGTTACTTTCTGTAACGCACGCGTGTTAAAAATGGGCCAGCATTGCCATCACTGATTTGGTAGGGACACGACGATAGTCAACTCACTTTAGGAGTAAGTTGCATAGTTGTAACATTTCACAGCCAATTCATCGCACACTGGAGATATTACTGGTGTTTGTACTTACTTTTCGGTGTTTTTACTGGAACCAGTAATTACTCTTACAGCCACTGGTCGTATCCATGATTTATTCTCGTAATCATCTTTTAATCATGCTCACCCTCCTGTGCAAAAGCTAGATTTTACGGTTATAATCCCTCGTCCAATCATAAAATGTTCATTCAGTTATATTAGTGTGTAATTCATATGCTGATGCTTTACTATCATAAACACGATTGTTATATTTATCACTTGTTTCCATAATGGATACAAGACCCCATCTTCTCATTAAAGTATCTATATATTCTTTATTCTTGAAGATGCAAAACACTAGTTATGTTGGTTTCATTGTATTGTATTCTATTGTATCGTATTGTATGTTAACCGTTGACCTAGAAACGACAGGAGGCTCTGTCCCCGCTGCAGCCGCAGTGGTCCACAACCCAACGACGGCTACCGCAGTCCACTTCACCCCTCCGCCGCCCCTCACCGAACCCAGGGTTATCGTACGGCTCGGCCCCCGGTGGAACAGAGAAGCA
Source organism: Schistocerca piceifrons (assembly GCF_021461385.2). Taxonomy (NCBI): domain Eukaryota; kingdom Metazoa; phylum Arthropoda; class Insecta; order Orthoptera; family Acrididae; genus Schistocerca; species Schistocerca piceifrons. The sequence continues at coordinate 386,677,403 of NC_060145.1, forward strand.
ACAGTGTAAACGTATCTCAAGCCCATGAGCTCTTCAGAGCTACCTATTCCGGTGCGTTGCTATTTCTTATTGTTACTGCCGCGCAGGATTAGCCGCGCGGTCTAAGGCGCTGCTGTCATGGACTGTGCGGCTGATCCTGGCGGAGGTTCGAGTCCTCCCTCGGGCATGGGTGTGTGTGTTTGTCCTTAGGATAATTTAGGTTAAGTAGTGTGTAAGCTTAGGGACTGATGACCTTAGCAGTTAAGTCCCATAAGATTTCACACACATTTGAACATTTTCTTATTGTTACTGCGGAAATCGTTGTGACTGCGATGCCCCTTTGTTTATATATTTTCGAACAGAATGTGTAAGATGAGCGCTAGCGGCCTCAGAATATTTTCTTGAATTACATATGAAGTTACTTTTGTGTGTGTGTGTGTGTGTGTGTGTGTGTGTGTGTGTGTAGTCTTCAGTCCAGAGCATGGTTTGATGCAGCTCTCCATGCTACTCTATCCTGTGCAAGCTTCTTCATCTCCCAGTGCCTACTGCAAACGACATCCTTCTGAATATGCTTAGTGTATTCATCTCTTGGTCTCCCTCTACGATTTTTACCCTCCAAGCTGCCCTCCAGTACTAAATTGGTGATCCCTTGATGCCTCAGAATATGTCCTACCAACCAGTCCCTTCTTCTAGTCAAGTTGTGCCACAAATTTCTCTTCTCCCCAATTCTATTCAGTACCTCCTCATTAATTATGTTATCTACCCATCTAATATTCAGCATTCTTCTGTAGCACCACATTTCGAAAGCTTCTATTCTCTTTTTGTCTAAACTATTTATCGTCCACGTTTCACTTCCATACATGGCTACACTCCATACAAATACTTTCAGAAAAGACTTCCTGAAATTTAAATCTATACTCGGTGTTAATAAATATCTCTTCTTCAGAAACGGTTTCCTAGCCATTGCCAGTCTACATTTTATATCCTCTCTACTTCGACCATCATCAGTTATTTTGCTCCCCAAATAGCAAAACTCATTTACTACTTTAAGCGTCTCATTTCCTAATCTAATACCCTCAGCATCACCCGATTTAATTCGACTACATTCCATTATACTCGTTTTGCTTTTATTGATGTTCATCTTATATCCTTCTTTCAAGACACTGTCCATTCCGTTCAGCTGCTCTTCTAGGTCCTTTGCTGACTCTGACAGTATTACAATGTCATCGGCGAACCTGAAGGTTTTTATTTCTTCTCCATTACGTGTTACTTAATGACCTTCCCGCCTCACTGATAAGCATCCGGATGTAATATCGATTTTAGAATCATCTCTTGAATAAATACCAATCTGTATGAACGTTATCAATGTCAACAGCTGATAACATTGTAGAAGCCTACTGACACACTGGAGTTTCAAGTGGAAAATTTATCATCATCAAAGATTATCGGGAAGATACAAACAAACACCAGACGAACTGAAATAAATCAGAAGAACATCTATCCTCACGGAAATACGAAAAATTTAGCGAAAGAAGAAAACCATAAAAAGTATGTAATAATAATAATAATAATAATAATGACATTTAACACAACGTCTTTGGGAACTACTTTTTCCACGTGCACAATGTGTGTGAATTCGGCAATTTTTACCGAGAAACACGAATGCGACTAACTTCGCCCTTCCGGGTAACGATTTTTGAACATGAATGCAGTGATATTAGAGATATATTAGAACAAATAAGCCCTCGGTCACAAATAGTAATTATTTAATATTTGTGACCAAGGGCTTATTTGTCTAATACAATTCTGATACGGTCACTGAACCTTAGCAGCTATGTTCAAAGTGATATTAGAGATCTGTGTGCCGTAAATTGCTGCTAATGGACCGGAAATTAACAGTTGCCTTCAACGGGCCGTGTTTCTTTCTTAGATACACGAGTATTTCCTGGCACTGTACACTGTGCCACCCGTGTTATCAGGACGAAGTTACGACGGCACATCTCTGATTACACAAGCGATAACAGAAATCACGTTACGCCACACTATGATGGAGCCAGTCAAATCAAAAAAGCCAGGTGCGGTATGTGACTGCCCCGACGTGATAATTATTATCCTACCTCCACTACACAGTGAAAGTGGCGCAAGCTCTTGAAAATCGTGCCCAGGACGCGGTAGGGGTCAAAATAAGCGTATTTTAAAAGCTTTCTAAGGATTGTGGTATTACTATCTTTTGCAGGCTTACAGATTTTTTGAGGAACTGTGGATTAAGTAGTTCTCAAAAAGGTTGTATTAAATTAGTTCAAAGATGTCAGTTGTTTATCTAACAACTTTTGCCACTGTGTTTATATTCGTGGAAGGCTTTGCACTAAGTTGTAACACACTAAAGATGGACTTCGTTTCCACTCAGTCTGAAGTATGACACTTTGAATATCTTTCAGCCGGCCGCGGTGACCAAGCGGTTCTACGCGCCTGAGTCCGGAACCGCGCGACCGCTACGGTCGCAGTTTCGAATCCTGCCTCGGGCATGGATGTGTGTGATGTCCTTAGGTTAGTTAGGTTTCAGTAGTTCTAAGTTCTAGGGGACTGATGACCTCAGATGTTAAGTCCCATAGTGCTCAGAGCCATTTGAACCATTTTGAAATCTTTCAGTATATTTTCGCTCTTCATTCCTGTTCGTCATAGCATATACGCTGATGCTGCCATCTTAGTATTACTACTGCATATACGGTACATGATATCTTCCGAAGTCATCACGGACTTTGGTAGTGAAAGAATCAGAACGCCCAACATTAGTCGAATGAGACAAACATAGCTACGCTTACAACTTTGCCACCGATCTCTCACTGAATTAGCCCAAGATTAATTATCTAAATATTTTCACTTTTAAATACTAGCACCAGCATTACACCTTTAATCGCTGTTTCTCTGTCATTTTCCTTCGTTTCTCGACGTTGTCGTTTGACATTCAAATGAGTTACCGGCATCTCATTCAGTGGCGGGTTTAGGTCTGTCAGGCTCCTGGGCGCAATAAAAATTATGAATGCACCTGCCCCAACCCCATCCAAACAAATAAATAAATAAAAATTATGTGATATTAACGTTTTATCTTCTTTAAAATTTGAATACGGTATATGTATACTCTCTGTCTTCTCTGCATATGTTCCACCTTAGAGCTAGGTCCACCATTTCCACATTAGCTATCCACCTTGCTCGATCTTCGGTGTATTGAGAAAGAATTTACACCGTCGATATTTCATTCCACCGAGTTTCAAGCCAGTGTTCCCTTAATCATTGATAGTATATTAATAACTATAAGGTTCTGTAATAGTTAATTATTAATGGAAAGGGTTCCAAGACGTATCAAATCAACTTTTTATGAAACGTAACTTATAGATGTACTTTATGTGTATAGCATGTTTTATCACAAAAACCCTATTCCTAAATCCATGTTATCCACCGGCAGATTTATCACAATGTCTGATGAAGTTCCCAAAACACGCAAAATCCTACATTATTGCTTTCGAAGTCCCGTTTATCCTAGACAGTGTTACAGTAACTGGAACGTTCGTCAGATATTACTTCACGAAGAGATGCTCATACACGTTTCTGAGTTTTGTAGCTCGGTGTGTACTCTTTGGAGGTGCTGACAACGCAGTAGTATTCAGGAACGGATCTAACGTTATGTTCTGGGGGGGGAGGCCTCCATTTTCCCTTCCCTCCGCCTCCTCATCCCAAGTATTATTTACACGCACTCCTACTTTTGATGTGCCACAGTTGCCTAGAGTTTAATATTAATAACGTGTACAAAACGTTTCACAACTACAATAATGACAATAACTTGCTCACATTAATGCTTAATACATTACATACTGTGGCTGTGGCGGTCTAACAAGTGGAGCACTAGATCCTGGGTTCAAATAATAATAATATACAGGGTATAAAATCGATTTGTGCACTCACAATAATAACCAGTATTTCAGTAAGCACTACAACTGTGAACTCAGGTCTGTGGATTACGGCAATGCGTGTGTCTAAAGGATAGGAATGCTGTGTTACATAGCAGAAATGTATCATGGGCAAACGTAAAAGTTTCTCAAAGTTCTCTCCAGCCAGCATCAAGCCAGGACAGTCTCCCGTGTGGCAATCAAGGCGACTAACAGGCAGAAAGCCGATATTGCGAATAGCAGAGCCAACCCAGAAGATATTGCCTCACCTCACGTGAACGAGAGGCCTGAATCACAAACTCAGCAACATGATGTCACTGACGAGAAGACATAATATCATTCTAGCCGCACAGCTTGATTTTGCCTGAGGGAGAGCAAAAGTTTCACAAGAACATCTATCAGCCTGCTGAAAGCCATTCTTGCGAAATATATGGGTGGTGAAGAGCACTGATGAACGTGGAAAAGTAGGCCACATTCAGTCATCACCATCCAGACAAAATATCACTGCCTCAGCATAGCAGTAATACATACTCAGGCATCTGAGTCTTCCCACGGATTATGCCGCACTACACCAGCTACCGAGGCGAAACCTGTGATGCGCTGCTACCGTTCGCCAAAATAACTTCCCTCTTCAAACTGCTATCTGTCTGGTCTGCAGTACTCAGCCACTGTGAGTTCGGAACCACTGCTGAGAAGAGTTGGAGACTTCTACCTCTTCCCTGGTGAGCCAAACTGACGGTGGGAGTTAGGAGCACCGTCCAACTGTCACAGTATTCGAGAGGTGTGTTAACTACTACGGCCCTAGACTAGTACCTTTAAACAGTCACCGACATAATGGCGTTCCTTGGTAGAAGAGCTATTCTGTTGTCCATTTCCTCAGCGTGCAGAGCTGCCGAGAGATTACCAAGCGCACACGTTCAATGTCTACAAGAGTGCTCTGATAATAAACAGTCATTGACCTGGGCAGCAACGCCTGCTGTACGGGCTACGCCAGCCGACAGCGCAACCTGCCGCCCACATGACACCCACCGTGTTTATGTGAATGGACGCCGCCGGGGCGATGTCCTCCACAGGTTGCTGAGACAGCGTCAGCATGTTCTAAAGCCGTGCGCTGCACTGCCTTTTGCTTCGACGCCACCACAGGGAAAAAAATACACAACCGTAATCCTTAATATAATAAATTCTTGTTCCGCTAATCTCGTGTCTTCCAGCGCGTTGGTCGGCCTTCTCCGCTGCACTCCACACAGTCACCCCAGCAAGAGGGGTTTCAATCCAGACCACTACGCCTGTTCCTTTCAGTCGTTTCCACCAACAGTCAGGAGAATCAGTGTTCTGGTTTACTTTTTTTTCTCCTTAATTTAGGGTCTTCCCATCCCTACTTGCCTTACTCAACTTTCTGTGGTTTGCCAGTTCTAGTTGTGGACTTACTAATCGTGCTGGGACTTGTTGGCAGCAGGTATGGCCAGCCTGTGAATGTGTGACTACCTCACTGGAGTGTAGCTGACTACCCTCCGAGTGAGCAACTGATAAGTGTACGATGCTAAACATAGCTTGTAATTATCTATACTTCCTTGCAAGACTGTTTTCATGCTACTGTGTAGAGTAATTATAAAGTCCATGAAACATTTTAAAAAATCTTTATAAGCAAATAACTAAGCATGACGTAACAAACCATGCAGTACGTGAAAAACAAACCTTCAAAGGTTTTTTCTTTTTTTTTTTTAATGTGGTGCCAAATAGTTTGAAAACCTACCGAGAGGGGAGCCACTACCACACTTGCTGAAAATGGCGATAGACCAGACAAACAAAGCAATTTGTGTGCTAGAATTTGCACACTGCCAGTCGCAGTGAGTGTGTGAAGAGCTCTCAGTGGCAGGTTTCGCAAGACACCACAACTTTACGACAGAATAGTGAACCGCCATTTGAACTGCCACACAGTGCCAGACTTGACTCCTTGCGATTTCGTCTTGTGCGATTCCATCAAGGACAGTGTTCATATGCCACTTCTACCACAGAACCTCCAAGACTTGCGACGGCGAATCACAGCAGCTGTTCTTACCTTCACTCCTGACTTGCTGGGTCGGCTGTGGACAGAATTAGACTAGGTGTTGTGTGACGAAAGGAGGACATACAGAACATTCACACTGAGATGGTGAAAGTCATAGAATAGCGATATGCACATATACAGATGGCGACAGTGCCGCGTACACAGGACGTAAAAGGTCATTGCATTGGCGGAGCTGTCATTTATACTCGGGTTATTCCCACGAAAAGGTTTCCGACGTGATTATGGCCGCACGACGGCAATTAACAGACTCTGAAAGCATAATGGCAGTTGGAGCTAGATGCATGGGACTGCCGGCTGGTGTGGCCGTGCGGTTTAGGCGCTTCAGTCTGGAACCGCGTGACCGCTACGGTCGCAAGTTCGAATCCTGCCTCGGGCATGGATGTATGTGATGTCCTTAGGTTAGTTAGGTTTAGGTAGTTCTAAGTTCTAGCAGACTGATGACCACATCAGTTAAGTCCCATAGTGCTCAGAGACATTTGAATTTTGCACGGGACATTACATTTTGGAAGTCGTTGGGAAATTCAATATTCCGAGATCCACAGTCTCAAGAGTGTGCTGAGATTACCTAATTTCAGGCATTACCTCTCACCACGGCTAACGCAATTGCCGACAGCCTTCAACTAGCGATCCGGAGAAGTGGCCTTCGCATAGAGTTGCCAGTGCTAACAGACAAGCAGTACTGCACGAAGTAACCACAGAAATCAATGTGGAAGTATAACGAACGTGTTCGATAGGCCAGTGTGGCACAGCTTGGCGTTAATGAACTATTGCAGCAGACGACAAACGCGAGTGCCTTTGCTAAGAGCACGACATCGCCTGCAACGCTCGAGACCATATCAGTTGCACACCAGAGGACTGGAAAACCGCGGCCTGGTCAGATGAGCCGTGATTTCAGTTGGTAAGAGCTGATGGTAGGGTTCGAATGTGGTGCAGAAGCCATGGATCCAAGTTTTCAAGAAGGCCTGTGCAAGCTGGTGGTGGCTCCATAATGGTGTGGGCTGTGTTTGTATGGAATAGACTGGGTCCTGAGGTCCAATGGAATCGATTATTGACTGGACATTATTACGTTCGGCTACTTCGAGACATTTGCGTCCATTTATGGATTTCATGTTACCAAGCAACGATGGATTTATTATGGATGACAATGTCATCAGGCCACAACTGTTCGCAACTCGTTTGAAGAACATTCTGGACAATTCGAGCAACTGATTTGGCCAGCCATATCGCCCGATATGAAATTCATCGAAGATTTAAAAGGACGTAATCGAGAAGTTCGTTCCAACATCCTGTAACGGCAACGTTTTCGCAATTATGGACGGCTACACAGGCAACATGGCTCAGTATCTCTGCACGGAACTTCCAACGACTTGTTGAATCCGTGTCACGTAGAGTTGTTGCCCTAGATTGGGAAAAAGGCGGTCCGACACGATATTAGGAGGTATCCAGCAATTTTGTCACCTCTGTGTATAAACATTGTAGAAAAAAAAACTTTGAAAATATATCTTTCACATATTTGTTACTTTGTTCTTGGCCATTTATCTGTAACGATTTTTTAAAATGTTTCATGAATGTAATTATCCTGTATATTTCATAAAGTATCAAAGGTAGTTGGAAACTGATGTACCGGTATGTAAACCATAAATGGTTGTAATAAAATGTTAGTTGAGAGATGGCGGAGGGCATCATGAGCTCACCCTCTTGGATTCTGTTGTAGAACAGCGAGCAGGCCTCACCATCAGCTGTACACAGGTTGCGTACAGCGCTTGGTTTAGCTGTTTTCTCACGTGTTTCTGTGACGAAATGAGCAGAAACTGTCTATCCTACATGAGCAGTGCATATCCCTACTTTTTTTCGGATGTATTCGTATTTTGGGACCATTGGTTTGGCGTGAGCTGTCTTTGTAGCGAAGTACTCTAGTCTTTCAAATGAGCAGAAACCACCGCAGCAGCAGCAGCAGTTTTACTTAGTTTGTGTAGAGCGCCTAGCTTAGTCCTTTTTATTGCGTGTCTACTTAGAAGTGATCTACAGCTGATTATTCCTTGCCTCTGTTGAACAATGTTTTCAATTTCTCTAATTTTTTGCTAGTGTCAGTGTGGCGTTCTCTGACTTTGTAATGAATTTTCACATTATCAAAGCGTCACAGTTGCCTGATTCCTTGTGAATTACCTGTCGTTGAAAAAAAGTGGCTTGTGGTGCACCAGTTGTCGACGAGTGAGCGAAAGGAGAATCCGTGTAGTTACCGAATTTAGACAGTATCTAGCGATTGGTTGGGCTAGAAGTGCATGTATTTTTGTGTAACTCAACGGATGATGCAGTAAATGATAATTGTCTGAAACTTTTGAAAGCTGTGTTGGCCGTGGTCGCCATACTTCAGGCCACTGCAATGGCGTTGCTGCTGCAGTGGCGATGGCCAGCATCGCCAACAGGTCACATTTGTCACCTTTTCTCTCTTAGTCACTTTTTACTACTTTTTCTTGTTAGAAGTCACTTTAGTCACCTTTTCTGCATTGTGAATTGATTTGGTTGACAAGGCAGCGGGGTGTGGGGTGGTTGTAGAGAAAGAGAGAGAGATATTGGTTGGTTGGTTCATTTGGGAGGAGGGGACCAAACAGCAAGATGGTCAGCCCCATCCGATTAGGGAAGGATGGAGAATGTAGGCGGCGTTTGACTGAAGCGATTTAGGGAAATCTTGGAAAACCTAAATCAGGATGGCTGGACGCGTGGTTGAACTGTCGTCCTCCCGAATGCAAGTCCAGTGTGCTAATCACTGTGCCACCTCATGCGGTGTGTGTGTGTGTGTGTGTGTGTGTGTGTGTGTGTGTGTGAGAGAGAGAGAGAGAGAGAGAGAGAGAGAGAGAGAGAGAGAGAAATTTGGAGAATAAGTTTCTGAATTAGTAATCTTTGCAAGTGAAAATACTTACACATTCTAGGGTCTTGTGAAAGGGACATCAGACTTCCCAGTTGTTATATCTTCTTTTGCAACAACCTAATGCATTGGTGTATCATCTGAAGTACACGGAGCAGAGTTCTGTCAGAAGCGACTGGTTCTTCAAGAAGGATGGAACAGGAACCAATGTGTCTCAGTGGGCAATAAAACACACTGGTGAAGTGCTGTATGTCTTGTGTGAAACTGTCATAAATATGGAAAAGAATGACTCCCGGCTCTGAACCAACAGGTCCAAAGTGAAGTGGACTGGAAGGAAATGCGAGAAGTCAAAGCAGTCACAGAGGCAAAATTTCGTTTATTGAAGTCAGCAAACAATCACACACTGTGATTCCAAGAGCAGCTGCAATTCCACTTTGTTGCATCTAATGGCACGAACATTCCATTGGAGAAGAGTCATAACTGCAAATGGGGAGCAGGGAACAAACGAAGGGCAGTCACCTCAGTGGCTGTCGAGTGCCAGTCTTCGAAGACTCACTGCTACAAAGTGTAGAGGCTGGAAAAACCTGTTTTATGAAATCGATGGATGTGTCGGTATTCTGCCTGGGTTGGCCCGTGGACTCCATGGCAGAAAAACGGTAGGGAGTGTGCACCAGCGAAATGGTGGTCGACTGAGGATATTACACAGCGACACTGTTGAAGATCTCAGAGTCGGGGAAGGAGAAGACCATTTGCCTTTGTTCAATTTCTTAGCGCCCTTATTGTTGGCAGTCGAAGACTCGGACATTTGTTGGCTGGACGGTCATGAAGTGTCTTTGTAGGATTGTGCCTTTTGTACTTTCTGACCTGCTGGTTGTGTAGCAGGTGATTTTGTCACTGGGGCAAAAATTTAATGGCTTGTTGTGCAGCTGTAGGAGAAGGAGATGGGACTGCTACCACCATCTGTGCAATTTCACAACTGCAGTACTGAAATGGAAGTTGCAATTGTGCGTGGCCATGTCCTTTGTAGAGTGAGGCGTACCAAGACCGGTGCTATAAGTGCTGCGTGTTAAAATGCAGCAGGACTTTCAAATAGCCAACAAATTGCAAGCAACTTTGTCCTTCACCCAGATCTCCTGGATGATCCACTCATCAAGATACATGGGACACACACAGGATGAGGCGGCATAGTCATCATTACAATTGTTACACTGGGGAGGAAGTGATGTGCCATCATCCTCATGAGGATATCTACCCAAAGTAACACATTTGGCCATGTTTTACACGACACATGAGTGTGGTTGTAACACTACAATGGTAGCAAAGCACCAAGAAAAAGAGGGTGTGTTGGCACTAAGTCTGCATCAGCCGTTTTCATTACCCAATGGACCAGAGATCAGAGAGATAATTTTAGATTTCCCCCTTGGTCAAAGCATCAAGCAGCTGAGTGTCAATAACACCAAGCAAAGAATTCAGCATATGATGGGCCTCACAATCAGGATAGCCATGCAGAAGTGAAGCTGTGAGCAGTTGTTGGGCTTGAAAAATCATGATTGATCTTGAGGAGCAAAGTCCCATTACATAGGCGAGAGCAGGATTTCACATGGCCTGCAATTGCATTAACACTTTTCTTAATAATAAATGGGTTAACTGTAGTGAAAAACTGACCTCCTTCAGCACGTGACACTGTAAGGAACCGAGGTGCAGCTGGATGAGTTGTTGAATCTTTACCCTCATTCCATTTATGTTTAGTAGATGTAGACTGAGATGATTCCTTCACAGCAAAAAAATTTCCCATGATTGCCAGCATCTCCAATGGTGCAGTCCTTCTAAGTGGGGCCCCTTCAGAGGGGAGGGGAGGGGGGGGGGGGTCGCCTGCCTTAGGTGATTGTTCACACCTCCTGAACTGCAGACAGAGGGACCAGCTGGCAATTGGGAAGGTGATACATTTGGCAGTCACCCCTCCCTGGGACTGGCCTGTACCAGGGGGTACATGCGAACCCTGTATGTTGACTCAGGGCTAGGAATGAAGCATTACCGAGTCAATGTTATGCATCAAATATAGGCTGGCCTTCAGGAGTGCACACGGAGGAAGAAGAGACAACGAGAAACCTCAGACTGAAGCAGAGGAAGTGGAGGAGATAGGAAATGAAGAAAGAAAAATCAGATGAGGGGCTGTTCTGATGCATGGCTATTGAAACTCAAACTAGATTCCCAAAAATATCCAGGCATGTTCCCCATAGCCAGTACAGATGATTAACCCTGGAAACACCTGCAGAGAGAACGCTTTCGTGGTGGAATGGTGTCAAAAAATACTTCTTTATTCCAGAAAAGAAGTGTGCTCTAACTTCCAACATTGTTCAACTTGTGAAGAAACCCACAAAGGAAGCTGAACTGACATTTGTTAGATCCACTACACATATTCTTACCCAATTCACTGGAATATTCCAGAGAAAGGAGCAACCGATACATTTGCTTCACAGTAAAATAGAGAGACTTGTTCAGCTGCTGCTACAAAGTACTTGTAAATCTTTAGTGCTGAAGATTTGTGAACTATCAGAAGATATTTTACAGGAATCCAATTTACTGCCTCTAAAAGACGTGTTTTGTGGTGATAATGTTACAGCAGCTTTCCAGCAAGAATCGGAAAAGGGCCACCTTCAGTTCTTCATTCATTTTAAGAGGCATTTTACTGAGACTTGTAAATGCATTTTTTTAAAAGCTAACATGACAGGTTCAAGGAAACTGCAGCATTTCTGGTCAAGTAAAAGAGGGAGAAGGAGTTACCACATTTGTCAGACACAGTTTTAATTCCAAGAATATTTATATTAATAAATTTTGCTCAGAGTAGCACTTAGAAGCTTGTGCAACAGAAGTAGTAGTTCATATTAAGTCCTTTATAATAGCAAGTCTATACAAAGCACCTTTGGGAAATTTTTACCCTCGTCTGGAAGCTCTGCTGTCCCATCTCACTGCAAAAGGCAAGAAAATGTGGTTTCTGGAGATTTTAATGTGGATTTATTGAAAAGCTCTGTCAATGGACAATTGTTGCAATCAGTAACACTGTCATTCAATTTAATTCCAATGGTGAACTTTGCAAATAGGGTATGTAGATGCCCAGAGACTGCTATTTTTGTAGATAAATCTGGGGGAAAAAATCATATCACAAAACCAATAGTAAATGGGCTATCTGGTCTTGACATACAGCATCTTACGTTAAATGTTGAAACTTGTCAGGTTAGGAAATCTATTAAATCTGAGAACAGAAGGGTAATAAATTAGTCAAAAACTGAGAATTTTAGGAGATTTCTCAGAGGCATGAAATGGATAGATGTTAACAGTATTTCTGACTCAAATGGAAAATACAAAGCATTCATTAATAAAGTTATTTTCTATTTTTAAAATTGCTTTCCCCTAAAGGTGACTCAAATCAAACAGAAGTCTAGAAATAAACCATGGATTGCACATGGAATAAAGATTCATCTGGGAAAAAAGGAGACTTTATCTACTATCTAGGAACAGCTCTGATGTAGCATAGTAATCCATTATGAAGAATACTGCAAAATATTGAAGCAGCTAATCCAGAAATCAAAGCAGCTTTGCTATGAGAAATAGATAATTAGATCAGGGAACAAAGTAAAAGCTATGTTGGATATAGTGAAGATAGAGACAGGTGGGGCCAAAGAGGCAAACAAACATATCTCTAAAACTAAATGAGACATTGGTAACAAGTCAAGTAAAGTTGCACACCTCTTAAGCAAGTACTTTGTTCATGTTACCAAAAGTCTATGGATATCAGGTTCAGTAAACAGTGTATTGAAATATCTGAGACCAGTCTTTACAAACAGCTTCAGTAGAATGGGTATGACACTTACGTCTCCCAAAGTCATAAAATCCCTAAAATCAAAGTATTCTAATGGTTATGATAACATATCAATGAAGTTAATCAAAGAGTGCTCACATGAGTTAGGTTCTATCTTAAGTTATTTGTGTACTAAATCTCTTATCGGTGGAATCTTTCCACACTGGCTAAAAAACATTGAAGGTAAACCTCTTTATAAGAAGACGGATAAGGAAAAAGAGTTAATGTCAAACTATTGACTGTTCACTTTTGCCAGCTTTTTAAAAAGTATTCAAAAAGGCTGTGTTCAAGCATCTTCTTAAGCATCTGACCGCAAATAATATTGTCTAAGTCACAGTTTGGATTCATTAACTGTGCTGATTTAGAGAAGGCTACTTCAGTGAGAATGTGCGTAATTCATTAGATAAGAAATTAGAGGCTACTGGCGTTTCCTGTGACCTTTCAAAAGCCTTTCATGGTGTGAATTACAGCATTCTCTGAAGTAAATTAGAACTGAAAACTGAACCTAATCTAGTGCTGCGAAATGGTTCAAGTCCTACCTAACTAACAAGAAACAAAGGGTGTCATTGCCAAATACCTGTGCAGTAGGCTATAAGATCTCATTTGATTGGGAATTAATTACATGTGGTGTTCCTCAGGGTACCATCTTGGGTCTTTTGCTTTTTCTTAAGTACATTAATGACCTCTCATGTATTACAAGCCAGTTTGTTTTGTTTGCAGATGATACAAACATTGCAATAAATAATAAGTCAATACAGATTTAGAAATGTTTACTAATCAAATTTTTGGTGACAATAATAAATAATTAAGTAGCTAATTCACTGTCATTAAACTTGACAGTGTTAAATTTCTGGGCTTACAGCTGTATAATAAATTCAATTGGGAAGGGTATATCACAGAATTTCTGAAGTCCCTAAACAAGTCTGTATTTGCAGTGCGAGATACAAATATAAAACAAAAAACTTCCACATTTTGCTTACTTTCAGTCTATTACACCATATGGGATCATATTCTGGCGTAACTTGTCAAACCAAGCACAAGTTTTTTTTTAGAGTGCATGAAAGTGTAATAGGACTCACTTGTGGAGTAGATTCAAGAACATCATGTAGAAACCTGCTCAAGGAACTGGGTATTCTAATCACTGTTTCTCAGTATATTTATTATTTAATGAAATTTGTTGCAAGAAATATGTCCTTTTCCAAGCAATACTTCAATACATAATATCAATACTATGAATAAGAAAAACCTACGTAAAGACCTAAAATAACATACCTTGGTCCAAAAAGGCATCCAGTATTCAGGAACACACAATTTCAATAAACTGCTAGCAACCATTAAAAACTTGATTTAAGATAAGGCACAGTTTCAACAGAATTTGAAAGACTTTTTAATATGCAACTCATTCTACTCTATAGATGAATATCCTAACAGGGACTGATAGACCTACTTAAATAAAAATGTCTGTTAGATTTTAGTTCTGACACCACTTTGTCAGAACAGTTAGGATTAGGTATTTTGTGTATGATGAATTTCTTAAAAATGCATAAATATGTCTCATTCTGACAGTGTATTTATTCTGTAAATATTAGCAATTCCAGTTTACAGTACCTTAATGTATTAAAATATTTTGACAGTCTCCTGGCAAATGATCAGGGAAGTGAGTATTATTCAGATGTTTTATGTTTCTTATGTTACACTTTCTGATTCGTTCAACACCCATAAGAATCGCCTCACTTGTGTGTCCATGTAACAAAAACTTAATCTAATCTAATCTTTACACATGTAGCAGAACATCAGCAAAAAGTGTCAATGATATTGTTAGCATTGCTAAAACATTGCTGTCAGGTACTGATTGTGATCAGTTAATGGATGAATGGAAGCTTCTCCAATTGGAAATCACCATATATTGAAGTACAAAATGAAGTCCAACTGGCAGCTATTTGAACCAACTAATGGAACCAACTGATCTTGGATGCTGAGTTTCAATAGTCATTATTGCGTAGAGTGTTGTGGGTTACCTCTTAATAAGGTAGGTGCAACACAAACACAGGAAGCGACTGTGAGTGCACAAGACTACAGACTAGGAGAAACCCTCCACAAACATGACAAATCATGTTCTGCTTTAGGAGAGGTGAGAATGTCATTCCAGTTTATTAAAGATGATAGCATTTGTCATTTAAGATAACAATATGAAAATGCATTAAGTGCTGGGGTGCCCGTGGGTGCTTCCAGAACTAGTCTCACTTATAAACAACAATAATGCCTGCATAGTATTTGGAACAGAAAGCCAAATAACAAGAGTAGCAACAAAAGTTTAAATACAATTGAACTGTATTTTCTAAAAATAGGCTCGATGCCAGTGGTGAAGGTATATTTAGAGCCATAAGTCATTTGATAATATTTAGTGAAGTTAGTACAGATTCCAAATGTGCATAATTTGGGTGAAGTTAAGAGTTAAGATGGATAAGAAAAATTAATCATGTGCTTTTATAGTCTCTATACCCTACGATATGTAGTAGTGGGACATAAAAGGAAAACTTGGAAAAAGTTGACAGGCCCATTGTAGGTTCCTGGAGGTTCGTAGGATTCCGTGATTGTACAATGCACAGGTCATTCGAAATCTGAGGAATGGTTGTCTAACAGAAGGACACAACTAAAAGGCCTATAATGCTAATGTCTGTCTGTTGCAGAATTTTGAAACATTTTTGGGCTCACATATTATCACCTTTTCAGAAACTGATAATCTCCTTTGTTGAACCAAAATGGATTCTACAAAAATGTTCTGGTAAAATCCACCTCATTCTGTTCATGCACGAGACTTTGAAGGCAGGAGACACTGGCACCCTGTCTGATACTGGGTTATTTGACTTCCAGAATGGCATTCAATGTGGTTCCCTACTGTTGCGTAAGGAACAAAATACAAGTGTACAGAATATAGGTGTCCACAAGATAGAAATAAGAGTGGTCACTTGTCGCCTCTCTCCCTCCACCCTCTAGAATCAGGAATACAGTGTTTTTTAGTTCTTGTGAAATGGCAGTTCACAAAATGACCAACTCATTCATATAAAAAAAGCAGTTTTATAATACTAAAAACAATCAATTATTGATAAAATTATTATATTGGATAGATAAAAAAATCTACTCGCCAAGCAGCAGCAGAACATACACATAAAAGACTGTTGTGATTGCCAAGCTTTTGGAGCTAGTAGCTCCTTCTTCAGGCAGAGGGGTTGAAGGGGAAGAAAGAAGCATGAAAGAAACGGACTGGAAAGGTCTAGGAAAATGGGTAGATTTTGGGAAGGTCACCCATAACTGCAGGTAAAGGGAAATTTACTGTACAGGATGAGAAGGAGAGGCTGATTGTTGGGGACTGCATCATAGGGTAAGTTTCACCTTACCTGCAGTTCTGGGTGACTTTCCCAAAATCTGCCCCTTTTCCTAGACCTCTGCAGTTCTTTTCCTTCACCATTCTTCCTTCCCCTTCAACCCTTCTGCCTGAAGAAGGAGTCACTGGCTCTGAAAGCTTGCCATCACAACAGTCTTACGTGTGTGCTTTGCCATCGCTTGGTGAGTAAATTACAATTTTAGAGTCTTGCCCCCACGCCCTTTCCTCCCCCTTGGATAAATTTATGTGGATGTCCATGGTGTGGGATATCATTGTGATTATACTGGAGAGTTCTCAAAAAATAGAAAACGGCATATCATTCTTAATGGAGGGAAATCACCAGACTTGGGCATACCTTAAGAGAGAGTTGTAGGACCATCACTGCTAGTAATACATATATATGATTTAATGTATGATGCTGGTAGCTTCATGATGTTATTCAAAGATGTTACTGTTATATACTGGGCTGTCGTAATGCAAGAATATTGTAGCGAACCGTGGGAAGAGGATTGACAGTTGGTGAAAGGCTTGTCAGTTGACTTTTGGGAAGACCCTTACTGTTACGTTACACGATTGCTGAACAGCCACTGGAAAAATTCACACTCATTGAATTTCTGAAAGTGTGTGTATGGAATTATTTAAAATGGGGTGACCAATTGTAGGAAAGTCATATGCCAGATTGAGATGCATTTGAAGAAGTGTAGTCCACTTACAAAGAAGATGGCTTACAAAACCCTTGTTTGATTGATTCTAGAATATTACTCCTTGGTCTAGAATCCTTAACTAGTGGGACTGATAAAGAAAACAGAGAAGAACTTAAGAAGAGTACATTTCATCACATGTTGATCAAATAAGTGTGAAATCAGTAAGGTGATGCTCATCAAGTTTCAGTGGCAGGTGCTACAAAAGATGTTTTTTACATTTCAGTGTGGTTTACTGTTAGAATATCAATAGCATAATTTCCTAGATGAGTCAAATGACGTCTTACTTCCTCCTACAAATATCCTCTGAAAAGACCATAAAAGTAAAATTAGATAGATTCGAGTCCCTATGGAGGTTTCCTGTAAACCATTAGTGGCAGGAACAGTGAAGGTGGGAAGTAAGTGGTACACGAAGTACCATCTTACATGTGCCATGAAGTGACTTGCTGAAAATGGTGTAAATGTTCAAAATTATTTTGCTCCACCACTTCTTTACAAGCAGGTTTTAGTGGTACTTGCATACAAAGTTTGGGATACAGTAAAACAGTGCATAATTTCTAGTATGGAAGTTCAAGCACGCTGGATAGCAGTCACAAAAAGGCAGGACAAGGTGCAGGAGCCTTCAGGCCATCCTTCCAATACCACGCCCGTTCTTCTTTCGTAACACATATCCTATGCCATTTCCTTTCCTTCATTTTATTGCAATCAGCAACTCTCTGTGTTCTCCCACTCTTCTTTTTCAGTATCTCCTCATTTTCACACTATGCATCCACACATTCTTTTCATCCACTGTCACATTCTTATCTCAAACACTTCCATGTTTGTTCTCTCACTCTTCTTCATTCCCCATGTTTCAGTACCACACAGAGCACTTGATGAAAAATGCCTCATTGATTTTTACCTCAAGTCTCTATCCATGTTTCAGTGGAAAACTCTCCATGTCCTACAAAATGCCTATGCACTGTGGAGTAGCTGCGAAAGCTCCCCTCCTACTGCAGTCATACCTAAGCAATAGAAAACATTTGGTGTGTGTGAATAATCAAAAATCAGATCCTCTACCTATTAAAAAAGGAGTGCTGCAGGGCTCCATTCTTGGGCTCTTCCACACCACATTAGTTGCTTATAATACTATCATGAATGAGCTACTACTGAATGTTGCAATAGCAATAAATAGGTGTAGCTCCTGGTTTGAGGCTACAGCATTACAGATAAATGGTAGCAAAGCAAAAAATATTGTCTTTAATTTGAATGCTCTCAAGAATGAAAATAAATCACCAAAACTTCTTGGATTCCATATTGAACAAAGTCAAAGCTGGGATATGCACATGGTCATGTTATGCTCCAGATACGCACTTGAGATTTGTCTTCTGTATACCCTGGGAGGCCATGTAAGTGAAACTCTGCTGCTGTACACATACTTTGCTTTCTTCAGTTCCCATCTGACATGTGGAAATTTTCCATGAGGAAACTCTCCTGCATCTAAGACTGTATTTAAATGCCAAAAAAAGGCCATCAGATGAACTGCAGGACTAAGAATCTTGTAGACACTACTTCAAGGAAATGAATATTATGACAGTACCTCGTTTATATGATTATAGCTGCACTGCCTAGAACACACCAAAGAAAACACGAATAATTTTAACCTTATGATGTCAATACACAATACTAACACTAGACATAACAAGACATTTGCTAAACCAGCAAAGCTCGACAATAGCTACAAATATCTTGGTCTCACATTTTTAACTAAGTACCTAAGAATTCCCACTCAGTGCCCCTGAACATATTTAAAATTGTAATAACAAAGTGTGTAAAAAGTAAAGCCTTCTATACAGTGAAGGCATCTGAAGAATGTGCAATAGATGAACTAGAGTTTTGAGATGGGACTATACAAAAGATAAATTGTAATATTTTATGAAACTATCAGTGTGGTATGCTGATTTAATGGGCCATTCTGTATAAGGCACTACAGAGATAAAGTTTATGATTACTTTAAGTACAGACAGTCTATATAGGTATAAGGATAGTAATGTGATACGCTGATTTATTGTGGTATACTATATCATGTTTGCAAAAAGTGATCAGTTTGCATAACAATGTATTTTTCTAAAGAACTTACTCATATAAAAGCCTCCTCGTAACAAACATACATAAGGGTACATCTAAAATCACCGTAATGTTGTAACTAAGTGTACATAAATTTTATATGACAACATCAATTGCATGTAAACATCAAAGGTGATGAAATATTATATTCTATTCTAAATATTCTATTCTATCCTCTTTTGCCATTGTTATCTTGGTTTTAATTTCTATCCAGCCACACTCTACCTTGCTTCCCAATGATTAAAGCTTTGCACATCTTCTAATGATTCTTGATTCAACAATGTATATTATCTTTATTTTCTCCTGGTGCCATTACTTTGTTTTCTTTGCACTGATTTTCATTCCATAGCTCCTTCCTTTAGCTTCAAGAGCATCCACAATTTTGTGCAATTCTTTTTCCTCTCTTCCTACAGTTTTCACCACTTTCTCATCTTGTGGTCGGTGCTCAGTCATATTTTTGAAGTACAGACTGAAAACAGTGGGAGACAGGCAGCTTTGTCTTACTTCTTTTCCTAATTTATTACTGTTGCTACTTTTCCCCCTTACTTTTACTGACAATTTTTTATTTAAATTTAACGAATTTATAAGTCATTTTCTTTACAACTGCACTCTTTTTGCCATCATTAGCAATCTTATCCATAAACACAATGTCAAATGTGTTTTCCAGGTCTAAAACACACGTATATAAATCTCTTTCTTTCTCAATAGTTCTCTGCCTGTATTTCTGTATTTACAAGGTGAATCTTTTCATTGTACCCAGAATCTCATTCTGGAAACATCCCCCAGGCTGTGGCTAAGCCATGTCTCCGCAATATCCTTTCTTTCAGGAGTGCTAGTTCTGCTAGGTTCGCAGCAGAGCTTCTGTAAAGTTTGGAAGGTAGGAGACGCGGTACTGGCAGAAGTAAAGCTGTGAGTACCGGGCGTGAGTCGTGCTTCGGTAGCTCAGATGGTAGAGCGCTTGCCCGCGAAAGGCAAAGGTCCCGAGTTCGAGCCTCGGTCGGGCACACAGTTTTAATCTGCCAGGAAGTTTCATATCAGCGCACACTCCACTGCAGAGTGAAAATCTCATTCTGGAAACATCCCCCAGGCTGTGGCTAAGCCATGTCTCCGCAATATCCTTTCTTTCAGGAGTGCTAGTTCTGCAAGGTTCGCAGGAGAGCTTCTGTAAAGTCTGGAAGGTAGGAGACGCGGTACTGGCAGAAGTAAAGCTGTGAGTACCGGGCGTGAGTCGTGCTTCGGTAGCTCAGTTGGTAGAGCGCTTGCTCGCGAAAGGCAAAGGTCCCGAGTTCGAGTCTCGGTCGGGCACACAGTTTTAATCCGCCAGGAAGTTTCTTTTCATTGTAGCTAGATAAAATGAGTGCTGTGAGACTGACTGAGACAGAGCAGGGGTCATAATTTTTAAAGGATACATTAATTGTGCTTCAATTTAGTGTCCTTCATTTCAGTACCATAATGAATTATAGATCTCTATAAGCAAAGGAAGCAATGCATACATACAAGGTAAAATTCAATTGCTAGAATTCAATGGCCATCTAAATATTTGGATGTAATCACTTCATCTTTCGCTCATCTGATTGCTGAAAATAAACATTGAAATAAATAGGAGGGGTATCAATCTTTGTGGATAAGTAAGCAAATACTGTAGGTACAGGCAATGATGTGGAAAGAATAAAATCTTCCATAATGCAGATGCTGCTGTGTGGTACCAGATTTTAAAAGTGATGAAATGTGGGTGGAATTTCAAGATGGTTTTTAAAAATTCAGAAGTATTAATGCATTTATTAGTGACACATAAATAGTTTAAATACACATAATGTTTAGGAAAGGAGCAGGTGCATTTATTTGTGAATTTGTATCACACAGTCCAAGGAAACTAACAAATCAAAATCACAAATACTCCAAATGTTGAAGTCACAGCTGAAGTATTCCTATACACTCATTTTTGTCCTCACTGGCATCTGTGATAATAGTTTACATTTTCTCTCTCCTGCTCAATCAGTTACATACTAGTAATTGTTTGTTTATTACCCTCTGTGGCAAGTGCATGAAATGAGTACTTCCTACTTGTAGACTATTGTTATGTAGCATTCATAATTTGAAGATTTCAAACTACAAAATGGTCTATATAAACTGAATGCTTGCACTGGCGAAAGTGTGGAAGTGATGTAAATATAAGATGGTATTCAAAATATAAAGCTCCTCCCTTGTAACTAAATACAAAATTCTGGTACAGCTTGATAATAGATTTTGGTTGTACAAGTGTTGTACAGATGAGATGGTATCCAAATATGAAGCCCCTCCATTGTAACTAGGCCTAATATGATAGATTTTGGGGATACCAAACTCAGCCTTATTTCTATTTCATGTGTCAAAAATGAATCCACAACAGTGCATATTACAGTCAATTACAATACTGTAGCGTCAAAACTGCAATCAGTTTATTGCTATGGTAAAACTGATAAAACTAGAAGAACGTTACTGACTACTTTTTAATCTCTCCCATGTGTCCCAGATTATTCATCTGGCAGCCAAATAAGTGGACAGACTTTTTCATACAATTAAGAAGTATAAAATTTGTGTGAATTGTTAACTCTACATATATATGTAAAAGCAGATACCAAGACATAACAACACACAGATGTAAAGGCAATCTGTACCCTGAAAACACCAAAGAACATATTTAATATGACACTGGACCACTTTTAACCTGTCTTAGAGTTGGAGTTCATTACAAAATTGTTGTACCTAAGCAAAATTTGAACCCTTGGCATACAGTACAGTACTTACTATCATCTGCAATGATGAAGATAGAAATCTTTAGAGGATTCTCTGCTCTAATATTGAAACTGAATAACAAGGGCAATGGTTAAGGCACCAGACCTACATTTGGAAGGAGCATGTTTCAAATCCTTGTTCATCCACACATATTTGGGTTTTTCATATAGCTTAATGGCACGCCAAAATGGTTTCTTTACTATGGTTGTGACTGATTTTCTTCCCTATCCCTTCCCAAACAGAACTTTCATTCCATATCTCATGATCTAGTTGTTGACTGAGCATGAACCTTTTACCTTCCTTCCCTACAACATTGATCACAGATGCTCCATATGTTCAAAATGGGTGAGTAAGTTTGACGAAGCAGTGTTGAAGTTCAGCTGCATCTTCCTTAACATAATCTAAACATGCTACTAATGTGAATTGGGGCAATACCATTGTCAGAATCACTGTTATAGAACAGCATTTATACTACAGGATGCACGTGATAAAAGTCTCCATAAGAAGCCACTAGACATTTTTTGTCCTAAAGCAGCCCCTAGGTGTTCAACTGAACAGTAATGGTGCACAAATAATTTAATTTCTCTCTGGACAGCTCAAGAAAACTACATAGTGCCGTAGTAATGTTCGAACTTTTGGGCTATCAAGATGATGATGCTACATTCACTGCTCATTTTGTTGTAATAAGTTTAAATAGGATAAGGTGTGTGAAGAACTGTTAAGGTTTCATGAGGGAATTGAGCACGAACAAGGTAAATGATTATCAGCTTTTAATGTGTTGCTTGGGCACCATTTGATGTGTTACTGGAACTGGTTTGACTTATGATTAACAAATGAAACACAACAATGAGAGATACAGTTCCAAGACATCAGTTCTTATTTTGGTACTCAGTAAGTTGCACTTCTTTGCTATATACTCTACACTATCCGTCCGTATTTGCAGAGCAGTAATTTGTATGTTTTTTTTCTACTATAGTTTTATATTCATTTGCATGCAGAAAATTGGTAAACCCTTTTACAGTTATGGGCATTCTGTTACCTTCCTTATTTTTTTAACATTCACATTCCATGTATTTCATCAAATGTCATGAGTTACAACATGCAATATGGATGAAAATGTTCGTTATGTAGTATTTCTCATATTATGCAAAATATTTTAAAGGTTTTTGATCCACTCAGTAATATTGCCTAGTTTTACCACCTATCCTTTACATGTTCAACAATGTTGAACAACCTGAAATATTGTGTGATAACACAAGACTGAAGACCATTTAAGTGAGCATCAATGACTATTTAACAGGATAACATAGAACTGACTCCTACCATGCCATATTCATCACCAGTGGCTGTTCAACTCACAAGCGTTCTGTGGTAACCATGGGATGACTTTTGTATGGCTTAGTCTCATGCAATAATTACTGATTAATGTTGGAGTTTCGAAAGCATTGCATCATGCTAATGTGTTGTTAGTAATTATTAGGAGTGCCAATAGAGCCACTAGTTTTATGAATTTTTATGAAATAGTGGTATGCCATGTAGCAATGATTGGTAGCAATGATTCTTTCAATACTTTTAAAAAATAATAGTTCCAAACGGGTAAACCTCCATTTGCTAGTTGGCAGCTATTTTAACAGACTAGTGTAATGTGTGGCATAGAAGCTGAAGAAAAAGTTTCATCCTGATATCAAATATTTTAACATGCGTTTTTGGCAAATTTATTGCTTTTTACCAAACTTTTCACTCTGCACTCTTATTGCCTGAATTGCAGTATAACTGCATTGCACTACTGAATGCTTTGTCATCTTTGTTTGATTATCTGATCCCTGGGGGATGGTTTCCATACACTATTAAGAGTTCATTCTTTCTGTCAACATGTTCTGTAGATCTCATCAAAAAGAAGGAACAACTGGGTTATAAAATGAGTCAAGGAACAAATTAACAAAAGACGTGCACATTAGAAACTAGATCCGTAGACTATTAACAGAAATCCTGCAGTTTACTGGTTAGTGCTATTCATACTTATGACAACTAAATTTAATCAAATACATTAGAAAAAGCTGCTGCCTCCTGAATTACCTATACTGCTGCCATTTACCTGCTGCTGGTAGCTTAATATTTCCTTGATTACAATATTTTTCAGAGAAAATATTTGCCTTCATATGTCAGGAATGAATAGGCCTACTATTTACTGTACATTACTACACATTATACAGCTTCACAATGAACACAGATAGCTGCCATGTATCTAACATAATTTTACAATCTTTGAATACAGATATCTAGATATTTTGTAGAAAGAGCATCTCATCAGGTATGTCTAAATTTTATTTTGAATTGGGAAGAACTCCCAATTTCTTGTCTTACTTCAGATGATAGTACGTTGAATATTTTCCCATCACAGAACATAACACCATTCTGTACCCTCTACAAGGAGCGAAATCTACATAAAAATTATTTTTGTTTCTCATATTGTGACTGTGTAAATCACAGCTCAGCTTAAACTGATTTTTATAATTAGCAACAAAGACCTTGAGGAGTAAATGAATGAAGAAGTAAGTGTAAGAATTCTAAAATCTTTAGAAAGGCTTCTGCA